>NW_024100760.1:703694-1055541 GCF_016161935.1 Mauremys reevesii | reverse complement strand
ACCTGATATTCTATGATTCTATGAAAGACTCCAAGATCTCTTTCTTGAGTGGTAACAACTAATTTAGACCCCATCATTGTATATTTATAGCTAAGATTATGTTTTCCAATGTTAATTATTTTGCATTTATCAACATTAAATTTCCTCTGCCATTTTGTTGCCTAGTCACTCAGTTTTGAGAGATGCTTTTGTAACTCTTCGCAGTCTGCCTATGACTTAACTATCTTGAGTAGTTTTGTATCGTTTGTATTACTGTTTACTCCTTTTTCCATATTAAATAGGACTGGGCCCAGTACAGATCCAGGGAGACACCACTATTTACCTCTCTCCATTCTGAAAACTGACCATTTATTCCTACCATTTCTTTCCTATCTTTTAACCAGTTACCAATCCATGAGAGAACCTTCCCTCTTATCCCATGACTGCTTATTTTGCTTGAGAGCCTTTGGTGACAGATGATTTCCCTATATAAAATCCATATTGACTATTTCCCAACAAATTATGTTCATCTGTGTGTCTAACAATTTTGTTCTTTAAAAGCAGCAAAGAATCCTGTGGCACCTTATAGACTAACAGACGTCTGTTAGTCTATAAGGTGCCACAGGATTCTTTGCTGCTTTAGAACCAGACTAACATGGCTACCTCTCTGATACTTGAATTTTGTTCTTGACGATTTTTTCAAGCAGTTTGTCTAGTACTGAAGTGAGGCTTACTGGTCTGTAGTTGCCAGGGTCACTGCTGGAGCCCTTTTTAAAAATCGGAATCGTATTAGCTATCCTCCAGTCATAGAAACATAGATTATTAGGGTTGGCAGGGACCTCAGGAGATCATCTAGTCCAACCCCCTGCTCAAAGCAGTCATTTGCTGCAGAAGCTGATTTAAATGATAGGCTACAGATGACAGTTAGTGAGTCCTGCAATTTCACATTTGAGTTCTTTTAGAACTCTTGGGTGAATAGTATCAGGTCATGGAGACTTATTACTGTTTAGTTTATCAATTTGTTCACAAACTTCCTCTAATGATACCTTAATCTGGGACAGTTTCTCAGATCTGTCACCCAAAAAGCATGGCTCAGGTTTGGCAATATCCTCCGATCCTCAACCATGAAGACCGATGCAAAGAATTCATTTAATTTCTCTGCAATGGCCTTATCGTGCTTAAGTGTTCCTTTAGCATCTCGATTGTCCTTTGGCCCTAGCGGTTGTTTAGCAGGCTTTCTACTTCTGATGTATTTAAAAATGTTTTTGTTATTACATTTGAGTCTTTGGCTAGCTGTTCTTCAAATTCTTTTTTGGTCTTTCTAATTATATTTTTACACTTCATTTGCCTGAGTTTATGCTCCTTTCTATTTTCCTCATTAGGATTTTATCTTCCACTTTTTAAATGATGCCTTTTTGCTTCTCACTACTTCTTTTACTTTGTTGTTTAGCCATGGTGGCTCTTTTTTGTTTCTCTTACTATATTTTTTTTAATTTGGGGTATACCTTTATGTTGAGCCTCTATTATGGTGTCTTTAAAACGTTTCCATGCAGCTTGCAGGAATTTCCCTTTTAGCACTGTATCCTTTAATTTTTGTTTAACTAACCCCCTCTTTTTTGTGTAGTTCCTTTTTCTTAAGTTAAATGCTACAGTGTTGGGCCACTGTGGCGTTTTCCCCACCACAGGGATGTTAAATTTAATTATATTATGGTCACTATTACCAAGCGGTCCAGCTATATTCACCTCTTGGACCTGATCCTGTGCTTCACTTTGGACTAAATTAAGAATTGCCTCTCCTCTGGTGGGTTCCAGGATCAGCTTCTCCAAGAAGCAATCATTTAAGGTGTCAAGAAACTTTATCTCTGCATCCTGTCCTGAGGTGATATGTACCCAGTCAATATGGGGATAGTTGAAATCCCCATTATTATTATTACATTTTTTTATTTTAATAGCCTCTCTAATCTCCCTGAGCATTTCAAAGTCACTAACATCATCCTGTTCAGGTGATCTGTAATATAGTCCTACTGCTATAGTCTTATTTTTCAAGCGTGGAATTACTGTCCATAGAGATTCTATAGTACAATTTAGTTAAGATTTTTACTTCATTTGATTCTACGCTTTCTTTCACATATAGTGCCAAGCCCCCACCAGCACGACCTGTTCTGTCCTTCCGATATATTTTAACCCTGGTATTACTGTGTCACATTGATTCTCCGCACTGCACAAGGCAGAGCCGCCCAGAGGATTCAGGGAGCCTGGGGCAAAGCAATTTTGGGCGCTCCTTCCATAAAAAAAAAGTTGCAATACTATAGAATACTATAGTCTTGTGGGGGCCCCTGTGCGGCCAGGGGCAAATTGCCTCACTAGACCCCCTCCTCGGCGGCCCTGGTACCAGGTTTCTGTGATGCCTATTATATCAATATCCTCATTTAATACGAGGCACTCTAGTTCATCCATCTTATATTTAGACCTTTTTAATTTTAAGTGCCAGCAATCTGGTTCCATTTTGGTTTAGGCTCTGGTTTGATTTTGGTTTACCATATTATTGTTTGAAACAATAATAAGGTAAAGGACAACTGGGAAACTTTAGTGAGCACCGGCTGCGGTCCACATGGGCTAATTAATGTGCAACACTTTAATGCGCTTTAGAAATCACACCCCAATAATGCGGGTTGGTGCTCTGTGTAGGCAAGCTTTGAACGGTCTGGTTGGCCACAAGGCAGGTGCGTTTAGCCCTAATTTGTAAGTAAGAGCAGGAATATTTGCTTTGATGGTACTACATCTCCTACCTGAAATTGCAATAACTGTTTTGCGGTGCCTCTTCAGCAAGGGGTTTATTATAGTGCATGAGATGGTGTCAGTAGCAGTATCTGCTACCCTGAGTGTACTATGGATTTGATACAGCTCTGTCACATCTTTCTGGATTCTTGTTTCAGCCATAACAGTTATTTTTTGTCCTGTGCTGTCCGTCCAGCGTACTTCAGGCTGTGGGTACCACCCTTGGGACGCACATCTCAGAGTGGTTGAATTATTCTGCTGATGTTCTATAGTTACGCGAGGTGCAGATCCAAAACCTAAAGTGAAAACCAATTTCAAAAAATGTTAAACAGGCTGAAGAACAAGCTAACAAACCAACCAAAGAGTGCTAATGATGAATGATCACCATCATTACTGTCGCCATGTCCTATTGAATCTGCACTGAACTATAATCTTGCATTTCAAAGTATCTTAAATTCATAGAGAAATTTCCCCTCAAAAGATCACCAAACACTTCACCAGCTGATCCCAAACTGTATGTAGACGTGACTTCGTCGCATGCATGTGACAGCTTCCCTTTTGGGATGGCAGCAGGTTAGTCAAGAAACAGTATTTTCAGAAAAGGGGGGATCCACCTTTCTGTGGGTCCATATTTTGGGCACATTTAGGGGCCCCACTAGGTCCCAGTGTAAGTCAGAGCAGCTTTAGGGCTATTCTAAGTTACACTTTGTTTCCCATCGTCCCCTATGAGCCCTGGGAAGCAGAGCGTCGCCAAAGCACAGTGTGCTCCAGCCATACCCCTACCAACCCTTAGCCTGCTCCCTCTCCCACAATCCTGACATGCCCCTTACACCACGTCCGGAAGCAAGGCCAGTACAGAGCCCTTACATCAGCTCTGCCCTGGCCAAGGAGACCTCTCTCTGTACAAGGGGTAATATAAATGGTTCATTTCCACGTAAAAGGGCCTTAGTGTAACAGAGAATCAGACGCAGTGTGTACAAACCTCAGGTGGACAGTGACTCTAATGTACTGCCTGGGTGCATGTGTGTGCGTGACGGGAGGTAATGGCCCAGCTTTCCCCCTGTGCTTTAGTCGTTTTATTGCTGTTCTACAACAGCCGCACACACAATGCAGGGGGATGAGGATTGCACATGCCACCAGCAAAAAGCCAGAGAAAAAGGTACATGAGGTATCCATCCTGTGTGCATACACTGGGTATAATTTGCATATACTGTGGGAGATGGACACCAAACTGCTGAAGCTTCTCTGACTCCCAGTCCATCACTTCCTCTGCCCACCTCCCATAACATTGCACACACGTGAGTGTTTCTCCTTCCCCTGCCAGCTGATGAACCCTCCCTGTTGGGAGGAAAGGATTAAATGGAAATACAGCTGCTACACACAGGGCAAGGCAATGGAGAATCAGCGCCACTGTGATCAGTGCAGCATTGTTCCCTGCCAGCAACACTTTTGTATCAACATCTCCATGCTTACCTGGAACAGTCACCTGGATGATAGCTTCTTGATAGACACCATCGCTTGTCACGGCACACACATACTGCCCATTATCTTCTACTTGCACTGGAAAGAGCTTCACCCTAGCGACTCCATTCCTATATCGTCCTTTGATCCTATGCTGGTCCTCAGCCAAGCCCAACTCAGTCTCTTTTTCTGTGCTATTGTAAAAATATAATGTCGTATTTTTGTTCCTTTCCAATTTGTACCAATGCACTTGAATGTTAGCGGGGATCTGGCCTATGAGATGGCAGGACAATGTCACAGCTTGCCCAACCAAGACAACTGCAGGATTAACATGTACAGTAACAGTAAAATCACCTGCAAGAAAGGAAATAAATCATGATCACTGATTTTCTTCAAAAGCTTGACATTGGTGGAGAGAAAACAAAAGAAAAACTAGATGCAATTTCTGAGACACAACAACAGTGCTATCTTTCCTGGGAGAAACTCACCCCATCTAACCTAATTATCCCCCTTCAGAATGGAACTCCTCACTGATAGCTCAGCTATGCGCAGATTTGAGCACGAGGTGGAGCAGACTGAACTTCTCAGGGGTCGGTGCAGGAGGCATAGTCCCTCCTGAAGTTCCAGGCAGAGAAGGAGCCCGTGCTATCATTAAAGATGTTACAGTATGTTCTGATCTCAGTGGCTGGCCAGCATAGTGAGGTGCAAAGCAGAGCTAAGGCTAGACTTGGCCGAATTCAATCTTTAAAATAAATAATTTTGACGGATAATATCAATGTTTATTTTTAATAATTTTTTCTGTTTTTAATCCACTGAAATTTTCAAGAGTTTTGCAGATTTACAGATTTTAAGAATATTTTTATTTGTATCAATTTAAATTTAAACAGTTGCAGGAAATTGTGGAGGGGCACACAATGGGGACATGTAGCGGGGTAGTTACCCGCTCCTGGTATGAAAAGGGTTAAAAGCCAGCCCTTGGAGAGGGCTGGGGCTGGGAGCCTTAGGCTGGGCTGATTAAGGAGGCAGCCTCAGCTGTGGCCATGCCCCAAACAGACCCAGCTGGAAACAAGCTGATTCCCAAGACACCAGCAGGTGGCCCTGCAGGAGTGAGTCCCACATCGCTACAGGGCTGGTCAGACCATTAAAGTTTATAAGCATTAAAACAGAAACTGTCAACTACATATATAAATATTTTAGCATTAAGTCAAACTAATTTCTTACTTTGCATCTCTGAATATTTTAATTAGCAGTGATGGAGATATTTTTCATCAGTTTGTGTGTGTACAGTAAAATTGACATTTTATTGACATATACTGATTAAAAATCTAAGCCTAGTTATTGCCCTGCTTTCTGTCCAACCCTTTTGGGTGGCTTATGCCTCTGTAAGAAGTAGGAGGGAGAAGTCCCTGAGCACAGGAAAAGCAATTGTAGTCTTCAAGGTGATGCACAGCCTGTAGAGTTTTGCTGGGAGAACTCCCCCAGCCAGCCCGGCTAAGTTCACCTTTCATCTCCGTAGGGAAACTCAGCCCTTTTCTAATGCTCTAAGTCAATCTAAGTTACCCTAGTTAAGTTACATAGTTTATGTAACTTACATCCACGTAATTTACATCAACTTAACAAGGTGCTCTCCCATTGATATACTTTCTGCTATTCTCTCTCAGGTGGATTAATTAAGTCTATCGGCGAGCACTCGCCTATTGACTTATCACATCTTCACCAGACCCATTAAATCAACGCCACTGCATAGATCACAGGGGTGCCAATTCAGCCCCTAGTGTAGATAAGGCCTCAGTCACCACATGGCACCACTGCTCTGGGTGCTGGTTCAGGGATGGCTCCTGTTGTGAGTGTGTCTGAGCCCTAGGGTGGGAGATGTTGTAATCTGCACCTTGAGACCTCCCCATCCTCGTTTGTGATGAGGGGAAATGCTGGGACCAGTAGCAGCCTCATTCCTGCCAGCAGCAATCATCAGCCCCTCTGCAGTGACTGAGGAGGCCAGATCCATCTCTGACCCTGAGGATCATTCACAGAGTGCACCATCTTTAGTTAGATAGTCAGGAAGATTGTTTGTGAGACCTCCCTACTGCCTGAACTGTGTCCTCAAACCAGGGGGTGAGGGTGTAGAGATTTCATTACCTGCTGCCCATTAAACCTGTGGAGGGACTTACTGCCTTATCCACATATGAGTCATTTGGGCGGCACTGAGCCCAGTTAGCCAAACTATTAACTGCTGCTGCACAGAAGATATTGTGGTCACAGGTCATCAAGGGTTTCTACAAAGTACACAGACTAACAGGACACTCAATTTTATGTTTGCTATGTTGGGTCATGTGATTGGGGAAATTCATCAGTATTATCTGTGTGTGCACAGGTGACCCTAAGAGTAGGGTTTTATCGTGTTATGTAATTTGTATTATTTCTTGGGAGTCTCCAATTATCTGCCATGCAAGTGAGGGTTATCCTGGGATAGAATGTCCATTTGGCAAATAATTCCAAATGATAGATATATTTGAGAATTTTACTTTCTACTTGGGGAAATGTGTGGGCAGATAATGAGAGGGCAATAATCACATATAGTGAAATATGCACTCAGCCCTATTTATCACTAAAGACCTAAAGGAAGAAATTCCAATTCATAAAAGTAATGCAACATTAGCATATGTAATGCAGTATAATTATAGTTGGAAAAAAAATTCCCTTCCATGGAGAGGGGTTTTTTTTGTTATTAAATTAAAACCGATTTTTTTTTAAACAAAAGTCAGCAAGGTTGTTTTTTTTCTTTTCCTGAAAAAAATGGGGTTTAGGTGTTTCTAATGAAACATCAGAAAAATTTGATTGAGGCAGACACTTTCTACATAAAAAATAATTCAGTCAAAACCCCAATTTTCTACTAAAATAGTTCTGATGGATAATATTTTGACCAGCTCTCATACAGTGTGAGTGATTTGGAGCTTTTGGCCAAAATATTCCAAATAGGGACCTAAAGAGAGACTCTTAAATAGAAGTCAGATAGTCTTATTTAGGTATGTAAATATGGCTGAAATTCATCCAAAAAGTTATAACAATTGGAGTCTGTGATGAGCTCTTCAGGTTTTGAGGGTGGCGGTGGCGGTGGCGGTGTGTGTGTATGTAAGTGAGAGAGAGAGAAGGTGGGGAGAGAGAAAAATACATTGGTGGTGGCAACAGTGGTTGTAGCCATTCTCTGATCAGACTGTACACATGAATATAACAAACCAGTAGCTCCTTTCCTAGATCACTGATAAAACCATTGGCAGGTAGCTACCCCCCTTCATGTGCAGGTGATACAAAAGCCTTTCTAAGCAATCTCTCATCCTGAGTGACCCCCATCATTAATGATCTGGATGATGGGATGGACTGTACCCTCAGCAAGTTCGCAGATGACACTAAGCTAGGGGAAGAGTTAGGTACGCTGGAGGGTAGGAATAGGGTCCAGAGTGACCTAGACAAATTAGAGGATTGGGCCAAAAGAAATCTTATGAGGTTCAGCAAGGACAAGTGCAGAGTCCTGCACTTAGAACAGAAGAATCCCATGCATTGCTAGAGGCTGAGGACCAACTGGCTAAGCAGCAGTTCTGCCAAAAAAAAAAGAAAAAAAGACCTAAGTATTACAGTGGACAAGAAGGTGGATATGAGTTGACAGTGCGCCCTTTGTTTATTGGCCTGCATTAGTAGGAGCATTGCCAGCAGATTGAGAGGAGTGATTATTCCCCTCCATAAGGCACTGGTGAGGCCACATCTGGAGTATTGTGTCCAGTTTTGGGCCCCCCACTACAGAAAGGATGTGGACAAACTGGAAAGAGCCCAGCAGAGGGCAACAAAAATGATTAGGGGGCTGGGGCACATGATTTATGAGGAGAGGCTGAGGGAACTGGGTTTATTTAGTCTGCAGAAGAGAAAAGTGAGGGGGGATTTGATAGCAGCCTTCAACTACCTGAAGGGGGGGGGGATGTTTTGATGAATGTGATTTAAGATAAAAGCTAGTGGAAACAATGGGAAATAATCTTCCTCGTTCCAGCAGCAGATGTGCTTCACTCTGTGTGAACAAAGATAAAGGTTCCAGTGTTGCTCTCATTTACACGTGTACAACCGAAGTGAAGCTAATAAGGGACTAATGGGGTTAAAAGAGGGCAGAATTTGCCCTGAATATATTCACTACATTGAATGTGCTCCACAAAGAGAGAGACTGAGCTCCAGCCAAAGCCCCAATCACTGCACCTTTACAGAGTGTGTCTCAGCCTGAATAATCCATCACTCTTCACAAACTTTAAAAGAAAAAAAATTAACCAAAAATGGACAAATATCACTGTTCTTTGTCATTAACAGACGGCTGCCAAACTAACGGTGGCATAGTTCAGCAAAAGGGCACATGAAGGACTCATTTTGTGTAGCAACTAATGTGTGCAACTGCCCCATCTGCTCAGAGATAAATACATTATATTAATAAGATGGCAAGAAAAGAAAGAAAATATATGGAATTCCCACAGGACTTTATTTGCAGGACAATGACAGTAACATGTAAATATATTACAGTGTTCCAGTCCTCTTCTGGAGCTGTCCCTTTCCTGAGCCCAAAAGAGCTAGTGTATCTCATGTATCTCTTTATTATGAATTTTAAGTTCACACATGAAGAGAAAACTACAATTCCATCAGAACTCATTTGCTACTCTCAGCCTTTGGTTTTCTGTATTTGCTTTTGTATCTCTTTAATAATATCCAGAAGACAGCGCTGGTACCAGTGTCTCATCCAGTGAGGGAGATGAGGGGGTCAAGGACATGGAATGACACTAACTGACAACAAGTACTAATTACAACAGCACATTCAAAGAGGGAACAAGCTGAGAGCATGGTCCCACCATCGAGCCTGCACAGTAAGAAGGAACTGAAGGATGCATGGATGAAGGATGCTCCACCCTTTATCCCCCTGGCTCAGAGCATGAGGGAAACCAGGCCACAAGCGAGGTCCCCTCTACTGGTAACATTAGCAAAAACTCTCTGGAACTGGCACATGAGAAACACACCTAATGTAATGGGCATAGGCAATTACTCAAAGCAGAACAAAGATGGCTTATCACAATGGAATCAAGTCTGACAGTCCAAAAAGATGAGATAGAGAATAAGCAAAAATACCTCCTTTTTCAGCTGATGTTTTTGGTTTATTTCTGTTTCAGCCACAAAATTTTGGTAATTAAGTTTACAACGAAAATTGAAATTTTCTTTGGAAACAATTGACTCCATTAGTGAATGAGTTATTGTAACCAGGGTTAACTCTGTTTAGCTTAGTAGCTCTGAAAGTTCACAGGGCACTGTGGAGGGGGTCTCTGCCAACAATTGAAACTCCCCTTTAGACTGTGATGTGGGAAAGCACAGATGCCTAACCTCTACATTATTATGAAACTCCTCTGTGCCGTATTCCCTGTTTATAGCAAATTTGCCTTTCTGCTTTTGTCCTGACACCTGCGCTGCTCCAAGACAGAACAGAAAAGTCTCCCCATGGAAGGCAGCCCCAGAACATTTCATGGTGAAAACTGAAACCTCAGCAGTTAAGGAGCAAACAATTCTTGCATGGTGGGATGGACAGCCGGGTTAGATTTATACACACACACACACACACAATGTTTATTTTTAAGCATTTTTTATGCTTATTGAAATTTTCAGAGTTTTGCAGAATTATAGGGTTTAGACTTTTTAAAAAAAATTGTATCAATTTAAAATTTCAGAGATTCATGAAATTTGAAGGGAGACACACACAGCCAATTATTTAATGACTATAGATTCTGGGATTCAAAAGTGAAAGCATTTAACCATTAAAACAGAAACTGTTAACAGCGTATGTTGAAATCTTAGCCTTAAATCAAACTCTAAGAAATTCTCAAGCCCCATTTTTGTTACTGTTCCTCTCTGAGTATTTTGATTAGCAGCAACGGAAATATTTTCTCATCAGTTTGTGTGCATTCAGTGAAATCGACATTTATCAGCATTTACTGATACCAATAAAAATCTAATCCTTCCAAGCTTAGTTATGGTCCTGCTTTCTGCCTAACCCCTTTGGGTGGCTTGTGCTTCCAGAAGAAGTAGGAGAGAGTAGTCCCTGGATGCAAGAAAAGCAATTGTACCTGGCCATTGCCAATCTTTCTGTTACTTTGGAATCATATCAATCATTCTGTTATTTTAGGCTTCTCCTAACAATAACTACTGGTAGGGTAAATGTCCCTTCTAAGCAGCAGTGTCACTGTGCTTTCATCCTGAAACACGGCTCTCTCTACTTTTCAGCAGCTTGAGGAGCGTGACTAATGACTTGTGTTCAGACCAGGAGCTTGTATGGTCATTCCCCTCTCCCTCGGTTAATGAAGCAGGGTCACAGAGATTTTACACACATCTGAGATCATGTAAAAACAGCTGAAGAGATAGACAGGCTCCAGAACACAGTGATGTTATACCCACCACAATGCTATTAGATCTATCAAATGTTGGTTGGATTTCCTTCTTTTTATTGCATCATGGTTTCCTTACACAGTTTTTAGATAGGCAGCAATGGATATGTATATATTTATTATCTGAACAATAATTAATAAAAAATCGTGTTCTTACCCCAAAACCATTTCAAGACAAAAAGCAATGGAACACTGGAGATGGACAATATTTTGACTCCTATGTGCATTGTGAAGTGATTGCAATATAATTCATCCAACTCTCTGCTAATGGAAATAGAAAACATCACAAACTGTAGCATGAGGTGTACACACAACTAGAGCTGGTCAGGAATTCTTCTACAATGTGACTGCATACGAAAATGCTTATTCATCAAAACCAAACAACAGGCCTGGCCGGGGGGTCTGGACTCCTGTATCAGAGGACTCCCCAAACTTTGGGGGACTCCCATGCAGCCAAAGGAGTCTCTAGGACTTGGGACAGCCAGCTGCTCGATTTAATTTTGGGAAAGCTGAATTAAAACCTTTTGATTTTAAATAAATATTTTTTTTCAGAATTTCCTTTATGTGAGAAATTTCAACCTTTCCACTTTTTGTTCTGAATCAAAATTAAAACTTTCAAAATTTCAGAATTTACAACAGAATGGAAGTTTTGAATTTTGACTAGCTCTATACAAAACTGCATTCATTTTACATGGCAACTTTTATTTCCTGAAAAACAAAACACTAAGAAAAGATTATCCTTTGTGGAAGTAGACTGAGGGAAGACAAGGTAATTCCTGTAATATTTACTTAACCCGGGACACTTTCCCCTGTCAGTGGCTGCATGTAAACTCAGCACATTCAGTGATTCTATTCTGGATTATGTGAAATATGCTGATTTTTCAAGCCAAGGTGCTAACAGCAAAATGGTCTCACTAAAAAAGTGAAACAAAACAAACCAATTAGTACTAATCTCCTCCTTTGCTGAATGGGGTTTGTGTAGTGCAGATATGACATGGCATCACCATTGTGGTCTGTAGAACAAGACTGGGGAATTTGTGCTTCTTTTTTTAAATTATTATTATTAATAATTATTATTATTTCTGCGGCAGATGTTATGATCTCCGCTGATCTCACATGAGAACTTTTCACTAACACAAAAATTATTTAAAAGAAAAAATTCAAATTCTAACTCACAGTGTATTGTCTTGTAAATTCACTGTATTTCTGTTTCCAGAGATGCTGATTCAGCTGCTACTCAGAGGACAGTCACACACCCTGTAAAGTAGAGAGCAACATAGGAGAACTAAATATTTAATGTCTTCATGAATGAGCCTGGAAAAATCAGCCATGTAGTAATAATTTCTGTACAGCTACTGCAGTATTTTTCTTCCCAGAGGGCTTCACAAACATAAGAAACTCAAATATCAATTACTTCCTCGTACAAAGTGCAAAGTACAATGCTGCTAGAACAAGAATTTAACACTTCATTCACCTGACTGCTACCTTTAAACTCTGCCACTGGGTAATTGCTGCTAGTGAAGCCGGAGCGGTTATTTCCCAAAGTTATTTGTTAAGTGCGGAATGAATAATGAAAGCAGCTTTCTCGGGGCGGGGGGAGGGTGGAAAGGGAGCAGGTAGGGCTGTGGATTTATTGCTCTGCAAAATAGGAATTTTGAGCTGTGCCCTGAAAACAGAGGGTGAGAACACAGTATAGCTGTGTGCAGCAGTTCACCACAGATACTCACTGGTTTGTTGTTTAATGAACTCCAAGATCATTCCATGGTGTCAGAGGTGCTGAATGAGACAGAGACTGCAGCCATTTTGAGGTTAACTTCTGTGGTTGAAACTGAAAGCAGAGTCCCCAGGACCAGATGGTATTCACCCAAGAGTAAGGCACCTTGGAAAACATATTCCCAACTATATGTCTAAAATGATGGGGTCTAAATTAGCTGTTACCACTCAAGAAAGAGCCCTTAGAGTCACCGTGGATAGGTCTCTGAAAACATCCACTGCCTCACATGACCTTCTCATAAACAAACTTGGGAAATGCAACCTAGACAGAGCTACTATAAGATGGGTGCAAAACAGGTTGGAAAAACATTCCCAGAGAATAATTATTAGTGGTTCACAGTCATGACAGAAGTGCATATCGAGTAGGGTCCTACAGGGATCAGTTCTGGGTCTGGTTCTCTTCAAAATATTCATTAATAATTTAGATAATGGCATAGAAAATACACTAATAAAGTTTGCAGGCAATAACAAGCTGGGTGGAGTTGCAAGTTCTTTGTAGGACAGGCTTAAAATTCAAAATGATCTGGACAAACTGGAGAGAGGGTCTGAAGTAAATAGAACATAAGAACATAAGAATGACCATACTGGGTCAGACCCAAGGTCCATCTAGCTCAGTATAATATCTTCCAACAGTGGCCAATGCAAGGTGCCCCAGATGGAATGAACAGTACAGGCAATCATCAAGTGATCCATCCCCTGCCGGTCATTCACATCTTCTGGCAAACTGAGGTTAGGGACACCATCCCTGCCCATCCTGGCTAATAGCCATTGATGGACCTATCCTCCATGAATGTATCTAGTTCTCTTTTTGAATTAGGTTATAGTCTTTGCCATCACAATGTCCTCTGGCAAGCAGGGCTGGCTCTAGGTTTTTTGCTGCCCCAAGCAAAAAAAATTGTGGCTGCCCCCAGCCCTGGACTCCCCCCCTACACCCTCCTTCGGCCCCAGCCCTGGGCTCTACCCCCTCCACCTGCACCCCCTGCTGCCACAGCCCTGGGCTCCCCCACTCCCCACCTGCACCCTCCTTCTGCCCCAGCCCTGGGTCACTGGTAACTTGCTCCCAGGGCTGGTCATTCAGCAGGAATTTTGGATGTGCACAGAACACAGACAGGATTGGTTCCCATACAGTTACAGAGCTGCAGTAAAGTGGAACAATTTTCAGCTTGTGTGATTGAAGGATATCTGGATACATATAATAAGACTGTCCTCCATAAATGAGGAAAAGTTGAGGTACCTTTATTATTCTTTTGTTCCACTCTTTGTTTCTATGGGGAATTTACCAATGCAATATTACTATCTTCTTATTAAACAAATAAAATGAAAAAAAAAAGAAAGAAAAAAAAACCTACCAAACAAAAAAAGGCAATGGCTGTTGAAAATAGCAATTCCAGTCCTAATAACCACTCGGACGCATTTCCTGCTCTATTTTATCCTACTTTTTCTACAGCAAATTACAGTGGATCAGTATATTTGATTTGGGAGAAATAAAGTAACATCTGCCCAAATCGAGCTTAAGCACTCCTGAATTTTAAGGTGTTGAAATCTGGAAGGCAGGTGCTAGTGGATGTTTTCAGAGAACTATCCACAATAGCTCCAAGATCTCTTTCTTGAGTGGTAACAGCTAATTTAGACTCCATCGTTTTATAGATATAGTTGGGATTATGCTTTCCAATGTGCATTACTTTGCATTTATCAACACTAAATTTCAAATAGGATGAAATTCAAAAAGGACATGTTCAAAGTACACCATTTAGGAAGGAACAATCAGTTGCACACATACAATATGGGAAATGGCTGCCTAGAAAGGAGTACTATGGAAAGGGATCTGGGGGTCATAGCAGATCAAAAGCTAAACATGAGTTTAATGCTCTCACAAAAAAAGTGAGCATTCTTCTGGGATATATTAGCAGGGGTGTTGTAAGCAAGACCCGAGACATAATTCTGCTCTACTCCATGCTGATTAGGCCTCAACTTGAGTGTTGTGTCCAGTTCTGGAAGCCACATTTCAGGAAAGATGTGGACAAATTAGTGAAAGTCCAGAGAAGAGCAACAAAAATGACTAAAGGTCTAGAAAACTTGACCTATGAGGGAAAATTTAAAAAACTGGGTTTGTTTAGTCTGGAGAAGAGAAGACTGAGAGGAGATGGGATAACTGTTTTCAAGTATGTAAAAGGTTGTTACAAGGAGGATTAGGAAAAATTGTTTTTCTTAACCTCTGAGTTTAGGACAAGAAGCAATGGGCCTAAATTGCAGCACAGGAGGTTTAGGTTGCACATTAGGAAAAACTTTCTAACTATCATGGTGCTTAAGCACTGGAACAGGTTAGACATACACCTGTCAGGGATGGTCTAGATAATACTTAGTCCTGTCATGAGTGAGGGGACTTGACTAGATGACCTCTCAAAGTCCCTTCCAGTTCTATGATTCTATTATTAGATTTTTTGATGTTTTCCTATATCTTGTTTGAAGTTTATAAATGTGAACTAATTAGCTTGTAGGTGCCTAAATTCTGCTCCTGTCTCACAATGCTTCCTTACTGATATTGAACAAGCTAACAAACCAGCCAAAGAGTGCTAATGACGAATGATCACCATCATTACAATTGATATTGACTTTTACAAATCAGCAGCCTCACTATCCCTGCTATGAAACTGACCTAAGAACTTTACCTCATAGCTATATGCATGTCTTTTAACCACAGTAACTCTTTCATTTTTCTTTTATTAATACATCTTAGATGTAGTTAATAAGGATTGGCTGTAAGCATGTATTTTGGTGAGATCTGAAATATTCATTGATCTGGTGGGCAATGTGTCCAGACTTTTGGGATTGGTAGAACTTTAGATATGGTGAGTAAGATTTGTAGTAATCCCGCACTGTCCTGGACTTGGCTTTGTGGATGGGAGCCAGTAGTTGCGATGTTTAAAGGAGACTGTATTTTGTCTTGTTGATAACCAGTGTGATAATACAGAGGCTGTTTTGTTACTGGAATTTAAGTACAAAGTAAACCAGCAGTTTGAGGGATTGTCTGCCCTATTGATTGCAGTTTTTCGTGAGTATTCATTGTCAGTGTGGCTGCTCCAGGCACCACAGTCACATATAGGAGTTCATAAACATGAGATTTTTCATGGGAAAATATTGGTTTATATCATTATTTTTCAGTGGAGCACCCTGAATGCTCCCTAAGGGCACAAATGAACAACCCAAGAACACACTAGGAGTGACCTCCCAGAAGACAGCACTCTTAGAAACTGTGAGAATGTTAAGGAAGTCAAAGAATGAGTTCATATGGATGTCTAAACTGCCAGAATTCTGCAGAGTATTTAACAAAACTCTGGGCTACCAAACCTACACAGTTGGTTCATAGTCAGGATTTATCAGTGATTCATACGGATACATTTTTCACAGTAGTTTTCTTGTTTTTATGCTTAAAGGCCTTGTAAGTTGTGAAAGCTGTTTGGTTTTTGTTTTTGTTTTTAAATCCCCATGATATAATATTGAGGGATAATAATGTGTTTTTGTTTTGTTTCATTTCAAATTGAAAACTTTTTCACCACTGAATGCAATAGATTAACTGAACACTGTCCATGATTTGTTTGCTGTTTTTTTTTCTGATTTTTTTCCCCACACTCTAGAACTTTACAAAACTTCTCCAATAGAAGAATAGAAGAAAAAAGGAAAGAAATGAAAATGAGAAAAAGGAGAAAAGGGTCAGGAAATGGGGAGAAACAAAAACTCAAAAAAGCAAAAACTGAATGTTGTGGTCTGTGAAACCCCAAAATGAATCAAAGTTTTCTATTAAAAGTGAAAAACATCATTTAATTTCATTCTGAAAATTTTCCATGAAAAATTGAAACATTTCACATTAAGTTTATTTGTTTAAAATTTCTCACAAATAAAATTGGGGAGTTTAACTAGCTCTGATCTTCTGTCACTTTTAAAACTTTCTTATATACATTTTATAATCCACCTGTCCCCAAATAACAGATTTTTTTATTTGTTTGTTTGTTTGTTTTCCTTTTTAATAGAATAAAAGAATATCAGGGTTGGACGGGACCTCAGGAGGTCATCTAGTCCAACCTCATGCTCAAAGCAGGACCAATTCTTAACTAAATCATCCCAGCCCGGGCTTTGTCAAGCCTGACCTTAAAAACCTCTAAGGAAGGAGATTCCACTACCTCCCTAGGGAACCCATTCCAGTGCTTCACCACCCTCCCAGTGAAGAAGTATTTCCTAATATCCAACCTAAACCTCCCCCACTGCAACTTGAGACCATTACTCCTTGTTCTGTCATCTGCTGCCACTGAGAACAGTCTAGATCCATCTTCTTTGGAACCCCTTTTCAGGTAGTTGAAAGCAGCTATCAAATCCCCCCTCATTCTTCTCTTCTGCAGACTAAACAATCCCAGTTCCCTCAGCCTCTCCTCATAAGTCATGTGCTTCAGCCCCCTAATCATTTTTGTTGCCCTCTGTTGGACTCTTTTCAATTTTTCCACATCCATCTTGTAGTGTGGGGCCCAAAACTGGACCCAGTGCCCCAGATGAGGCTTCACCATTGTTGAATAGAGGGGAATGATCACATCCCTCGATTTGCTGGCAATGGCCCTACTTATACAGCCCAAAATGCCATTATCCTTGTTGGCAACAAGGGCACACTATTGACTCATATCCAGGTTCTTATCCACTGTAACCCCTAGGTCCTTTTCTGCAGAACTGCTGCCTAGCTGCTCGGTCTCTAGTCTATAGCAGTGCATGGGATTTTTCCATCCTAAGTGCAAAACTCTGCACTTCTCGTTGTTGAACCTCATCAGATTTCTTTTGGCCTAATCCTCTAATTTGTCTAAGTCCCTCTGTATCCTATTCCTACCCTCCAGAATATCTACCACTTCTCCCAGTTTGGTTTTCTTCCCCCTTAAAGCTCCAAAAACAACTGCCAACTACTAGGAGAGTAATGCTATTAATTCTGTAAATTATGCAACTCCTCACTTGAAGCAACACCAGTTAAACATGAATTATGCACAAGCCCCTTTTTTTGGTCTCTCTCTTCTTTTCACTAACTGACCCCCAGCTGTCTACCCATCCCATGTACACATAGTACCCTAGTATATTTTGCATCAAGATATACTTTCTGATATATTGCTTAGTGAAGAGAGAGAAACAATAACGGGAAACTGGGAAATGGCAGAGGTGCTTAATGACTTCTTTGTTTCGGTCTTCACCAAGAAGTTTGATGGTGACAGGACACATAACATAGGGAATTCTAGTGGAAATGAGGTAGGTTTAGAAGTTAAAATAAAAAAAAGAACAAGTTAAAAATTACTTAGAAATGTTAGGTTTCAGAGTAGCAGCCGTGTTAGTCTGTATCCGCAAAAAAACAGGAGTACTTGTGGCATACAGAGAACATGATACAATTAACTCAGGCTTAAACAGAGACTGGGAATGGTTGGGTCATTACACTAATTGACTCTATTTCCCTATGTTAAGTTCTCCTCACACCTTCTATGGGTCATCTTAATTATCACTTCAAAAGTTTTTTTTTCTCCTGCTGATGATAGCTCATCTCAATTTATTAGACTCTTCCTATTGGTATGCATACTTCCACCTTTTCATGTTCTCTGTATGTATAAATATCTCCTGTCTGTGTGTTCCATTCTATGCATCAGAAGAAGTGAGCTGTAGCTCATGAAAGCTCATGCTGAAATAAATTTGTTAGTCTCTAAGGTGCCACAAGTACTCCTGTTCTTTTTTTAGAAAAGTTAGATGTCTGCAAGTCACCGGGACCTGATGAAATGCAAGAAGTAACTTCTAAAAATCCAAAATCTACAGTAAATATAAGAAACTTATTTTAAAAATCACTTCCCCAGATTATAAATTACATTCACACACAGCAAGTTAGTGTACTCACCTCAGAATTCTCTCTGCAGACACAAATAAGCCCGCCAAAATCCGTTGGACTGTAAAAGCAGGTGAGGGCAAAGAGCAAATGTTTAAACAAGCACTCAAGAAACATGAGAAGGGCCTGGAAGAAAATGAAAGAAAAATGCTGTGTGTGTGCGCACATGTGCGTGTTCGTCTATCTGTCTCCTACCCCATCCAGGTAGGAGTTTTATTTCCAGAATCCACCGGCCCCAAGATCTTTACATTGGCTTTCCAAAAAGAAGAACAAGTTAAAATTACTTTAAAAAGTTAGATGTCTACAAGTCACCAGGGCCTGATGAAATGCATCCTAGAATACTCAAAGAGCTGTTAGAGGAGGTATCTGAGCCTTTAGCTATCATCTTTAAAAAGTCTTGGAAGTCAGGAGAGATACCAGAAGACTGGAAAAGGGCAAATATAGTGCCCATCTATAAAAAAGGGAAATAAAAACAACCCAGGAAACTACAGACCAGTCAGTTTAGCTTCTGTGCCAAGGAAGATAATGGAGCAATTAATTAAGGAATTCATCTGCAATCATCTGGAAGATAATAAGGTGATAGGTAATAGCCAGCATGGATTTGTAAAGAACAAATCATGTCCAACCAATCTGATAGCTTTCTTTGATAGGATATCAAGCCTTGTGGATAAGGGAGAAGCGGTGGATGTGGTATACCTAGATTTTAGTAAAGCGTTTGATATGGTTTCACATGACCTTCTTATCAATAAACTAGGGAAATACAACCTAGATGGGGCTACTATAAGATGGGTGCATAATTGGCTTGAAAAACATCTTCAGATAGTAGCTATTAATGGTTCACAATCATGCTGGAAGGGCATAGCAAGTGGGGTTCCACAGGGGTCTCTATTTTGGCATAGAGAGTGTGATTATTAAGTTTCCCGATGATATGAAGCTGAAGGGGTTGCAAGTGCTTTGGAGGATAGGACTATAATTCAAAATGATCTGGACAAACTAGAGAAATCATCTGAGGTAAATAGGATGAAGTTTAATTAGGAAAAATGTAAAGTACTCCACTTGGGAAGGAACAATACAGAATGAGAAGTGATTGTATAGGAAGGAATAGTGCAGAAAGGGATCTAGGGGTTATAGTGGACCACAAGCTAAATATGAGTCAACAGTGTGACACTGTTGCAAAAAACAAACAAACATGATTCTGGGATGCATTAACAGGAGTGTTGTGAGCAAGACACAAGAGGTCATTCTACTGCTCTACTCTGCATTGATTAGGCCTGAATTGGAGGCACCACATTTCAAGAAAGATGTGGAAAAATTGGAGAAGGTCCAGAGAAGATCAACAAAAATGATAAAAGGCCTAGAAAACATGGGCTATGAGGGAAGACTGAAAGAATTGGGCTTGTTTAGTTTAGAAAAGAGAAGACTGAGGTGGGACATAACAGTTTTCAAGTATCTAAAAGGGTGTTTCAAGGAGAAGAGAGAGAAATTGTTCTCCTTGGCCTCTGATGATAGGACAAGAAGCAATGGACTTAAATTGCAGCAAGGGAGGTTTAGGTTGAACATTAGGAAAAACTTCCTAACTGTCAGGATGGTGAAACACTGGAATAAATTGCCAAGGGCGGTTGTAGAATCCCCATCACTGAGAGCAGGTTGGACAGACATCTATCAGGGATGATCTAGATGGTGCTTGGTCCTGCCGTGAGGGCAGGGGACTGGACTTGCTGATCTCTCAAGGTCTCTTCCAGTTCTTGTTTTTCTATGATTTCTATGATCTGATACGCAAACTATTGTGAAAAATAAATGTATGTTTGTATTCGAAAGCTCTAAAGACACGTCTAGTTCTCTCATCTCCACAGCTCTGTCAGAGCAAATTTCTGCCTTAAAGCTCTAATAAGAAAAGATGAGAGTTTTTGGTTACAACTTGCCTCTTTGGGTAAAATAAATAAATAAAATAAAATACACCCAAAATGAAGTGCTTGCCTCTCCTTAGCATTACAACACTGAACCCTACATTATGTGACAAGGAAATTACTGTCTATTGCTTTCTTCTACACACTCAGCAAGATCCAGTTAATACAGATCAATCTTAGTCCAATCTCTGTATTTGCATAAAACTCCTTCTGATCATATGCCACTGTTTTATGAATGCATTGCATTTTTCCCCCATCTTCAGTTATAAAATCATTCCTGTGATGCATCTAAACTTTAACTCCAGTCACTCCAATTACTCCAGAAACAAGAAGTAACTTTAAAAAATCCCAAATCTACAGTAAATATAAGAAACTTATTTTAGAAATCACTTCCCTGGATTATAAATTACATTCACACACAGCAAGTTAGTGTACTCACCTCAGAATTCTCTCTGCAGACACAAATAAGCCCGCCAAAATCCGTTGGACTGTAAAAGCAGGTGAGGGCAAAGAGCAAATGTATAAACAAGCACTCAGGAAACGTGGGAGGGGCCTGGAGGAGAATGAAAGAAAAATGCTGTGTGGGGGGAGGGTGGGTGTGGGTGTGTGGTTTGTATCCTACCCCATCCAGGTAGGCATTTTATTCCCAGAATCCACAGGCCCCAAGATCTCTACTTTGGTGTACGTGACTACAGGAAGTGCAGGGCAATGATGAATTGTCTCAGTGCACAATCTCCCCCATAAGGATAAAGTCTAATGAGCCCTTGAAGTGGCTACGCCTTGGCTTTCCAACCATGGAAATATCCCAGCATAGACGGGCACTTTCACAGAGCTCAGGGCAGATGTTGAAGTGGCAGTATCCCTCTGTATGAACAGTTCAGCCTGGAATCCACAATGCTAGTCTGCATCACTCAGGAGCCTGTGTTGTGTCTCCCTGTAACGGGGCTGGGCTTATCAATTAAGTTCCCAGGTAACACTTTGCCCTGTCCCTAGCATCCATTTCTGCTGGTTGGTCCATTCAAATAGCAGATACTAACTCAGACCTCCAGGCAAGTCACCTTTGAAGTCCACCCCTTTCCCAGCTGACGGATTCCAACAAAATATAGAAGTCTAACGCCCCCGCCCCCCAAATGCCTCCAGCCCACTCCAGGCCTCCATAAGCCTTGCACCCTTTGCTCAGGGCTTCCAGTGCCTTTATCCTCCCTATCTTTGGGGGGTCTCAGGGCCATGCCACCCTCTTGGGTGACTGGTAGAGGATCCTGCATCCTCCCTCTCCATCAAGTTCCAAACCAGGGCCCCACAAGCGGCAGTGAGATCAAGGAGAGCCCCAAGGCTGCCTCCTGATCCACTTCTTGCCACTTACTTTCCCAGTCCAGAGTGCAGTGGAAGTGTCACAAACAATCCAGCAGAAGATGGAAGGAAGGGTTCCCTAATCCTTAAAGACAAGCTAGTCACTCCTCTGGGGCCTGATGTAGCTGCTGTTTTCCTCTTCCTTCCTCTCAGCGCAGACTCCTATTATACACTTACTCAGGAGTTCTCAGGATAAGTTTGTCCTATCCTCTCCGCTGCCTTCTCCTAACCCCCCCACTCCCCACCACTCAGCTGTCTCTTTTTTCAAACTCCTCCTCCACTTACAACTGGTTCTGTTGGTGTGATGGAGCAGGGCCACCCAAGTCCAGAAGTGCTCCTTAATCCATCTGTCCTAGTGTGGGGTTTCTATACCTCCATCACACTCCTCTTCAGTAGCATGGAATGGGAGGAATGCGGGAATTTTGATCATTGTTCACTCTTACTGGAGTGTCTAGTTGAAATTTCATGAGTTTTCCAGACGCATAATGGTGGTACTCAAAATGTGTGTCTCCCAGCTCCACATCCTGCAGGCTGACACCCTGTAACATGCACCTCTGCAAATTCATATATTTCAAGGCCAGAAGACACTGTTGAGATCATCTAGTCTGACCTGCATAACAGGACAGAGAACTTCTCCCAGTCATTTCTGCATTAAGCTCATAACTTCTGGTTGAACTGTAGCATCTCTTTGAAAAAGACATGCAGTCCTATTTCACTGATAGCAAATTCACCACATCCCTAGGTAATTCTGTGGTAATTCACCACATCCCTAGGCCATCACTTAATCTGTCTACATCAGTAATACAAGTTTATATCTTATATTTCTAACTTCAGATATAAGAATGATACATGCATACAAATATGTGACACGAGACCTTTTGCATAAAGCACATTCCAACTATGTTATTTCATAAGCATATTTTCATAAATCGTATGGAGTGCAACATCACACCCTCCTCCTGAACTTACTGCCAAGTCTTGGACACTGTCCATGGTGGAGGCAGTACATGTAAAATTCCTCTTTGTCTCTGGTTATATGCCCTCCCAGTCAGGGCCGGTGCAAGGATGTTTCGCGCCCTAGGCGAAACTTCCACCTTGTGCCCCCCCCCGCGCCCCCGCCCTGAGGCCCCCCCATGGCAGCTCCCCCCCTCAGCCCTGAGTTGCCCTGAGGCACCCCGCCCGCCCCAGCTCACCCCTGCTCCGCGCATGAGCACCCGTCGCTGCTTCACTGCTGGAAGCCTGAGAGGCTGACAAGATTTCCCGACTGAAGGAGGCTGACAAGATCTGACCCTGGAAGTTGCACCCTTCATGTCCTGCTGGTGTTTTGAAAGCCACTTTCCCAGCTCCTGATCAGTGATGGACTATTTATTTCCTTCAGTGACAACTATTCAAATACCCCACCTGGTTACTGATAATGAGAATTCTGTGTCAGACACATTTTAAGAGGCAATTAATCATTACATAGGAACGGAGAAAATCACTAGCACCAAAAGAGATGGGTTTGAGTTCTGGAAAACACACCGTACAATGAGTGACTTCAGGAGCTCAATCTATTTCGCTTTATGAAAATAGGGTTAAGAAGTTACTTGACCATGATCCATAAGTATCTAAGTAATACAGGGAGATTTGTGATAGCAAAAGCCTTTTTAGTATTCAAAGGCAGAACAGTATCCAGCAGCTGGATGTTGAACATAGAAAATTCAAACTAGAAATAAGATGTGAATCTGTAACTGTGAAGGTGACTAATCACTGGAACTAGGGGCTGTGGTGGATTCTCCATCACTTGACATTTTTATGTCAGAATTTGGCATCTGTGTAAAAAGTGATGCACAAGATATTGGGCCTGGGTTACACAGGGTGTCAGACTCAATGGTCTGGCCTTAACAGCTATGGGCCTCTGTATTTTGTTTTATTGTTCTGAATAGGAGTTTTCATTTCAGAAAATGAAAGTCGAACCTTTTCTATTCTCAGACAGTGAGAGCTATTTTGCCCTGTTCTTCCCGACATGCAGAGGCTCATCTAACACAGCATAGCCAAGCAGACATTATTCAGAGATTCCAAGGTCAGAAGGGGCCAGTGTGGTCATCTAGACTGACCCACAGAATGACACAGTCCATAAAACTTCCCCCAAATCCATCTATCTAGCAATCAGCAGAGTATAGCCACTAGATTGGGTTCTGAAATGTGACTAAGCAGAGTAAAGTTCTATTCCTGAGCTGGGTGACTGTTGGAGAGTTTGTTCCTTCCTTATTCCCCAGCTTGCCCATCTGCAAAATGGGAATAATGATACTGACCTCCTTTATACAGCACTTTTAGATCTGTGGGTGGAAAAGTGCTGTGTACATATGTGTATCTGTCAGTCTAGGCTTTTATACTGCACTTCTTATTATAATCTTCCATTTCCCCCATCAGGCTATGCCTTAACTGAACCACATGCATCCTGCAAGGATCCTCTCTGTTCCTATGAACATCCAGGTCACCAACAAAGGGAAATATACCAGCCAGATTGATGTCTCAGACCGGCATGGAGAAGGCTACATTGAACTGGACATGACAGGTCAGTGAAACAGTTCTTGGTTTACACCAAGGTAATCATGAATCTTCTACTGTCTGGAAAAGGGAGACTAAGAGAGGCCAAATCCATCCTAGGGCCAATTCCAGTGAAGTCAATAGGATTGTAACAGAGGTGATTTGATCACTGGGTGTCCCAGTGATTAAAGCAATGGGATTATTTACTGAGTCAAATCCCCATGGGAAATGCAACTGGCAGGTCTGAGCCAGAAAACATGAATAAATGTGTCACTCCGTCCTGAGGGCCTGTTCTACAGCTGGGGCCTGAATCAAGTGAAATCTGGCAGGCGATTCCACCTCAAATGACTCTGTCTCTGAAAGAAACCCCACACAGAGCTGCCTGATGGGGGTTAGTTTGTCCCAGCCTGTTTGAGTGGGCCCCTGTCACGATGCGGTTCTGGCGGTACCAGGGCTGGCTCTAGGTTTTTTGCTGCCCCAAGCAAAAAAAAATTTGGCTGCCCCCCTTCCCAGCCCTGGGCTCCCCCCGTACCCTCCTGCTGCCCCAGTCCTGGGCTCTCCCCCCACCCACACACACACCCTGCCACCCCAGCGCTGGGCTTCCCCCTTTCCTCCCCACCAGTGCCTTCCCTCCACCCTGCTGCTGCCCTAGCCCTGGGCTCCCCACACCAGTGCCCCCCCCACACACCTCCTGCTGCCCCAGCCCTGGGTCACTGGTATCTCGCTCCCAGGGCGGGTCATTCAGCCGGAATTTTGGATGTGCACAAAACACAGACAGGATTGGTTCCCATATGGTTACAGAGCTGCAGTAAAGTGGAACAATTTTCAGCTTGTGTGATTGGAGATATCTGGATGCATATTATAAGACTGTCCTCCATAAATGAGGAAAGGTTGAGGTGCCTTTATTATTCTTTTGTTCCACTCTTTCTTTCTATGGGGAATTTACCAATGCAATATCACTGTCTTCCTTTCAAACAAACAAAAAGGCAATGGCTGTTGAAAATAGCAATTCCAGTCCTAATAAGCATTTCTTGCTCAATTTTATCCTACTTTTTCTACAGCAAGTTACAGTGGATCAGTATATTTGATTTGGGAGAAATGAAGTAAAAGCTGCCCAAACCGAACTTGAGCACTCCTGAATTTTGAGGTATTCAAATCTGGAAGGCAAGTGCAGGGGATGGGAGAGGGCTGTGGGCTCCATGGGGGAGCATGGCAGCAACTGTCTGGAGCTGCACGGAGCCAGACACGCTGATCTGAGTGGCACAGTAAGCGGTTTTGGGGTTGGAGAAGGGGTAGGAGGTTCCGGGGGGCAGTCAAGGGACAAGGAGCAGGGGGGGTTGGATGGGGCAGAGGTTCGGAGAGGCAGTCAGGGGACAGGCAGCAATTGGATAGGCATGGGAGTCCAGGAGGTTTATCAGGGGACAGGTAGGGGTGGGGTCCTGGGGGGAAGTTGGGTGGGGTCTCAGGAGGGGGCAGTTGGGGACAAGGAGAAGGGAAGCTTAGATAGGGGCTAGGGTCCCAAGGGGCAGTTAGGGGCAGGGGTCTCGGGAGGGGGTAATCGGGGGACAAGGACCAGTGGTGCTTAGATAGGGGGTGGGGGTCCTTGGGGGCAGTTGGAACAGGGGTCTGGGGAGAGGGCAATCAGCGGCCAGGGGCTGGGATTCAAAGGGCTCTGGGCTCCCCGTGGCTGCCGGCAGCGCAGAGCCCTCTGACTCCCGGCCGCGGCTGAGATTTAAAGGTCTGTGGGCTCCCCGCGGTTGGAGGCAGCCCAGAGCCCTCTGACTCCCGGCCGTGGCTGGGATTTAAAAGGCTCTGGGCTCCCCACGGTTGCAGGCAGCCCAGAGCCCTCTGATTCCCGGCCGCGGCTGAGATTTAAAGGGCTCTGTGCTCCCCACCGCAGCGGGCAGCGCAGAGCCCTGTGATTCCCGGCCGCGGATGGGATTTAAAGGACTCTGGGCTCCCCACGGCTGCCGGCAGGATTTGCACCAGCGTGCCGCGGGGGGAGCTTTGGTGGTCGCCAGTCCGCGGCTCTGGTGGACCTCCCGCAGGCATGCCTGTGGGAGGTCCACCGGGGCCGCCTGCCGCCCTCCCGCGGGATGCCGCCCTAAGCACGCGCTTGGCACGCTGGGGCCTGGAGCCGGCCCTGGCCGGTACCCAACTGAGAGGGCTAATTCAGGACCAATTGCTTAAACAGGGCAGTGCCCCCAATTTTTTTTTAAGTGTTCAGCAGCCGCTGCGCTGGGAGGGAGAGGAAGTCTGAGCCAGCCAAAGTTAAACAACCAGCAGGCAAAGTGACCCAAGATCAACCTTTGAAGACATATTACAGAAGTGCTGAAATGGTCAGCGGGGCCATTTCTTGTAGATTGTTATCAAAGCCATGTAAGCAGACTAAATCCTTTGAAATGCAAACCTATATTGTCAGAGAATTAGAAGTTAATACTAATTGTATTTGTTTGTGTTTCTCTATATCTCTTGGGAGTTTAACAATGTTATCTCATTAGTGTGTAGATGCTAAGCATTGGTTCCTGTCTGTAATATTTAATTACTATATTCTATTGATTCAGAGATTAAGAGGGAATATTAGCAATTAGGTGGAACTTGGGTGTAACAATATTATTGCCTTTATTTCTCCTTGAAGTTTATAGTAAACTATCTGTGCATCTTTGAATGGTAAATTGCCTTATGCTAATGGATGCAACTAATGACTTGTGTATACATAGGAAATAGAATATTGCTTCAAAAGCCACAATGTGTATTACTTATTTTTCCTCCAAGGGATATCTGCTGTTACCTGCTGTCAAGAGGCTATCCTAATTTGCGAGAGAGCTAAAAAAGAATGTCAGGACTTGATCCTTTTTTCATCTCAGATCTGCTTAAGCTTCACCAGGGGAATGTTAAGTCACAAGACTGGGGTCTCCAGGTACCCTGGACTGTCCCTGCAAATTCTTATGGAAGGATTCAAACAAACACTGCACATGAACTGCCCATTGGACTATAACCAGTGGAATTGATTTTGTTAATACTTTCTAGAAATTAGCAATTTAACCATCTCTGTTATGAAACTGACCTAAGAACTTTCTCCATATCTGTGTGTATAACAATCTTTTAACCACAATACTCTCTCTTCTGTTTTAAAGTAAATCTTAGTTTAGTTTATAAGTTTATAAGCGTGTATTTGGGTAAGATTGGAAATATTTATGGATCTGGTGGGTGATGTGTCTGATCTCTTGGAACTGGCAGAACTTTATATGTGGTGAACAAGATTTAAAGTAATTCTCATCATATTTGATTTGGCTTTCTAGGAGAAAGCCCAGGAAATCTGTGCCATTGTAGGCGTGTCATCATACCATCCCCTCCATAAACTTATCAAGCTCAATCTTCCAGATATAGTTATGGATGCACGTGTTAATAATTACAGCAATTCGAATAATGTGTTGTATGTTAAAGGACTGGCAAAGGAAACAGAAAAGGAAAGTAATATTGGAACATGCCACCTTATTCCATCAAGTATAATAAGCAACACTCTCAAAATATTTCCAAAAGTTTTGAAGGGAACAATTAAATACCAATAACCTAAATTAAAAAGAGCACCTAAAAATGCACATGCAAAGATAGCAAAAGAGCAAAGGTTATTTTTAATGGATTGTATTCTGCTCGAGGACATAGGTAAGAGGAAGTTAATGAGTACAAAAAATACACAAAACGTGATGGTATATGTACCTATGTTGGGAAAAACAGAAAGAAGGTGACATGAAGACATGAAATGAAAATAGTGTGGCTAGCTAAAAATATGTCCATAGAAGCCTGGGAATGTGTATTGTACGGGTTACGCTGACTGGAGGGAAGCTAATGAAAACATGATGTGAAAAGTTATAAGAAACCAAGTTAGAGAAATACCAGTTGGGAAACTGAAGGAACCAGGCCTGAGACTGAGAGGATCATTATGAAGTGCAGGTGATTTTCCTAGTACCACAGAACTTGGTAATTTGGGCTCATACCACTTGTCTGTTTACTGTCTGGCATAAATATATGTTCAGCAACTAAATATGTGGAGATATACCTATTTCATAGAGCTAGAAGGGACCTTGAAAGGTCATTGACTCCAGGCCCCTGCCCTCACTAGGAGGACCAAGTACTGTCCCTGACAGTTGTTTATTTTCCCCCTCAAAAACTGAACTCACAACCCTGGATTTAGTAGGCTAATGCTCAAACCACTGAGCTGTCCCTCTTCCCAAGAACAAGTGACAATAATTCTGTCTGAAAATGTATCAATAAAGGCAAAAATTGATTAAGCCTAAATTGGGTGTGCTTGTAACTCCGTTTCAACACCAGCCTCTGATGCTGTTGATTCGAACACACTTTCTGCTCATCAAGGTAATCATGTTATACCTAAAGGTTACTTCTGTTCAGAGTCTGATTCAAGCAAAAATGTTTTCAAGTTGCAATGAATGAATATTTGCATAATTAAGGGACATATTCCTTCTTCCCTTCCTGCTCTCCAACATCAATTCCCCATTGCTAGAAAGAAAAAAGCATTATTTATGAGGTTTGATACTTCCCTCACTGACACCCATGTAAATCAGGAATAACTCCACTGAAGTCAGTAGGGTAATACCGGCATAAAATGGACAAAAACAGGAGAAGACTCAGACTGATCTTTCTCTTTGGTTTTCGTTTGTACTTTTTACAGCCAGGAGAGGATTCATCTTCCACAGTTGTTGAAATATTCCCCAGAGCTGCAGAAGAGCTCTGTGTAAGCTCAAAAGCTCGTTTCTCTCACCAACAGAAGTCGGTCCAGTAAAAGATATTACCTCACCCACCTTGTCTCTCTAGTATCCGGCAACCTACATGGCTACAATTCCATTGCATACAACACTTAAACAATACACAGTGAATTTGTCTTAAAAATACAGGACAGATTCTGGAGACATTTATTGTGCCAACCCTCCAAGCATAGAGTGCGCGCATAATTTAGTATCTGGTTTACGTATAACAATCCCAGGTGGATGAATAAAGTCATTCAATTATCAGTGTTAAGCTCTTTCAAAACACTCCTTTGATTAGAAACAGCCACCCTTCTTCACACTGCCTAGTCTATACAGTTGAGAGAAAAGTCTTAAATTCTGTGGAATGGAAACACAACACACTTGAAAAGAAAAAATGCTATTACCTACCAATGGCAGTAATTCTTCATAATGCAAATTTAGACCTGGAAAGATCCATTTTTCATTTCCAAATTAAGACAGACAGATGGGATTGTTGCTTAATTTGATTTCATACCTAGACAACAGGATCCCGTGATACACCCATCACACCCTATGTACATCATGTGGCTTTGGGGAACATTTGAGCCTTTTGGGAGATCAGTTATAGCAGGCTAGAAAGTTTACTCTCATATTCTCATATGCATATAGTTATCTATTAACCAGAAACCAGCAAATCTGAAAATAATTTTCCATGAAGAAGATGCAGGTAGACTTGATGTATGAATCTGTAACATGCTAGGGTGGGTTAAAATTGGGATCTGCTTTTACACACAAACGTAAATCCAAATACTGATTATAAATTATAGTGATAAATAAAGAACAGTTAAGATGCTATTATTATATTGTTATTTTTAAGACTGTCATGGTGGTTCTTTATTTAATCCCTTGTTTGTTGGTTGGGTTGTTTGTTTGTTTTTGCCTTTCTCTGCAGGATGGATTATCTGCTGGCATCATTTGGGCACCTCGCCTCATCAATTCCCTGCCATTGTAGGAGCCTTAGGCACTGTTGGCCCCTCAATTTCTTCTTGTCTCGCCAGAGACACACAATAGTTTAGTCTCCTGAGGACTGAAATGCTTTAGTCTAAACAAAGTTATTGGGCTGAACACAGAAGTAACTGCGTGAAATGTGATGGCCTCTGTCACAGGAGACCAGGCTAGATGATCTAATGATTCCTTCTGGCATTAAGCTCTATGCAACTATGAAATCTACCAAAAGAGCCAGGGTCCCCTGTATTTAGTGTATTGTCTCTAAAATTACAGCCCACAAACTGTGTGTAAAGACGAGATTTTCTGAGGATTTTCAAGTAGATATATTAATTCAATTAAGTGGAACTTAATTAAACATGAACCTTTGGAGATTTGGTGTATTTATTTTTAGATGATAATGTTTATGGAGCCTTTCTCGGCAGAGAACCATAGTCCCCAAAGTGACAAAATGTAAAATGTTGGCTAGGCTACTAATGATTGCTATATCTTAACAATCTGATTATATCCAGCTAGATGAATAGCATGGGTCATTCTGAAGCTATGTCTTTGTTATGTCAGAAGGAACTCAACCAGTCGTTTTTGTTCTTCTCAAGTTAATATACATGCATGCAATTGGTTGCATACTTGCAGCCAGAGAAGAGTGACTGTGCTGGAGGGCCTGCAGGAAAAAAAATTTACATTCCTCATTGTGAAAAAAACCCTTTGAATTTTTTGGTTTCAAATCAGGAAGAGATATTCATCAGAGCAGGGAACTGAACAGAAGTCTCACACCATATCTAGCAGGCTGCAAAGGCCTCTGTGTGACTTTCTCTAATTCTCCTGTTGGCACTGTTCCGCTGTGTATAAATAACGAATTATTGATCAGGGCCAGAAAGAGGCTGATTGTATTGCCTAGTGGTTAGGGTACTCACCTGGGAGGTTGGGAGACCTGGGTTCAAATCCCTGCTTCAATGAACGTTTAATCATGAATACAATGTGGAAGAGCCGGAGGAAAATGCACCTCAGAATACTCAATCACCTGGTAGTTAGGACACTCACATAGGAGAGCTGAGCTCAAGTCCCAGGTAGAGCAAGGACTTGAACCTGGTTCTTCCATATCAGGTGAACCTGGGACATTTGCTACAATGGGGTTGGCCTACAGGGCCGGCTTTAGGAAGTGCAGGGCCCAATTCAAACAGTTTCAACGAGGCCCCGGCAGGGATGACTTAAAAAAAAAACAAAAAAACCCAAACACGTGGGGCTTGTACTCACTGAGCGGTGCTCTGAGTCTTTGGCGGCGGGTCCTTCACTTGCTCCAGGTCTTCGGCGGCACTGAAGAACCTGCCGCCGAAGACCCGGAGCACCACCGGGTGAGTAAAAATTAAAAAGGGACCTCTAGCCAGGGAAGGGATTCTCACTGGGCGTGGGGCCCTCTTAGGCGAGGGGCCTGATTTGGGGGAATTGGTGGAATAGGCCTAAAGCCGTCTCTGTTGGCCTATCTCTGGTTCTAAGCATAAATTCCACCCTTGACTGTCAAAACTGGCACTCACAGGGCAGTGGTGCTACCACTGCTGGAATACTGTACCCAGTTCCAGTGCCTGCAATTCAAGAAGGATGTTGATACATTGGAGAGGGTTCAGAGAAAAGCCACAAGAACGATGAAAGAAATAGAAAGCCTGCCTTATTGCGATACACTCAAGCTGCTCAATCTATTTAGTTTATCAAGAGAAGGTTAACAGGTGACTTGACTATAATCTATAATTACCTCCACAAAGAACAATGTTTTAATAATGAGCTTTTCACTCTCGCCATAACATGGAAGGCGTAACATGACCCAATAGCTGGAAGTTGAAACTATACAAATTCAGACTAGAGTGAAAGAGTAAATTTTTAACAGTGAAGAAAATTATCCATTGGAAGAATTTACCAAGGATCATGGTGGATCCTCCATCACTGATCATTATAAAATCAAGATTGACTGTTTTTCTAAAAGATCTGCTCTAGGAATTATTTTAGGGACATTCTATGGCCTGTACTATAGAAGAGGTCAGGCTGGCTCTCCAATGTGGAAATTTGGTGCCATAAGTCTTTGGTGCATTCCCTCCCCAGTCAGCCCTTAGCTCCTGGGGAGTCAGGAGATGCCTGGCTCCTGTCCCCACCTCCATGGGCCTGGTTGCCAGAGCAACACAATATGACAGGGTCTCCCTTAGATACAAGAGCTTTCTGTGGATAGCTGTATCTGATCGCACTGGGGAAAGCTGGGAAAAGATTGGATGGAGTAGAAAAGGGACCTGGGCCCTGCTCCTGCTGTGGGATAATCTCCCAAATGTGAGGCGATTCATAGAGATTTCACCACCTCCCTAGGTAACCCATTCCAGTGCTTCATCACCCTCCTAGTGAAAAAGTTTTTCCTAATATCCAACCTAAACCTCCCCCACTTCAACTTGAGACCATTGCTCCTTGTTCTGTCATCTGCTACCACTAGATCCATCCTTCTTTGAATCCCCTTTCAGGTAGTTGAAAGCAGCTATCAAATCCCCCCTCATTCTTCTCTTCTGCAGACTAAACAATCCCAGTTCCCTCAGCTTCTCTTCATAAGTCATGTGCTCCAACCCTTCTAATCATTTTTATTGCCCTCTGCTGCACACTGTCCAATTTTTCCACATCTTTCTTGCAGTATGGGGTCCAAAACTGGACACAGTACTCCAGATGAGGTCTCTCCAATGTTGAATAGAGGAGAATGATCACATCCCTCGATCTGCTGGCAATGCCCCTACTTATACAGCCCAAAATGCCGTTAGTCTTCTTGGCAACAAGGGCACACTGTTGACTCATATCCAGCTTCTCATTCATTGTAACCGCCAGATCCTTTTCTGCAGAACTGCTTCCTAGCCATTCAGTCCCTGGTCTGTAGCAGTGCATGGGATTCTTCCATCGTAAGTGCAGGATTCTGCACTTGTCCTTGTTGAACCTTATGAGATTTCTTTTGGCTCAATCCTCTAACTTGTCGAGGTCCCTATGTATCCTATCCCTACCCTCCAGCATATCTACCATTCCTCCCAGTCTAGTGTCATCTACACACTTGCTGAGGATGCAATCCACGCCGTCCTCCAGATCATTAATGAAGATATTGAACAAAACTGGCCCCAGGACCAACCCTTGGGGCACTCCGCTTGATACCGGCTGCCATCTAGACATGGAGACATTGATCACTACTCACTGAGCCCCACAATCTAGCCAGCTTTCTATCCACCTTACAGTCCATTCATCCAGCCTATACTTCTTTAACTTGCTGGCAAGAATACTGTGGGAGACCGTGTCATAAACAGATAGTTAAGGGTTAATGCCTCTTTTACCTGTAAAGGGTTAAGAAGTTCACCTAGCCTAGCTGACACCTGAGCAGAGGAACCAATGGGGGAACAAGATGTTTCAAAAGGAAGGAGGGAAGTTTCCTTTGTTTAGTCAGTTTTCAGTTTCAGCCGGAGTGAAAAAGATCAAGGAACCAGCCTCTTATCAGAGTAGTAAGTTTTAGAAAGGAATAAATAGGTTTATGTTTATTTCTTTGTAACCTGTCTTGTGCAATTAGAGGAAGAATCAAATTGGGTATTTGGGTATTTTTTTGGTGTAACTAAGGTTTTGCCCAGGGGAACATCCTCTGTGTTTGGAATCTGTTGCCTGTGAGAGTAGCTGGTATGCTAATCTCTCCCAGAGGGTTTTCTTTTACTTTTCTTTTCTTTAATTAAAAGCCTTCTTTTTAAAAACCTGAGTGATTTTTCCTTGTTTTAAGATCCAAGGGGATTGGATCTGGACTCACCAGGAATTGGTGGGGGGAAAGGAGAGGGGATGGTTACATTCTCTTTGTTTTAAGATCCAAGGGGTTTGAATCAGTATCCACCAGGGAATTGGTGGAGGAGTCTCTCAAGGGTACCCAGGGAAGGGAGTGCTTGGGGTTGGTGCTCCTTAGAGGTGGAGATGATGGGAGGGAGGTGGGGTGGGGAACTCCCTGACATCAGCAGGCCAGGGGCATAGCCAGCAGGAGGGTCCGGAGAGCAGAGGGCCAGGGACTCCAAGGCAGAGGGCAGGAGCAGTGCAGCAGCAGAGCAGCTGGGCAAGAGCCACTTAAACACAAATTGCCGGATGTCCGCGGCTCTGCTAATCAAAATCTGCGGGACTTGATTGACTCTTGTGTGGCCATGCAGGCATGCAGCTTAGCGGGAACACTGATTATAACTCTCTGAAAATGACTAATAAAAACATCCATTTTAGCACAAACAGAGGCTGAGAGGAGTTAATACAACACTGATCTTGATTTGTTTGTAGAAATCATCAGATATCTTTTGGAAAACATCCTCCCACTGTTTGAACAAAGGTTTGACATGATGAAGCAGAGGCAGAGCGGTGCTGGGATGGAGCATTCCACCCAGCAGAGACAGGCGCTGCGATTCTGTGACATCTTTTGTGAAAGTGATGAAGAATTTAGGGATGAGGAAGATCATAATTACCTCCAAGGCTGCAGCTGCTAACTCTGCCTTTCGGAGGAAAAAATCCACCCTGTGAATCTGGGAGCCAGCCCCATGTAGATGGGATTAAGTCGAGAAAAAAAGAGGATAATCTGGGAGCAAATGAGAGCAAATGCACAGAAAACCTTAGGAGTCTCTGAACAAATAATGGGGGAAAGTGAAGACATCCCTAGCCTGCTTTAAACTGGGCCAGAATTCCTAGTACATTCAGGCTGCTTCACACTGCACCTGTGTCCCAAAGCAGCCATAATTAACTAGCCAGGTAAGCTGAGTGCACAGCTGTTTTCATCACAGAATGGTGAAAAGCAGCCAAACAGTACTGGTGAATCTGGCCCGTGGTACTGCAGAAAAACATGGCATGATTGTGGGTTTTCCCTAGTTTTGGGAGGTGTTTTATGGGAGCCCTTTACATTATTGAGTTGTGTTTGGGATCTTTTAGAAGTTAATTTCTTTGTACCTTGCTTGTGAAAAGAAACAAGCCCACTACCTTAGACCCAATGAGTTTGTACAAGAGGCACTAAGGGCTGGTCTACACTGGAAATTTACATTGGCAAAGCTGTGTCTCTCAAGGGGTGTGAAAATCCACACCCTCGGGAGGCATGGCTATACTGTGCTAACCACCCTTAGTGTAGCCAGTGCTATGTCAATGGAAGAATTATTCCGTCAACCTAGCTACCGCCTCTTGGGGAGGTGCATTATCTACTATGCCACTGGGAGAACCCCTCCTGTCAGCAAGGTAGACTCTGTAGCACTACAGATGCACTGTTTCCCAATGTAGACATGCCCTGAAGATGTGAATTAAAAGTGGATTAGCTAAACTGCATTAAACCCCTGCGTGGACACTCTCGTTAAGGGTAGGTCAACATTTAAAACACCGACAGGTGGGAGCTATGTCAGTGGGAGAAGCTCTCCCATCGACGTAACACTGTTTATAAATGGGGTGTTAAGGTCATTATAACTACATGGCTCCAGGATATGGAATTTTCACACCTGAGCAACATAGCTGGACAGACATAGGTCTGTTGTGTAGACCAGACCTCAGAGTTAAATCAGTTTAGCTTAATTCACTTTGAGTGAATTCCCAGAATAATTCTATCTTGGTGGGAAGTGTCAGGAAGATTGGATAACTTTATCAGGGAGGTGGATGTGTAAAAATTGTGTCTATAGTGGAAATCTATCTTCAGTCTAAATTTTGTTCCAGTAACTGCAACTTTGTAATACAGCATGATATCATCCGAAAATATGGTTATTAGTGAGATATTCATGTTATCTCTCTTTTATTATAGAGGAAAATGCTGAAATTAGCAATGAGATTCTTGTTATTTTGCCGCCGAGGTGAAGCTGCCAATAAGGAAAGTGTTAGAGAGGATGGATGGTGTTTTCTTGTTTTTAACATCTGCATCAAATTCCCCAAAAACACTATGCTAGTCAAATATTGTATTGGAGAAAAGTCGCAAGCAAAAAACAAATAAGAAATGAAAACATTTTATTGCAAAACATGTAATGAAGACAGCATGACAATGTACATTTAAAAAAAAAAACAGATTTTTTTCATCAAAATACATTCATGAAAATCTTGATTTCAGTTACATCCATATAAAATCAGCATCAGAGTCATGTTATATTTATTCCTCTTTAATTGAACAAATTCTCATTGTTGTTTCTTTGTGTGAATTTTTAAAGAATGGATAAACCTTTCCTGAGAATGAACAATCATTAAATGTGAACAACACAGACATGTCAGTTACATTGAAAAAAGTCACCTGCCCCTCTTGGTAACTAAGGTAAACTCCAATTTTCTTGGGCTTTCTCTGCACTATGACCCGGGTCCATGGGTCTGTTTTTGCCCAATAATCTCTCCCACTCAGACCCAGAGCCCAGAATCCCTCTTTAGGAGACAAAGAAAGTTTTCCTTTTCTCTGTATTGACTTTCTGGCCACTCCCAGGTCCCAGTCATTGCTGCTCACAACCTCCACCTCCCAGTAGTGCTTTCCAGAGGAGAATCCTTCAGCGCCCAAGACACAGACGGTCGAATCGAATCTCCCTGGATTTGGTGGAACTTTTTGAGGTTGGGCTTCATGTGTAAAACTCTTCTCATCCCCAGAAATAGAGAGGTTGGGGTGGGCCGTGACTCCATGAAGAGTGATGTCATCTACAGGAAGAGAGTTTTCTTTTTGAGAACCACTCCTATAATGCCAGTATACACTGGAATAGGAGGGAAATATACACTATGAGCCTTTTCCTGCCGCCTCTCCTCATGCAAAGCTCCCATTAATTTCAATGGGAGTTTTGCCTGTGTACGGACTGCAGCACTTGATCAATGCTGCACACTTGCCAATTCAACGTTACATTGAACTCTGTTGGAAATGAGACTTGTGTGATATTTGCACAAAAATAAAAGTGATCCAGAATTGTTTATCACATTATTACTCAAATTGAGCCAGATTCTGAGCTCAGTTATACAGGTGTGAATCCAAAGTAACTTCACTTAAGCTAATGGCCAGCAAAGTGCACCTTCACCATTGTAACTGAGAGCTGAATCAGGCCACTATGTGTCCAGAATTATGGGATGTTTTGTGTGGGACAAATGGCAAAAAATGTTTCCTATGAGAGCTAACTATGATGAGAAAGTTAATCATAAAACACAGAATTGGATTATGAAGATCTGAAACACTGGTCATGTCAACAAACCCCTATTACTATCATTGTAAATAAATAGGATGCACATAAATAATAAAACATTATAATTATTAATTAAACTAAAGTTTTACGTAATAATTAGACCTGGAATCAGGTCCCCTAGGTTCTGTTCCCAGCTCTGCTGCTGTGTGACATTGGTCAGGTTACATAAGCTCTCTGATAGTTGGTTTACTCCTCAGTAAGCTCAATATGGTGCCAACCTAACCAGGGGTATGGCTACACTTGCAAATTTGCAGCGCTGCAGCAGGGTGTGAAAAAACACCCTCTGCAGCGCTGCAAATTGCGGCGCTACAAAGCGCCAGTGTAGTCAAAGCGTGGCTCCCAGCGCTGTCCGTTATTCCCCACAGGGAGCTGGAGTACGGACAGCGCTAATGTAGCCATAGCCCAGGTGTTTTATAACTGTTTGTAAAGAGCTCTGAGATGGTCAGCAGAAAACTGCTGTAACAAGCAAATTATTATCTGCACTATCTTCACTGTCAGCTCACCATCACTGTGTCCTTCCTCACCTCAGCATCATTTTAATTTTCTCCCTCTATAATTATTATAATCAGCAACAGAACAGTCAGTCTCCGTTATCATCAGAGCCAATGATCCCACCACTGTCTTCATCATGGTGCCCTCATAAACTTCATTGCCTCGCTCCTGACCATGCCTGTACCCTGCAGTCCCCTTTGTGGTCCCACCACCACTGCATTATGATTCTCATCGCAGTCCCCATTCCTGTCACCACATTATCTGTGCCTTCACAGTGGCTGAAATCTCAAAGTTCCTTCTTAGGCACTTTTGAAAACCCCATTCCAACTAAACACTGAGGCCCAGCTCCTCAAAGGTATTTAGGTGCCTAACTCCCGTTGGGATCATTACTGTGGAGGAGCTGGGCTGAAATGACTTGGGAGTGCAGATCTGTTAGAGGGTAGCTGGCCCTCTGAAGGGGTCAGGGGCCCAGCCTTCCGCTGACAGCTCCACAAGGGGACAGGAGGAAGCTCAAGTTCACCTCAGAGTAGTTACCTCACTCAGTAACTGGGGGAAGGGAATTACACAGGAAAGAATCGGGTATTGATAAAAGGTTAAGGGCCTCACTGAGAGGGGGAGCTCGTGGGGAGAAAGGCTGTAGCCAGAGAGAGGCAGAGGGATTGCAGAGAGAGGATCCCTCCAGCACACTGGGGAGAAGCTGCCTAAGAAGCTAACATGCCAAAGAGAGAGAAGCAGAGCAAGAGGCTGAGGAAGCCTCCAGAGCAGGAGCAGTAGGAGGCAGCTCAGGGAGCCGCAAGGGAGAGACAGGAACTGGTTCTGGCTGTTCCAAACAAAGACCCTGAGATGGAACCCAGTGGAGTGGATGGGCCCGGGTTCCCCTACCTACTCCAGCCAAGGAGTTTTTGAGAAGAAAGCTCCAAAACATGGAGATCTAGGGTTCTCTACCCCACTAGAGTCAAGGAACTTCCAATTCCCCATGATCCTGAAGGGGACTGAGACTATTAAGGACCCAGCGAAAGGGCAAGACAATGAACTTGACAAATACAGAAATGAGGGTGGAGGCATAAGGGGGATGGAGTCAGGTGGTGTATCTCTCCATCCTGCCGCAGTGGGGTGCTATCAGATATAGGCCCCATTTACAAGGCCCCATTGAATTGCAATGAGATTTGTGCTCTGAAATCACTTACATGTTTTGGAATATCACACCATCAGTCATCACTCAGGGAAATTTCTCACTGGGGCTGATTCTGAACTGACTTGTAATTCAGGAGTAACTGCATGCAAATCAGTGGAGTTACAATGGTGTGAAATTGATGTAAATAAAGTCAGAATCAGGCCTTGAAATTAGTTTAGGAGCTGGGAAGGACCTTAGGAGCTGTGTCTCTGATAAGAACAGGTGGTGTTTCTAGTTTGATTATAGTATCAAACCAGCTGATTTCTTTAGTAATGGAATAGATTTTAATGTATTGAGGTTCTCACGCTGCATCTATCACCGTAGTATCAGAACCTCTATCCATGTGCTGTGTATTCTCTTACCTGAATTGTTCCGAGCCCATCTCCATTCTGAAATGAAAGTAAGAAAACAACAGATATTGAATTAAGAGAGGAATTGACTGCATATTTCTTCCCTCCAGCAACAGGGAAGTTCCAGACTAAGGACAAGGGAGGATGCCAGAAGCATTAGGGGATGATTCCTTTTGCTAGAGTTAATATAGAAAAAAATGGAACTTGAATGGCCATTCTCTCTCTCTCTCTCTCTCTCTCACACACACACACAAGGGCTGTTCTGAGCTAAGATTAGAAACCAGGGCAGGGGTCATGATCTGTCTGAGATCTGCTCTGTCTTGAACCTCCAGTCAATGGGTCACCTCCCCATGTTACCTGCTCTCATTGGCTTTGATCTACCTCCCTCTTACATGTTCCCCTCTCACTCGAACAAAAAATGAACCTTCCCGTCTACACACACAGTGTTTCCAACCACCAGAGGCTGTATTCCCAGCATCCCAGCTCCTACTAGGCAGGACACAGAAGGACAATTCCCTTCAATGTGGGTCTACATTGCAGCTGGGAGGTGTAATACCCAGCATGAGTAGACATATATGTGCCAGCTCTGTTTGAGCTAGTGCACTAACAATGGCAGAGTGATCAGGCTGGCTAAGGTTAACCACATGAATACAATTCCACCTGACCCCTGGGTACATGTTCAGGCATCTAGTCTGAGCTGTTACTTGTCTCACTGCACTTACACAACTGTCTTTAGCATTCTAGCTCGAGCAGAGCTGGCATGTGTCTGTCTCCTTGCACTGGGAATTACATACACCAGCTTCTGTGTAGATGAACTCTAAATCAGTGGCACTACAGCTGTGGCTAATGATGTGTTTTGGACCCCATATGTGGCTGTCAAGGAGAGAGTGGATCTGAACCACCCTCAGGCTGAGACAGACAACAGGGATCAGGCCACATCTCCCGTGCTGCCGGGTATGTGTGAGCAGTGTGGGGAGCTGCAATGTGTCTGCCTGGAGCTGCTGTATTCCATGCTATGGATGAGGAAGAACATGGACTGTCAGGATCCCCTTCTCCATCAGGAGCAGCCAGGGAGATGGAGGAGACACAGGAGAAATGGCCCCTCTCTCCAAATATCCAAGTAATAGGAGTGGGGACACCAGCAAGGGTGTGCATAGGTCTTCACTCACCTAATTCCTTCTTCATTTCATCTGGAAAAAAACAACAAAAACAATTATTACAGCCTTTTAAACTCTTGTTCAGTGTTTCCCTTGGTACCATGCATCAAAGATTCCCAGTAAATGAATTAAATTGTTCAAAACCCATGATGACTTAAATTTAAAAAAAAGCTAGAGAGACTGATAGCCAGACAGCTGGAAGAATTTACTGTGCTGATGGTTTACGGTTTGGATGATTAATCTCACAGATATTTATGTGGAATGTGGAAAAGTGTGGAGTTCAAGGGGCTTTGAGATTCAGGTAAGGGACTGCAGCTCTGCAGAGCTGGCTGAGCCCTTCTTCCACAGAGGGAGAGAGGACTCTCGAGTGCTCTGCAGAGGATATGGGTGCCCCATTTTTTTTCATAGAATCATAGAATATCAGGGTTGGAAGGGACCCAGGAGGTCATCTAGTCCAATCCCCTGCTCAAAGCAGGACCAATCCCCAACTACATAATCCCAGCCAGGGCTTTGTCAAGCCTGACCTTAAAAACCTCTAAGGAAGGAGATTCCACCACCTCCCTAGTAACCCATTCCAGTGCTTCACCACCCTCCTAGTGAAATAGTTTTTCCTAATGACTGGAAAAAGGCTAATGTAGTGCCCATCTTTAAAAAAGGGAAGAAGGAAGATCCAGGGAACTACAGGCCAGTCAGTCTCACCTCAGTCCCTGGAAAAATCATGGAACAGGTCCTCAAGGAATCAATCCTGAACCACTTAAAGGAGGGAAAAGTGATCAGGAACGGTCAGCATGGATTCACCAAGGGCAAGTCATGCCTGACTAACCTAATTGCCTTCTATGATGAGATAACCGGCTCTGTGGATGAGGGGAAAGCAGTGGATGTGCTATTTCTGGACTTTAGCAAAGCTTTTGATACAGTCTCCCACAGTATTCTTGCCAGCAAGTTAAAGAAGTATGGGCTGGATGAATGGACGGTAAGGTGGATAGAAAACTGGCTAGATGGTCGGGCTCAACGGGTAGTGAGCAATGGTTCCATGTCTAGTTGGCAGCCGGTATCAAGTGGGGTGCCCCAAGGGTCGGTGCTGGGGCTGGTTTTATTCAATATCTTCATTAACGATCTGGAGGATGGTGTGGACTGCACCCTTAGCAAGTTTGCAGATGACACTAAACTTGGAGGAGTGGTTGATACGCTGGAGGGTAGGGATAGGATACAGAGGGACCTAGACAAATTAGAGGATTGGGCCAAAAGAAATATGATGAGGTTCAACAAGGACAAGTGCAGAGTCCTGCACTTAGGACGGCAGAATCCCATGCACTGCTACAGACTAGGGACCGAATGGCTGGGCAGCAGTTCTGCAGAAAAGGACCTAGGGGTTACGGTGGACGAAAAGCTGAATATGAGTCAACAGTGTGCCCTTGTTGCCAAGAAGGCTAATGGCATTTTGGGTTGTATAAGTAGGGGCATTTCCAGCAGATGGAGGGAAGTGATCATTCCCCTCTATTCAGCACTGGTGAGGCCTCATCTGGAGTATTGTGTCCAGTTTTGGGCCCCACACTACCGGAAGGATGTGGATAAATTGGAGAGGGTCCAGCGGAGGGCAACAAAAATGATTAGGGGGCTGGAACACATGACTTATGAGGAGAGGCTGAGGGAACTGGGATTGTTTAGCCTGCAGAAGAGAAGAATGAGGGGGGATTTGATAGCTGCTTTCAACTACCTGAAAGGGGGTTCCAAAGAGGATGGATCTAGACTGTTCTCAGTGGTAGAAGATGACAGAACAAGGAGTAATGGTCTCAAGTTGCAGAGGGGGAGGTTTAGGTTGGATATTAGGAAAAACTTTTTCACTAGTAGGGTGGTGAAGAACTGGAATGGGTTACCTAGGGAGGTGGTGGAATCTCCTTCCTTAGAGGTTTTTAAGGTCAGGCTTGACAAAGCCCTGGCTGGGGTGATTTAGTTGGGTTTGGTCCTGCTTTGAGCAGGGGGTTGGACTGGATGACCTCCTGAGGTCCCTTCCAACCCTGAGATTCTATGATTCTATGATTAATATCCAACCTAAACCTCTCCCTATCCCTGTGCTGAAGATATTCTCTGTTTTATCACCAGTACCAAGAGTGTTGATGGCATCCACGTTGGCCCCAATGCTGAAGAAGCTGAAGGGCCTGGAATAGCAGATGGTATCGATAGTCCTGCTGACTCCTGAGGTGGTGCTGAGGGTGGCATGACAAACAAAACAAGTCTATTGCTGCCACACCTGTGTCTGTAGGCACTGGATCCAGAGTCAACAGTATGGTACAGGAAAAATCCTGTCCCAGTACAACCCTGGTTACCATCTGGACATCTCAAGGCTGTCTTTGAGGAGGAAGATGATGAATCCTTCCTTTCCCCAATCTGTCTCATGGGTTCTCTTTCAAGGTGGTTCCCGACACATAGAGCCAACTTCCCTCTTTGAGGGAGAATCAGAATCCCAGGGTTTGTCCTCTGCCACTTCATGGGTGGAAGGCAGCTGAGGGTGGTTAGACCCACAGGCGGTGGAGAGTATTGATACCGACACAGGCCATATGGCTTGCTCCACCAACTGCTGCTTCAGATAAAGTTTACCTGGCATCTGTGTTCTCTTTTTAAAAGAGCAACAACTCTCTGAAATGTGACCCACTCCTGGGGGGAGCAAACAGCAAGTATGTGAGTCACTGATGTGGACAGAGACCTCACATGACGCAATGCTAGAGCCTGGAGAACCCTGCATAACCCTTGTTGCTGGGCAACACAAAACATTAAAAATGACTAACTATGAAAACTACACGAAATGTAATTAGATTGGAGGTTCTACCACGGACAACTATTAAAAACTATTTTCAAAGTGAAAAGCTTTGAAAGCTCTGCATCACACCAAACAGTGTGATGCAGAGCGAAAAAACAGAGAAAATGTGCATGGGGAACTCCAACTAAGACCCCTGGCATCAAGAAGGAACTGAGGGGGGTTGGAGCAGTGCCAGCCTTATATAGCCTCTAGAGAGACTAAAAGGAGGTGTTGAGCACATGCGCTGCCCTGACAGGTTCTGTTGCTAAAGGAAAAATCTCCAGCCCCAGTGCACTGACCACAAACACACCTGAGTGGAATAGACATCTGCAACCACCCCAAACAGAACTAATAGTTACAAAACTAAAGATTCTGTGAACAGGATTGTGTTTTATTCGGATTCTCTCTTTTGGTGAAGGAGAAAAGGTGCATTATCCTCACACATATCCAGCCCAGTCCCCGGCTCACTCTTTCTCTACATAAAGTTCCATGAATCTGATGAAGGAGCTTTGAACACCAAAAAAAGAGGCAACAGAAGAGCAGAATGTGTTAAGCCTTCCTTCCATGTAGGGGGATGGAGTCACATCTTCCCCTGCACACACACACACACTTTGGTTTCTGGCACAGCAGACCCTGTCAGACACTCTTAGGAGGGAAAGGGTCTGAAAATGTTGCACAAAAGAAATTGCACCAGTTTCCATGCTATAGCATTTGAGAGACCGCCTGCCAGTGGAAAATACTCTACAGCCCTGAATCTCAACTGCAAAATTTATCCATCTTCCTCTCACTGCAAAAGCAGAAAGATCCTGATCCCACAAGCACTGAAGCTTTGAGCAGGGGTTTCGACTAGATGACCTCCTGAGATCTTTTCCAATCCTGATCTTGTATGATTCATGACAAGCACCTTTTGACTTCAATGGGAGCAAGATTAAGTCCAGACTGTTTATTGAAAACACCACTCTGCAGCTCATCATCATCTTCATCATATATGAACCTGTGCATTTCCTTAGTTATTAAAGAGAAAATCAAACCAGCCAACCAAAACTAATAACCAAATAAAACAAGATGTCATAGCTGGAGAGAAAGACAAAGCAACTTCAATATGTTTACTATTAGAAATTACAATGTGTTCAGAACCCATGGAGATGAGCACAGAATAAATAACAGAGAAATCAGAGTAGGTGGAAAAATGTTCTGACCCAGTTTCATCTAATAGAAATGAACAAGTGTTGAACCAGATTTCATTCACAAGGCCTCGTAATGACAGTTCACTTAAAATTTGTATTGATTTCAATGGAAAGTTAGAGTTATGGAAACAGACATCACACACTGAGGTACAGATATAAAAAATGGCCCTATAAGAAAGAGGCTGAGAACATGGTTTAGTTAGAGCTGGGCAGAAACCAGAATTTCCATTTTATGGGACATTCCATTATTGTAAAATTAGCTTTTTCTTCTAAAAAGAACGAAAAGAAAGAATTTTGAAATTTCCTCCAAAATGTTCAGGTCAACTAAAACATTCTGTTTTGATAAAATTGAAACATTTTGTTCCCTTTTTGAAATGAAAAACATAAAAAAATCCATTTCAATGCAGTCAAAAAGGAAAGTTTTTAGCTCACTGAAATGCTTCGTTTTTATTTTCACCCAAACAATTTTCTTTTTTTGAAACACACATGTTCCAATGGAAAGTTTTTAACAGCTCTTGGTCTAGAATGAATACACTGGACTGGAAGCCAGAATATCTGGGTTGTATTTCCTCCTCTATCAAACATTCCTGTGTGACTATGAACACTTCTCTTGCAGGAGAATTTTCAAGAATCTCCTCTGGGTGTTCTGCGTAGGGCATGGGTTTCCAGTTGTGGGGAAGCTGTTTTGGACAGACTATTCTCCTCCCAAACTTGCTTCCTGCTTTTGATGTACTTAAGCTTTCTTTGTTTAGTTTTTAAACCTTCGGTTAGTTGCTCTTCAAAATATTAATTGTACTTTAACACTTAATTTGTCACAGAGTTTATGCTACTGTCTATGTTCCTGTCATAAATATGAAGGGAAGGGTAACAGCCTTTATGTATGCAGTAACATAAATCCCTCCTGACCAGAAGGACTAATGGGGAAAGAAGATCCTTTCAAAACTGGGGTGGGGGAAGGTTTTGTTTATGCTCTCTTTGTTGGTTCCCTCTCGGGACAGAGAGAGAGACCAAGCAGGTAAACCAGCTTCTGAAAAGGTATCTGAAATGATACATCTAAAGTTACAAAAAATGTAAGTAAAGGAAAGGAAATGTGTTAGATTATCTTTTGTTTTAGCTAGTAAATTTTCCCTATGCTAATAGGTCATTTTATTCCTTTTTTGTAAGTGAGAAACAGAGTCATAGGGGATCCTCTGTGTTTTAAATCTTTTTATTTACCCTGTAAAGTTATCTTCCATCCTGATTTTGCAGGTGTGATCCGTTTACTTTTTTTAATACAATTCTTCTTTTAAGTACATGATTGATTTTAAGTGTCCTAAAAAACAGGGACCTGTCTGTGTTAACATATTGATTGGTATATTATTCTCAAGACCCCACAGGAAAGGGGGTGAAGGTGCTTAGGGGGATATTTTCAAGGGGGGGGGGTGATAGGGCTCCAAGTGGTCGCTCCCTGAATGTTTGTTTAAATCACTTGGTGGTGGCAGCAATACAGTAAAAGGATAAGGAAAGGAATTTGTGCCTTGGGGAAGTTTTTTACTTAAGTTGGTAGAAATGAGCATTGGGGGTCTTTCATGTGGGTCCTCACATCTGTACCCTAGAGTTCAGAGTGAGGAGGGAACCCTGACAGTTCCTCAGTAGGATTTTACTTCTAATTTTTAAAAGATGCATTTTTGCCCCTAACTGCTTATTTTACTTGGAACTTGAATGGCCATTTTCTCTCTTTCTCTCTCTCTCTCTCTCTCTCTCTCTCTCTCTCACACACACATACACACACACACACAGGGGCTGTTCTGAGCTAAGATTAGAAACCATGGCAGGGGTCCTGATCTGTCTGAGATCTGCTCTGTCTTGAACCTCCAGTCAATTGGTCACCTCCCCATGTTATCTGCTCTCATTGGCTTTGATCTACCTCCCTCTTACATGTTCCCCTCTCACTCGAACAAAAAATGAACCTTCCCGTCTACACACACAGTGTTTCCAACCACCAGAGGCTGTATTCCCAGCATCCCAGCTCCTACTAGGCAGGACACAGAAGGACAATTCCCTTCAATGTGGGTCTACATTGCAGCTGGGAGGTGTAATACCCAGCATGAGTAGACATATATGTGCCAGCTCTGTTTGAGCTAGTGCACTAACAATGGCAGAGTGATCAGGCTGGCTAAGGTTAACCACATGAATACAATTCCACCTGACCCCTGGGTACATGTTCAGGCATCTAGTCTGAGCTGTTACTTGTCTCACTGCACTTACACAACTGTCTTTAGCATTCTAGCTCGAGCAGAGCTGGCATGTGTCTGTCTCCTTGCACTGGGAATTACATACACCAGCTTCTGTGTAGATGAACTCTAAATCAGTGACACTACAGCTGTGGCTACTGATGTATTTTGGACCCCATATGTAGCTATAAAGGAGAGAGTGGATCTGTCCCACCCCTCAGGCTGAGACAGACAACAGGGATCAGGCCACATCTCCCGTGCTGCCGGGTATGTGTGAGCAGTGTGGGGAGCTGCAATGTGTCTGCCTGGAGCTGCTGTATTCCATGCTATGGATGAGGAAGAACATGGACTGTCAGGATCCCCTTCTCCATCAGGAGCAGCCAGGGAGATGGAAGAGAGACAGGAGAAATGGCCCCTCTCTCCAAATATCCAACTAATAGGAGTGGGGACACCAGCAAGGGTGTACATAGGTCTTCACTCACCTAATTCCTTCTTCGTTTCATCTGGAAAAAATCAACAAAAACAATTATTACAGCCTTTTAAACTCTTGTTCAGTGTTTCCCTTGGTACCATGTATCAAAGATTCCCAGTAAAAGAATTAAATTGTTCAAAACCCATGATGACTTAAATTTAAAAAAAAGCTAGAGAGATTGATAGCCAGACAGCTGGAAGAATTTACTGTGCTGATGGTTTATGGTTTGGATGATTAATCTCACAGATATTTAAGTGGAATGTGGAAAAGTGTGGAGTTCAAGGGGCTTTGAGATTCAGGTAAGGGACTGCAGCTCTGCAGAGCTGGCTGAGCCCTTCTTCCACAGAGGGAGAGAGGAATCTCGAGTGCTCTGCAGAGGATATGGGTGCCCCATTTTTTTTCATAGAATCATAGAATATCAGGGTTGGAAGGGACCCAGGAGGTCATCTAGCCCAATCCCCTGCTCAAAGCAGGACCAATCCCCAACTAAATTATCCCAGCCAGGGCTTTGTCAAGCCTGACCTTAAAAACCTCTAAGGAAGGAGATTCCACCACCTCCCTAGGTAACCCATTCCAGTGCTTCACCACCCTCCTAGTGAAATAGTTTTTCCTAATATCCAACCTAAACCTCTCCCTATCCCTGAGCTGAAGATATTCTCTGTTTCATCACCAGTACCAAGGGTGTTGATGGCATCCATGTTGGCCCCAATGCTGAAGAAGTTGAAGGCCCTGGAATAGCAGATGGTACTGATAGTCCTGCTGACTCCTGAGGTGGTGCTGAGGTTGGCATGACAAACAAAACAAGTCTATTGCTGCCACACCTGTGTCTGTAGGCACTGGAACCAGAGTCAACAGTATGGTACAGGGAAAATCCTGTCCCAGTACAACCCTGGTTACCATCTGGACATCTCAAGGCTGTCTTTGAGGAGGAAGATGATGAATCCTTCCTTTCCCCAAGCTGTCTTATGGGTTCTCTTTCAAGGTGGTTCCCAAGACATAGAGCCAACTTCCCTCTTTGAGGGAGAATCAGAATCCCAGGGTTTGTCCTCTGCCACTTCATGGGTGGAAGGCAGCTGAGGGTGGTTAGACCCACAGGCGGTGGAGAGTATTGATACCCACACAGGCCTTATGGCTTTCTCCACCAACTGCTGCTTCAGATAAAGTTTACCTGGCATCTGTGTTCTCTTTTTAAAAGAGCAACAACTCTCTGAAATGTGATTCACTCCTGGGCGGAGCCAACAGCAAGTGTGTGAGTCACTGATGTGGACAGAAACCCCACATGAGAGGCAATGCTAGGGGAGCCTGGAGAACACTACATAACCCTGGTTGCTGGGCAACACAAAACATTAAAAATGACTAACTATAAAAACTACACTAAATCTAATTAGATTGTAGGTTCTACCATGGACAACTATTAAAAACTATTTTCAAAGTGAAAAGCTCAGCAAAACAGTGTGATGCAGAGCGAAAAAACAGAGAAAATGTGCATGAGGAACTCCAACTAAGACCCCTAGCATCAAGAAGGAACTGAGGGGGGTTGGGGCAGTGCCATCCTTATATAGCCTCTAAAGAGACTAAAAGGAGGTGTTGAGCACATGCACTGCCCTGACAGGTTCTGCTGCTAAAGGAAAAATCTCCACCCCAGTGCACTGACCACAAACACACCTGAGTGGAATAAACATCTGCAACCACCCCAAACAGAACTAATAGTTACAAAACTAAAGATTCTGTGAACAGGATTGTGTTTTATTCGGATTCTCTCTTTTGGTGAAGGAGAAAAGGTGCATTATCCTCACACATATCCAGCCCAGTCCCCGGCTCACTCTTTCTCTACATAAAGTTCCATGAATCTGATGAAGGAGCTTTGAACACCAAAAAAAGAGGCAACAGAAGAGCAGAGTGTGTTAAGCCTTCCTTCCATGTAGGGGGATGGAGTCACATCTTCCCCTGCACACACACACACTTTGGTTTCTGGCACAGCAGACCCTGTCAGACACTCTTAGGAGGGAAAGGGTCTGAAAATGTTGCACAAAAGAAATTGCACCAGTTTCCATGCTATAGCATTTGAGAGACCGCCTGCCAGTGGAAAATACTCTACAGCCCTGAATCTCAACTGCAAAATTTATCCATCTTCCTCTCACTGCAAAAGCAGAAAGATCCTGATCCCACAAGCACTGAAGCTTTGAGCAGGGGTTTCGACTAGATGACCTCCTGAGATCTTTTCCAATCCTGATCTTGTATGATTCATGACAAGCACCTTTTGACTTCAATGGGAGCAAGATTAAGTCCAGACTGTTTATTGAAAACACCACTCTGCAGCTCATCATCATCTTCATCATATATGAACCTGTGCATTTCCTTAGTTATTAAAGAGAAAATCAAACCAGCCAACCAAAACTAATAACCAAATAAAACAAGATGTCATAGCTGGAGAGAAAGACAAAGCAACTTCAATATGTTTACTATTAGAAATTACAATGTGTTCAGAACCCATGGAGATGAGCACAGAATAAATAACAGAGAAATCAGAGTAGGTGGAAAAATGTTCTGACCCAGTTTCATCTAATAGAAATGAACAAGTGTTGAACCAGATTTCATTCACAAGGCCTCGTAATGACAGTTCACTTAAAATTTGTATTGATTTCAATGGAAAGTTAGAGTTATGGAAACAGACATCACACACTGAGGTACAGATATAAAAAATGGCCCTATAAGAAAGAGGCTGAGAACATGGTTTAGTTAGAGCTGGGCAGAAACCAGAATTTCCATTTTATGGGACATTCCATTATTGTAAAATTAGCTTTTTCTTCTAAAAAGAACGAAAAGAAAGAATTTTGAAATTTCCTCCAAAATGTTCAGGTCAACTAAAACATTCTGTTTTGATAAAATTGAAACATTTTGTTCCCTTTTTGAAATGAAAAACATAAAAAAATCCATTTCAATGCAGTCAAAAAGGAAAGTTTTTAGCTCACTGAAATGCTTCGTTTTTATTTTCACCCAAACAATTTTCTTTTTTTGAAACACACATGTTCCAATGGAAAGTTTTTAACAGCTCTTGGTCTAGAATGAATACACTGGACTGGAAGCCAGAATATCTGGGTTGTATTTCCTCCTCTATCAAACATTCCTGTGTGACTATGAACACTTCTCTTGCAGGAGAATTTTCAAGAATCTCCTCTGGGTGTTCTGCGTAGGGCATGGGTTTCCAGTTGTGGGGAAGCTGTTTTGGACAGACTATTCTCCTCCCAAACTTGCTTCCTGCTTTTGATGTACTTAAGCTTTCTTTGTTTAGTTTTTAAACCTTCGGTTAGTTGCTCTTCAAAATATTAATTGTACTTTAACACTTAATTTGTCAGAGTTTATGCTACTGTCTATGTTCCTGTCATAAATATGAAGGGAAGGGTAACAGCCTTTATGTATGCAGTAACATAAATCCCTCCTGACCAGAAGGACCAATGGGGAAAGAAGATCCTTTCAAAACTGGGGTGGGGGAAGGTTTTGTTTATGCTCTCTTTGTTGGTTCCCTCTCGGGACAGAGAGAGAGACCAATCAGGTAAACCAGCTTCTGAAAAGGTATCTGAAATGATACATCTAAAGTTACAAAAAATGTAAGTAAAGGAAAGGAAATGTGTTAGATTATCTTTTGTTTTAGCTAGTAAATTTTCCCTATGCTAATAGGTCATTTTATTCCTGTTTTGTAAGTGAGAAACGGAGTCATAGGGGATCCTTTGTGTTTTAAATCTTTTTATTTACCCTGTAAAGTTATCTTCCATCCTGATTTTTCAGGTGTGATCCGTTTACTTCTTTTAATACAATTCTTCTTTTAAGTACATGATTGATTTTCAGTGTCCTAAAAACCAGGGATCTGTCTGTGTTAACATATTGATTGGTATATTATTCTCAAGACCCCACAGGAAAAGGGGTGAAGGTGCTTGGGGGGATATTTTCAAGGGGGGGGGTGGTGATAGGGCTCCAAGTGGTTGCTCCCTGAATGTTTGTTTAAATCACTTGGTGGTGGCAGCAATACAGTAAAAGGACAAGGAAAGGAATTTGTGCCTTGGGGAAGTTTTTTACTTAAGTTGGTAGAAATGAGCATTGGGGGTCTTTCATGTGGGTCCTCACATCTGTACCCCAGAGTTCAGAGTGTGGAGGGAACCCTGACAGTTCCTCAGTAGGATTTTACTTCTAATTTTTAATAGCTGCATTTTTGCCTCTAACTGCTTATTTTACTTTATTGTTTAGCCTTGGTGGCACTTTCTTGTTCATCTTAATATGATTTTATTTTCAAGTTTGGGGTATACATTTTACTTGAGCCTGTATTATGGTGTTTTTTAAAAGTTTCTAGAGCTTGCAGATATAACACTTTTGGGACTGTACCTTTTAATTTCTGTTTAACTAGTCCAATGATTGACTCATCTTTATCAGTCTTGGTTCTCTCAAGGTAGAACGCCACTGCATGTCTGATGTCCAGAGTATATAGTAATTAGTCCTGTTTGCTCCCATGAGGTTAAGGGTATAATGAGGGAAGAGGGGTCGGTTGGTTCAATTGGAAAGAGGAGTGTATAGTGGGTAAAAATTTAGATTGATACAAAATATTTATTCCTCATGTACTTAATTATACAGTATAATCAAGTCACCCCTTTTCTTTGTTTAGCAAACCAGATTGAGATCCTGGAGTCTATCACTATAAAATATGTTTTCTAATCGTTTAATCATTTCTCTTGTTCTTCTCTGAACTCTTTATTATTTATCAATTTCCTTTTTCAATTGGGAACACCAGAGATGGACACAGTTTTCCAATGGCAAAGCAAAAGTCAGAGCTAATATAACCTTCAGAGTCCTACTTAAGATCATCCCCATGCCCTCTGGCCCACTGCCTACCAAAACTATGCCTACTGAAGGGGTTTTGTGAGCTTCAAGGAAAAGGGTACAGCCCTGCTGAGAAAGAACTTGCACCTGTTCAGATCACAGAAACTGTCATGGGACAGGAATGGTGAGTGGGTTCTTGAATGATATCACCCTGGGGAACAGTAGGTGGGATTGTAGATAAAGGAGATAATAGCGCTTCCTGGAAATATCAGGCATGCAGAGGGACAGCAACCTCAGCACCCTGCTGCCAGGGATAAGGGCATCCAGGAAACTCTTCTGGCAGAAAGGAACAAGACCTCTGAGCATGAGACCTGGCATCTGTCAGACTCCTGGGCTTTGTGGTTATTCCGGCATGCTCTGCACTCCGCTGTGTGAGGGGAGAACCCCCCTCATTGATGTGGGATGAAATTAAAGGCCCTTGAAGTTTGCAACAGAAGTTTCCCATCCAAGGGGATGCTCTGGGATTTTAATATCAAGAGTTGCCCCCTCAGGGCACTGTATGAAACCCCATAGTGATGTTTAAGACTTAACGTGATAGTCTGGGTGCAATCTACAGCTGGCTGCAAAATATTTCCCTGATAAGATCACACTCTGTAAGATCACCTCAGAAATCAAAGCAAAATCATTCTTGCTGCCCTGCCATTGTTTGCAAAGTGAGATACAGGCTCACATATCTCCTATTTGACTTTTTCCAGAAAATTCGGATAAGGAACATTTCTTTCCTCTCAACAACCTCTATGGTGCCAACTTCAACGGAGCTCCAGGAATGGAGCACCCACAGAAAGAAAGAGTGGTTACTCAGCATGCGCTGGCAGGCCCTGCCAATTAGCTGCAACTGAGCTTCTCCCCCTCCACCTCAGTGCTTCCTGGCTGCAACTGATCATCTCTTCTGCAGAAGGCAGGAGGCACACAGGGGGAGAAGCATGGACAGAAAGAGGTGGAAGGCGGGCAGGGTGTTCTTGGGAGAGGGGGTGGAACGGGGCAGGAAGAAATGGAGTGGGAGCGGGAAGATGTAGAGAACTAAAGGGGTTTTGGGGGAAGGAGCATTGTAGGGATGGGGCCTGGGGCAGAGAGATGGTCAAGCAACATGGAGGAAAAGAAAAAGTTGGTACCTGTGCCTACACTGCCCCCACATGATTGGTTAAAAGAATCGAATTATAACAATGTCTCTTTCATTTTGAAATGAAAAATCAGAATGTTCCTTTTTAATGCAGAGGAAATAGAAACTTTAGACTCTATGGAGATCCTTTTGTGTCTTTCCTGTTCTTTTAACCACAACTAATTAGCAAAAGTGAATATAACACATTAGCTCCTCTCCTAGTATGGGTTCTGCTATGAAAGGAGAAGTAACACCAATTACACCATGAGCTGCATTCCATTTGCTGTTTTATGCAGAGTCATTTCAGTGTACTGTGTCTTTGCAAGAGTGTTATGGTTCTTGGAGAATAAAAACAAGTATTGGGTGAATGTATATAAATTTTAACAATGTATGAGCAGCACTGCTCAGAACAAGCAAGTGCTGATATATGTTATTGACAAAATAAGCCATGTAATCTGATCTATCAAAACCAGGAAAGTGGGGTGCAGTCTAATAATTGAATAATTTTTCTTTTCATTCTACAAGACTCCGACACAGCAGTTGAGCACACAAAAGAAAAAGGACACAGACTTACTTATTCTCTTTTCCAAGTCTCCTAAAAAAGAATATATATATATATATTTAAAGGTAACAATATCACCTTTTTCAATAATATGGCCAAGAACAAAAGTAACCAATAGTTAATAGAATCATAGAAGATTAGTGTTGGAAGAGACCTCAGAGGGTCATCTAGTCCAAACCCCTGACCAAAACAAGACCAGCACCAACTAATTATCCCAGCCAGGGATTTCTTGAGCCAGGTCTTAAATACGTTTAAGGATGGAGATTCCACAACCTCCCCAGATAACGCATTCCAGTGCTTCACCACCCTCGTAGTAAAAAATATCAAAAACTGCGTTTAGTGGAGCATAGTTATGAGGGAGCAAGTGACACAATGAACATCATACGGTTTAAGGCCTCTAGAAAATGCCCCAGAGAACTTTCCCCAAACAATTCATGTTTGCACTCCAGGAGATCCTTTACAAAGAACATACAATCTTAATTTCAAAATATTCTGGTGATGGAGGATCCATCAGAACCCCTGGTAAATAGTTACAGTGTTTAATCATGCTCAATCTTAAAAATTTATGCCAAATTTCTAGTCTGATTTTCCTAATTCCACATTACAGCCATTGCATTTTACTAGGCCATTCGCTGCTAAACTAAAGAGCCCATTATCAAATATTTGTTCTCTATGTTCATACATTTAGAGTGCAATCAAGTCACCCTTTCTCTTTGTTAAACTAAATAGATTGAGCTCGTTGAGTCTATCACTATAATACATGTTATCTAATTCTTTCACCATTTGGGTGCTCTTCTCTGAACCCTCTCCCGTATGACAACTACTTTCTTCAGTGGGGGACACCAGAACTGCACACACTATACCAGCAACAGAGCCAAATACAGCGCTAATATAACCCTTATAGTCCTAATTAAAATCAACCCCATGCCCTCTGGCCTGGGCCCAGTGAACACTTCCCTCTTGAAGGGCTTGTGTCAGCTCTAGTGATAGGGAAACAACTTGCTGAGATAGAAATTGCACAAGCATCTGGCTCCACCAATCAGCTCCAACCCCTCCACCCCAGCACCTCCTGCTTGCCACTAATCAGCTCTTCTGCAGAGGGCAGGAGGTGCTGGGGGAGGAGACAGGGAAGGAAGAGGCGGAATGACGCCAGGGAGTTTTTGGGACAATGCATGGACCAGGGCAGGAAGAGGCGGAGTGGGAGCAGGAAGAGGTGGGGCAGAGCTGGGGTCTTGGGGAGAAGGGGATAGTGGGGATGGGACCTGGGGCATAGCGGTGGCCAAGCACCATTGAGGAAATGAAAAAGTTGCGCCTGTGTCACGTGACTGGGTAACTGCATCGAACCTTAACAATGTCTCCTTCATTTTGAAGTGAAAAATCAGAACACTCCATTTTAACATGTAAGAAATAGAAACTTTTGGCTCTAGGGAAACCCTTTTGTGTCTTTCCTGTTCTTTTCTTCATTCAAAAAGTATTTTTCCCCCTGAAATAGACACATTCCCATGGACAGTTCTTGCCAACACCTTGCTCTCATAGTGAATATACGGGACTAGAAGACAGAATATCTAGGTTTTATTTCCTGCTCTCGAAAACATTCCTGTGTGACGATCAGCAATTCCTTTGCAGGGGGACTCTCAAAGAGCCTACACTGGGTGCCCTGAACAGGATGGGGGTTCAAGGTTTGGGGAAAGCTCTTTGGAAAGACGATTCTCCCTCCATCGCTAAGGCACAGGGTGGAGTGTCCACATGGCCTCAGTTATTACAAAGTCAGGCACAGCACTAGCAACTCGGTTCTGCCACACTCCCCATGCAGAGCTTTTCATTCAGTGGATATGTTCAGTTCCTCTAGGGTGCCAATGTATTATTTTTCTCAAATGTCCAACTGCCCTGGAACCCCTACCCTTCTGAATTTCTTTGCAAAGTGCTGGTGAGGTCTCAGCTTGATGAAATATCACAATTACAGAGTAATCTACACAGACCCTCCGCTTCCCAGATGCATGGGACATGCAATGAGTGCGTCCCTTCTGCAGTTGAAGTTGTTGGAACCTATACAGGGCAGACAAACTTTGGTCAGTGGACTGTCAGAATTGAGGAACGTAGGCAAACTCACCCATTTGCTTCTGGAATTCCTCTGCAAAAGAAAAATGGGGAGGAGAAGAAAACAGTTCAGGGTATGTCCATTGACTTAGCATAAATATTGTCTATGTGTAGTGAGCTAGCTATTGAATCCGTGGGCTAGCCCCATTCCTATCTTGTTATGAAGTAGATAAAGAAGATTATATTCTTGCTTTAATCAACTTAAGAAAAAGCTTCATGGCCACAACTAATTAGCAAAAGGTGAAGATAACATATTAGCTCCTCTGCTAATATGGGTTCTGCTATGAAAGGACCAGTAACCCTCTCCAGTTTGACAACTTCTTTCTTTAGTGGAGGACACCAGAACTGCACACACTATTCCTGCAACAGAGCCAAATACAGAGCTAAGATAACCTCTATAGTCCTAATTAAGATAAAAACCGTGCCCTCTGGCCTGGGACCCAGTGAACACTTCCCTACTGAAGGGCTTGTGTCATCTCCAGTGAAAGGGAAACAGCTTGCTGAGACAGAAATTGCACCAGCGGCTGGCACCACCAATCAGCTCCAACCCCTCCAGCCCAGCACCTCCAGCCCTCCACTGAGCAGCTCTTCTTCAGAGGGCAGGTAGTACTCAGGGGGAGGAACATGGACAGGAAGAAGCAGAACGAGGGTGGGGTGTTCTTGGGAGAGAGTGTTTAACGTGTCAGGAAGAGGTGGAGTTGGAGCGGGAGGACAGGAGGAGGGAGGTTTGGAGGGAGGGGTATAGTAGGCAGGGGGCCTGGGACAGAGAGGTGGTCAAGCACCATCGAGGAAATGAAAAGGTTGGCACCTGTGCCTACACTGCCTCCACAGGATTGGGGAACTGAAACGAACCTTAAAAAAGTCGCCTTCATTTTGAAGTGAAAAATCAAAACGTTCCATTTTAGTAAGTAGGAAATAGAAAGTTTACATTCTATGAAAACTCTTTTGTGTCTTTCTTGCTCTTTTTTTCATCCAAAAAGTTGTTGTGTCCCCCCACCCCCTAGCCCCGAAATAGACAATTCCCAAGTTTCTGCCAACACATTGCTCTCATGGTGAATACACGGGACCGGAAGACACAATATCTAGGTACTATTTCCTGCTCAAGCAAACATTCAGTGTGACGATCAGCACTTCCTTTGGAGGGGGATTGCCAAAGAGTCTACACTAGGTGTTCTGCACAGGATGTGAGTTCCAAGTTTCGGGAAGCTCTTTGAGGAGGACATTTCTCCCTCCACCCCTGAGGCACAGGGTGGAGTGTGTGCATGGTCTCAGCTACTACAAGGTCAGGCACAGCACTAGCAACTCAATCCTGCCACACTCCCCATCCAGAGCTTTTTCATTTAATGGATATGATCATATCCTGTAGTGCATGGATATTTTTTCTCACATGCCTGATTGCCCTTGAACCTCTACCCTCTGACTTTCATTGCAAAGTGCTAGTGAGGTCTCAGCTTGATGACATACAACGATTCCAGAGAAAGCTACACAGATCCTCCACTTCTCAGGATCATTGGGCATGCCATGATAACATCTCTTCTGCAGTTGAAATTGTTGGAATCAATAGAGAGCACACAAACTTTGGTCAGTGGACTGTCAATAGTGAGGAAAGTAGGCAAACTGACCGATTTTTTCCTTGGGTTCCTCTGCAAAAGAACAATGGAGAGGAGAAGAAAACAGTTCAGTGTATGTCCAATGACTTATGAATTGAAGAGGGTGAATCAGATCCTTTCTTTGTTGATTAGCATAAATATTGGCCATGGGTAGTGAACTAGCTGTTCAATCCGTGAGTTAGCCCCATTGCTATCCCACTACGTAGTAGATATAATCTTCTCTATTCTTGCTTTAATCAATTAAAAAAAAAGCTTCATGGCCACACCTAATTGGCAAAAGGTGAATATGAGACACTATGCTCCTCTGCTAATATGGGTTCTGCTACGAATGTACGATGTAACACTATTTACATCATGAGCTGCATTCCATTTGCTGTTTTATGCAGAGTCCTTTCAATGTGTACATTGCTTTTCATACTATGTCTCTGCAAGAGTGTTATGTTTCTTGGAAAATACAAGCCAGGAGAGGGTAAGTCTATTTAAATTTCAACAATGTATGAGGAGGACTGCTGAGAATAAGCAAGTGCTCATAGATGGTGTGGACAAAATTAGCCAAGTAATCTGCTCTATCAAAAACAGAAAAGCGGGGTGAAGTCTAATAACTCAATCATTTTTCTTTTCATTCCACAAGATTCCGACAGAGCAGTAGCGCACACAAAAGAAAAAGGACACAGACTTACTTATTCTCTTGTCTCCCAAGTCTCCTGAAAAGGGGAAATATATATATATATAAATAGAACAATATCACCTTTTGTAATAATAAGGTCAAGAACAAAGGTAACTAAGAGTTCATAGAATCATGGAAGATTAGCAACTCAATCCCGCCACTCTCCCCATCCAGAGCTCTTTCATTCAGTGGCTATGATCAGTTCCTGTAGTGTGTGGATGTTTTTCTTCACATGCCTAACTGTCCCTGAAACTCTACCCCTCTGACTTTCTTTGCAAAGGGCTAGTGAGGTCTCAGCTCGATGACATTCCACAATTACAGAGTAATCTACAAAGACCCTCCACTTCCCGGATGCATGGGACATGCAATGAGAGCGTCCCTTCTGCAGGTGAAGTTGTTGGAACCTATACAGGGCAGACAACCTTTGGTCAGTGGACTATGAAAACTGAAGCAAGTAGGCAAACTTACCCATTTGCTTCTGGAGTTCCTCTGCAAAAGAAAAATGGGGAGGAGAAGAAAACAGTTCAGTGTATGTCCATAGACTTATGAATTGAAGAGGGTGAATGAGATCCTTTCTTTGTTGATTAGCATAAATAGTGGCCATGGGTAGTGAAGTAGCTCTTCAATCCGTGGGCTAACCCCATTCCTATGTCGCTACATAGTAGATAGAAGACAGTATATTCTTGCTTTAATCAATTTCAGAAGAAGCTTCATGGCCACAACTAATTAGCCATAGGTGAATATGAAACACTATGCTCCTCTGCTAATATGGGTTCTGCTACGAATGTACGATGTAATATCATTTACAAAACGAACTGCATCCATTTGCTGTTTCAATGCAAAGTCCTTTCAATGTGTACATTGTTTTTCATACTGTGTCTCTGAAACCAGCACCAACTAAATTATCCCAGCCAGGGCTTTCTCAAGCCGGGCCTTAAATACCTCCAGGGACGGAGATTCCACAGCCTCCCCAGGTAACCCATTCCAGTGCTTCACCACCCACCTAGTCAAAAATATCAAGAGCTGTGTTCATTGGAGAATAGCTGTGAGGGAGCAAGTGACACAATGAACATCATACTGTCTAAGGCCTCTAGAACATTGGCCAGAGAACTTCTCCCAAACAATTCATGTTTGCATGACAGGAGATCATTTACAAAGAACATGCAACCTTGATTTCAAACATTTCCAGCGATGGAGGATCCACCAGAACCCATGGTAAATTGTTACAGTGTTTAATCATGCTCACTCTTAAAAATTTATGCCTAATTTCTAGTCTGACTTTCCTAATTCCACATTCCAGCAATTGGATTTTACTAGGCCGTTCTCTGCTCGACTAAAGAGCCCATTGTCAAATATTTGTTCTCTATATTCATACATTTAGAATGCAATCAAGTCACCCTTTCTCTTTGTTAAACTAAATAGATTGAGCTCGTTGAGTCTATCACTATAACACATGTTGTTATCTAATTCTTTAACCATTCGGGTGCTCTACTCTGAACCCTCTCCCGTATGACAAATTATTTCTTCAGTGGGGGACACCAGAACTGCACACACTATTGCAGCAACAGAGCCAAATACAGCAAAGAGTCCTGTGGCACCTTATAGACTAAGAGACGTTTGGGAGGATGAGCTTTTTGGGTGAATACCCACTTCGTCGGATGCAAAACGAAGAGCCAAGTACAGAGCTAATATAACCCCTTCTCTACTGAAGGGCTTGTGTCAGCTCTAGTGATAGGGACACAGCTTGCTGAGACAGAAATTGCACAAGCGTCTGGCCCCACCAATCAGCTCCAACCCCTCCACCCCAGCGCCTCCTGCCTGCCACTGATCAGCTCTTCTGCAGAGGGCAGGAGGTGCTGGGGGGGAAGAGCCAGGGAAGGAAGAGGCGGAATGATGGTGGGGTGTTTAGGGACAATGAGTGGACCAGGGCAGGAAGAGGCGGAGTGGGAGCAGGAAGAGGTGGGCTAGGGCTGGGGTCTTGGGGAAAAGGGGATAGTGGGGATGGGACCTGGGGCAGAGCGGTGGTCAAGCACCATCGAGGAAATGAAAAAGTTTGCGCCGCTGCCTACACTGCCCACATGAGACTGAGTAACTGCATCGAACCTTAACAATGTCTCCTTCATTTTGAAGTGAAAAATCAGAACACTCCATTTTAACATGTAAGAAATAGAAATTTTGGCTCTAGGGAAACCCTTTTGTGTCTTTCCTGTACTTTTTTCCATCCAAAAAGTTTTTTCATCCCCTGAAATAGACACATTCCCATGGAAAGTTCCCGCCAAAGCCTTGCTCTCATAGTGAATATACGGGACTAGAAGACAGAATATCTAGGTTTTATTTCCTGCTCTAGTAAACATTCCTGTGTGACGATCAGCACTTCCTTTGCAGGGGAACACTCAAAGAGCCTACACTGGGTGCCCTGTATAGGATGTGGGTTCCAAGTTTGGGGAAATCTCTTTGGAAAGACGATTCTCCATCCATCGCTAAGGCACAGGGTGGAATGTCCACATGGCCTCAGTTATTACAAGGTCAGGCACAGCACTAGCAACTCGGTCCTGCCACACTCCCCAGCCAGAGCTTTTCATTCAGTGGATATGTTCAGTTCCTCTAGCGTGCCGATGATTTTTTTTTCTCAAATGTCCAACTGCCCTAGAACCCCTACCTTTCTGATTTTCTTTGCAAAGTGCTGGTGAGGTCTCAGCTTGATGAAATATCACAATTACAGAGTAATCTACACAAACCCTCTGCTTCCCAGACGCATGGGATATGCAATGAGTGCGTCCCTTCTGCAGCTGAAGTTGTTGGAACCTATATAGGGCAGACAAACTTTGGTCAGTGGACTGTAAGAATTGAGGAACGTAGGCAAACTCACCCATTTGCTTCTGGAGTTCCTCTGCAAAAGAAAAATGGGGAGGAGAAGAAAATAGTTCAGGGTATTTCCATTGACTTAGCATAAATATTGGCTATGTGTAGTGAGCTAGCTATTGAATCCGTGGGCCAGCCCCATTCCTATCTCGTTATGTAGTAGATAAAAAGATTATATTCTTGCTTTAATCAATTTAAGAAAAAGCTTCATGGCCACAACTAATTAGCAAAAGGTGAAGATAACATATTATCTCCTCTGCTAATATGGGTTCTGCTATGAAAGGACCAGTAACCCTCTCTAGTTTGACAACTTCTTTCTTCAGTGGGGGACACCAGAACTGCACACACTATTCCAGCAACAGAGCTGAATACAGAGCTAATATAGTCCTAATTAAGATCAAAACCACGCCCTCTGGCCCGGGACCCAGTGAACACTTTCCTACTGAAGGGCTTGTGTCATCTCCAGTGAAAGGGAAACAGCTTGCTGAGACAGAAATTGCACCAGCGGCTGGCACCACCAATCAGCTCCAACCCCTCCAGCCCTGCACCTACAGACCTCCACTGAACAGCTCCTCTTCAGAGGGCAGGTAGTACTAAGGGGGAGGAACATGGACAGGAAGAAGCAGAACGAGGGTGGGGTGTTCTTTGGGAGAGGGGGTGGAACAGGGCAGGAAGAGGTGGAGTTGGAACGGGAGGACACGGGGAGGGAGTCTTGCGGGGAGGGGTATAGTAGGCAGGGGTCCTGGGGCAGAGACGTGGTCAAGCACCATCGAGGAAATGAAAAGGTTGGCACCTGTGCCTACACTGCCTCCACAGGATTGGGGAACTGAAACGAACCTTAAAAATGTCGCCTTCATTTTGAAGTGAAAAATCAAAACGTTCCATTTTAGTAAGTAGGAAATAGAAAGTTTACATTCTATGGAAACCCTTGTGTGTCTTTCTTGCTCTTTTTTTCATCCAAAAAGTTGTTGTGTCCCCCCCCCCTCCCCGAAATAGACACATTCCCATAGAAAGTTTCTGCCAACACGATGCTCTCATAGTAATTATATGGAACTGGAAGACAGAATATCTAGGTTCTATTTCCTGCTCAAGCAAACATTCAGTGTGACGATCAGCACTTACTTTGGAGAGGGATTGTCAAAGAGTCTACACTGGGTGTTCTCCACAATATGTGGGTTCCAAGTTTTGGGGAAGCTCTTTGGGGAGGACATTTCTTCCTTCACCTCTAAGGCACAGGGTGGAGTGTGTTCATGGTCTCAGCTACTACAAGGTCAGGCACAGCTCTAGCAACTCAATCCTGCCACGCTCTCCATCCAGAGCTTTTTCATTTAATGGATATGATCATATCCTGTAGTGCATGGATGTTTTTTCTCACATGCCTGACTGCCCTTGAACCTCTACCCCTCTCACTTTCTTTGCAAAGTACTAGTGAGATCTCACTTTGATGACATACAACGATTCCAGAGAAAGCTACACAGACCCTCAAATTCTCAGGATCATTGGGAATGCAATGATAACATCTCTTCTGCAGTTGAAATTGTTGGAATCAATAGAGAGCACACAAACTTTGGTCAGTGGACTGTCAACAGTGAGGAAAGTAGGCAAACTCACCCATTTTCTCCTTGGCTTCCTCTGCAAAAGAACAATGGAGAGGAGAAGAAAACAGTTCAGTGTATGTCCAATGACTTATGAATTGAAGAGGGTGAATCAGATCCTTTCTTTTTTGATTAACATAAAATTGGCCATGGGTAGTGAACTAGCTGTTCAATCCGTGAGCTAACCCCATTCCTATCCCACTACGTAGTAGATATAATCTTCTTTATTCTTGTTTTATTCAATTAAAAAAAAAGCTTCATGGCCACAAGTAATTCGCTAAAGGTGACTATGAGACACTACGCTCCTCTGCTAATATGGGTTCTGCTACGCAATGTACGATGTAACACCATTTACATCATGAGCTGCATTCCATTTGCTGTTTTATGCAGAGTCCTTTCAATGTGTACATTGTCTTTCATACTATGTCTCTGCAAGAATGATATGTTTCTTGGAAAATACAAGCCATGAGAGGGTAAATCTATTTAAATTTCAACAATGTATGAGGAGGACTGCTGAGAATCAGCAAGTGCTCATAGATGGTGTGACAAAATTAGCCAAGTAATCTGCTCTATCAAAAACAGAAGAGCGGGTTGAAGTCTAATAACTCAATCATTTTTCTTTTCGTTCTACAAGATTCTGACAGAGCAGTAGCGCACACAAAAGAAAAAGGACACAGACTTACTTATTCTCTTGTCTCCCAAGTCTCCTAAAAAGAGGGAAAATATATATATATATATATATAAATAGAACAATATCACCTTTTGTAATAATAAGGCCAAGAACAAAGGTAACTAAGAGTTCATAGAATCATGGAAGATTAGCAACTCAGTCCCGCCACTCTCCCCATCCAGAGCTTTTTCATTCAGTGGATATGATCAGTTCCTGTAGTGTGTGGATGTTTTTTCTCACATGCCTAACTGTCCTTGAAACTCTACCCCTCCAACTTTCTTTGCAAAGTGCTAGTGAGGTCTCAGCTTGATGACATACCACAATTACAGACTAATCTACAAAGACCCTCCACTTCCCGGATGCATGGGACATGCAATGAGAGCGTCCCTTCTGCAGGTGAAGTTGTTGGAACCTATACAGGGCAGACAAACTTTGGTCAGTGGACTGTAAGAATTGAGGAAAGTAGGCAAACTCACCCATTTGCTTCTGGAGTTCCTCTGCAAAAGAAAAATGGGGAGGAGAAGAAAACAGTTCAGTGTATGTCCATAGACGTATTAATTGAAGAGGGTGAATGAGATCCTTTCTTTGTTGATTAGCATAAATAGTGGCCATGGGTAGTGAAGTAGCTCTTCAATCCGTAGGCTAGCCCCATTCCTATCCCACTACGTAGTAGATAGAAGACAGTATATTCTTGCTTTAATTAATTTCAGAAGAAGATTCATGGCCACAACTAATTAGCCAAAGGTGAATATGAGACACTACGCTCCTCTGCTAATATGGGTTCGGCCATGAAAGGAGCAGTAACATCATTTACATCACGAGCTGCATTCCATTTGCTGTTTCAATGCAAAGTCCTTTCAATGTGTACATTGTTTTTCATACTGTGTCTCTGAAACCAGCACCAACTAAATTATCCCAGCCAGGGCTTTCTCAGGCCGGGCCTTAAATACCTCTAGGGATGGAGATTCCACAACCTCCCCAGGTAACCCATTCCAGTGCTTCACCACCCTCCTAGTCAAAAATATCAAGAGCTGTGTTCATTGGAGAATAGCTGTGAGGGAGCAAGTGACACAATGAACATCATACTGTCTAAGGCCTCTAGAACATGGGCCAGAGAACTTCCCCCAAACAATTCATGTTTGCATGACAGGAATCCTTTACAAAGAACATACAACCTTGATTTCAAACGTTTCCAGCGATGGAGGATCCACCAGAACCCATGGTAAATTGTTATAGTATTTAATCCTGCTCACTCTTAAATAATTATGCCTAATTTCTAGTCTGACTTTCCTAATTCCACATTCCAGCCATTGGTTTTTATTAGGTCTTTCTCTGCTAGACTAAAGAACCCATTATCAAATATTTGTTCTCTATGTTCATACATGCAATCAAGTCACCCTTTCTCTTTGTTAAACTAAATAGATTGAATTCGTTGAGTCTATCACTATAACACATGTTGTTATCTAATTCTTTAACCAGTCGGGTGCTCTACTCTGAACCCTCTCCCGTGTGACAGCTTCTTTCTTCACTGGGGGACACCAGAACTGAACACACTATTGCAGCAACAGAGCCAAATGCAGCGCTAATATAACCCCTATAGTGCTAATTCAAATCAACCCCATGCCCTCTAGCCTGGGCCCAGCAAACACTTCCCTACTGAAGGGCTTGTGTCAGCTCTAGTGATAGGGAAACAGCTTGCTGAGACAGAAATTGCACAAGCGTCTGGCCCCACCAATCAGCTCCAACCCCTCCACCCCAGCGCCTCCTGCCTGCCACTGATCAGCTCTTCTGCAGAGGGCAGGAGGTGCTGCGGGGGAAGAGCCAGGGAAGGAAGAGGCGGAATGACGGTGGGGTGTTTAGGGACAATGAGTGGACCAGGGCAGGAAGAGGCAGAGTGGGAGCAGGAAGAGGTGGGGCAGGGCTGGGGTCTTGGGGAAAAGGGGATAGTGGGGATGGGACCTGGGGCAGAGCGGTGGCCAAGCACCATCGAGGAAATGAAAAAGTTGGCACCTGTGTCACTGCCCGCACGAGACTGGGTAACTGCATCGAACCTTAACAATGTCTCCTTCATTTTGAAGTGAAAAATCAGAACACTCCATTTTAATATGTAAGAAATAGAAACTTTTGGCTCTAGGGAAACCCTTTTGTATCTTTCATGTTCTTTTTTTCATCCAAAAAGTATTTTTCCCCCTGAAATAGACACATTCCCATGGAAACTTCTTGCCATCACCTTGCTCTCATAGTGAATATACGGGACTAGAAGACAGAATATCTAGGTTTTATTTCCTGCTCTCAAAAACATTCCTGTGTGACGATCAGCACTTCCTTTGCAGGGGGACTCTCAAAGAGCCTACACTGGGTGCCCTGAACAGGATGGGGGTTCCAAGTTTGGGGAAAGCTATTTGGAAAGACGATTCTCCCTCCATCGCTAAGGCACAGGGTGGAGTGTCGATGGCACAGCACTAGCAACTCGGTCCTGCCACACTCCCCATGCAGAGCTTTTCATTCAGTGGATATGTTCAGTTCCTCTAGCGTGCCGATGTATTTTTTTTCTCAAATGTCCAACTGCCCTGGAACCCCTACCCTTCTGACTTTCTTTGCAAAGTGCTGGTGAGGTCTCAGCTTGATGAAATAGCACAATTACACAGACCCTCTGCTTCCCAGACGCATGGGATATGCAATGAGTGCGTCCCTTTTGCAGTTGAAGTTGTTGGAACCTATACAGGGCAGACAAACTTTGGTCAGTGGACTGTAAGAATTGAGGAAAGTAGGCAAACTCACCCATTTGCTTCTGGAGATCATCTTTAAAAGAAAATGGGGAGGAGAAGAAAACAGTTCAGGGTATGTCCATTGACTTCACATAAATATTGGCTATGTGAAGTGAGCTAGCTATTGAATCCGTGAATCCATTCCTATCTCGTTATGTAGTAGATAAAGAAGATTATATTATTGCTTTAATTAACTTATGAAAAAGCTTCATGGCCACAACTAATTAGCAAAAGGTGAAGATAACATATTACCCATATAAATAGGAAGAAAACCAAGAAAGAAGAAGTGGGACCGCTTAAAACTTTAAACGGAGTGGAGATTAGGGATAATCTTGGAATGGCACAATATCTGAACGAGTATTTTGCCTCAGTCTTTAATGAGGCTAATGAAGAGCTAAGGAATAGTGATAGAGGGACCGATGGGAATGAAAATATGCGGGTAGACATTACGGTATCTGAGGTAGAAGCCAAACTTGAACAGCTTAACGGAAGTAAATCGGGTGGCCCGGATAATCTTCCTCCTAGAATATTAAGGGAATTGGCGAGTGATATTGCTAGCCCGTTAGCGATAATTTTTAATAAATCTCTAAATTCGGGGATTGTACCGTTTGACTGGAGATTAGCGAATGTAGTTCCTATATTCAAGAAGGGGAAAAAAAGTGACCCGGGTAACTACAGGCCTGTTAGTTTAACATCTGTAGTATGCAAAGTCATGGAAAAAATCTTAAAAGAGAGAGTGGTTTCGGAGCATGAGGCCGATGGCAACTGGGATAGATTACAGCATGGATTTACGAAAGGTAGATCGTGCCAAACCAACCTGATCTCCTTCTTTGAGAAAGTAACAGTTTTTTTAGACAAGGGAAATGCGGTGGATCTAATATATCTGGATTTCAGTAAGGCGTTTGATACGGTACCGCATGAAGAATTACTGGTTAAATTGGAAAAGATGGGGATCGAAATGAAAATCCAGAGGTGGATAAGGAGCTGGTTAAAGGGGAGACTGCAGAGGGTCATATTGAAGGGGGAACTGTCAGGCTGGAGGGGGGTTACCAGTGGAGTTCCTCAAGGTTCGGTTTTGGGTCTGATTTTATTCAATCTATTTATTGCTGACCTGGGAACCAAGAGTAGGAGTGGGCTGATAAAGTTTGCGGATGACACCAAGTTGGGAGGTATTGCCAATTTGGAAAAGGATCGGGATATCCTCCAGGGAGATTTGGATGACCTTGTGAACTGGAGTATTAGTAACAGGATGAAATTCAATAGTGAGAAGTGTAAGGTTATGCATTTAGGGATGACTAACAAAAATTTTAGTTATAAGCTGGGGACGCACCAGTTGGAAGTAACGGAGGAGGAGAAGGACCTAGGAGTCCTGGTTGATCGTAGGATGACTATGAGTAGGCAATGTGATGTGGCCGTTAAAAAAGCTAATGCGGTCTTGGGATGCATTAGGCGAGGTATCTCTAGTAGGGATAAGGAGGTGCTAGTCCCGTTATATAAGGCGTTGGTAAGACCTCATTTGGAGTATTGTGTGCAGTTTTGGTCTCCCATGTTTAAGAAGGATGAAATCAAACTGAACGGGTACAAAGAAGGGCCACTAGAATGATCCGAGGAATGGAAGGCCTGTCGCATTTAAAGGAGACTTGAGGAGCTCGGTTTGTTTTCCTTAACCAAAAGAAGGATAAGAGGAGATATGATTGCACTCTTTAAATATATCAGAGGGATAAATACCAGGGAAGGAGAGGAATTATTTCAGCTCAGTGCTAATGTGGACACGAGGACAAACGGATATAAATTGTCAGTCAGGAAATTCAGGCTTGAAATTAGACGAAGGTTTCTAACCATCAGGGGAGTGCAATACTGGAACAGCCTACCGAGGGAAACAGTGGGGGCGAAGGACCTCCATGACTTTAAGATTAAGCTAGATAAGTTTATGGAGGAGATGGTATGATAGGATAACGGGCTTAGTCAATAGGTCAATTAAGTGTCACACTGAAGTAAATAGTACAATGGGTCAATGATGTGATATAACCTTTTCAAGAGGGTATGGCTGGAGAGTCTTGCCCGCATGCTCGGGGTTCAGCTGACCGCCATATTTGGGGTCGGGAAGGAATTTTCCTCCAGGGAAGATTGGCAGTGGCCCTGGAGGTTTTTCGCCTTCCTCCGAAGCATGGGGCAGGGGCGCTTGCTAAAGGAGTGGGTGGAGCGGCTTATGTGGCCTGCATCTTGCAGGAGGTCAGACTAGATGATCATAATGGTCCCTTCTGATCTTGAATTCTATGATTCTATGATCTCCTCTGCTAATATGGGTTTTGCTATGAAAGGACCATAACCCTCTCCAGTTTGACAACTTCTTTCTTCAGTGTGGGACACCAGAACTGCACACACTATTCGAGGAACAGAGCCAAATACAGAGCTAAGATAACCTCTATAGTCCTAATTAAGATCAAAACCGTGCCCTCTGGCCCAGGACCCGGTGAACACTTTCCTACTGAAGGGCTTGTGTTATCTCCAGTGAAAGGGAAACAGCTTGCTGAGACAGAAATTGCACCAGCGGCTGGCCCCACCAATCAGCTACAGCCCCTCCAGCCCAGCACCTCCAGCCCTCCACTGAGCAGCTCTTCTTCAGAGGGCAGGTAGTACTCAGGGGGAGGAACATGGACAGGAAGAAGCAGAACGAGGGTGGAGTGTTCTTTGGGATAGGGGGTGGAACGGGACAGGAAAAGGTGGCATTGGAGCAGGAGGACACGGGGAGGGAGTCTTGGAGAGGGGGTATAGGAGGCAGGGGGCAGAGAGGTGGTCAAGCACCATCGAGGAAATGAAAAAGTTGACACCTGTGCCTACACTGCCCCCATGTCACTGGGTAACTGCATTGAACCTTAACAATGTCTCCTTCATTTTGAAGTGAAAAATCAGAACACTCCATTTTAACATGTAAGAAATAGAAACTTTTGTCTCTAGGGAAACCCTTTTGTGTCCTTACTGTTCTTTTTTTCATCCAAAAAGTTGTTGTGTCCCCTCCCTCCCCGAAATAGACACATTCCCATAGAAAGTTTCTGCCAGCACATTGCTCTCATAGTCATTACACGGGACTGGAAGACAGAATGTCTAGGTTCTATTTCCTGCTCAAGCAAACATTCAGTGTGACGATCAGCACTTCATTTGGAGGGGGATTGTCAAAGAGCCTACACTGGGTGTTCTGTTCAGGATGTGGGTTCCAAGTTTCAGGGAAGCTCTTTGGGGAGGACATTTCTCCCTCCAATCCTGAGGCACAGGGTGGAGTGTGTGCATGGTCTCAGCTACTACAAAGTCAGACACAGCACTAGCAACTCAATACTGCCACACTCCCCATCCAGAGCTTTTTCATTTAATGGATATGATCATATCCTGTAGTGCATGGATGTTTTTTCTCACATGCCTGACAGCCCTTGAACCTCTAACCCTCTGACTTTCTTTGCAAAGTGCTAGTGAGGTCTCAGCTTGATGACATACAATGATTCCAGAAAAAGCTTCACAGACCCTCCACTTCTCAGGATCATTGGGCATGCAATGATAACATCTCTTCTGCAGTTGATATTCTTGGAATCAATAGAGAGCACACAAAGTTTGGTGAGTGGACTGTCAAAAGTGAGGAAAGTAGGCAAACTCACCCATTTTCTCCATGGCTTCCTCTGCAAAAGAACAATGGCGAGGAGAAGAAAACAGTTCAGTGTATGTCCAATGACTTATGAATTAAAGAGGGTGAATCAGATCCTTTCTTTTTTGATTAACATAAAATTGGCCATGGGTAGTGAACTAGCTGTTCAATCCGTGAGCTAGCCCCATTCCTATCCCACTACATAGTAGATATAATCTTCTCTATTCTTGTTTTATTCAATTAAAAAAAAAAAGCTTCATGGCCACACCTAATTGGCTAAAGGTGAATATGAGATACTACGCTCCTCTGCTAATATGGGTTCTGCTACGAATGTACGATGTAACACCATTTACATCATGAACTGCATTCCATTTGCTGTTTTATGCAGAGTCCTTTCAATGTGTACCTTGCCTTTCATACTATGTCATAGATGGTGTGGACAAAATTAGCCAAGTAATCTGCTCTATCAAAAACAGAAAAGCGGGGTGAAGTCTAATAACTCAATCATTTTTCTTTTCATTCTACAAGATTCCTACAGAGCAGTAGCACACACAATAGAAAAAGGACACAGACTTATTTATTCTCTTGCTTCCCAAATCTCCTAAAAAGAGGAATATATATATATATATATATATACTTTTCCTCTTTATATATATATATATATATATATATATATATATATATATATATATAAATAGAACAATATCACCTTTTGTAATAATAAGGTCAAGAACAAAGGTAACTAAGAGTTCATAGAATCATGGAAGATTAGCAACTCAGTTCCGCCACTCTCCCCATCAAGAGCTTTTTCATTCAGTGGATATGATCAGTTCCCGTAGTGCATGGATATTTTTTCTCACATGCCTAACTGTCCTTGAAACTCTACCCTTCCAACTTTCTTTGCAAAGTGCTAGTGAGGTCTCAGCTCAATGACATACCACAATTACAGAGTAATCTACAAAGACCCTCCACTTCCTGGATGCACGGGACATGCAATGAGAGCATCCCTTCTGCAGGTGAAGTTGTTGGAACCTATACAGGGCAGACAACCTTTGGTCAGTGGACTATAAGAATTGAAGCAAGTAGGCAAACTCACCCATATGCTTCTGGAGTTCCTCTGCAAAAGAAAAATGGGGAGGAGAAGAAAACAGTTCAGTGTATGTCCATAGACGTATGAATTGAAGAGGGTGAATGAGATCCTTTCTTTGTTGATTAGCATAAATAGTGGCCATGGGTAGTGAAGTAGCTCTTCAATCCGTGGGCTAACCCCATTCCTATGTCGCTACATAGTAGATAGAAGACAGTATATTCTTGCTTTAATCAATTTCAGAAGAAGCTTCATGGCCACAACTAATTAGTCAAAGGTGAATATGAGACACTACGCTACTCTGCTAATATGGGTTCGGCTATGAAAGGATGAGTAACACCATTTACATCACGTGCTTCATTCCATTTGCTGTTTCAATGCAAAGTCCTTTCAATGTGTACATTGTTTTTCATACTGTCTCTGAAACCAGCACCAACTAAATTATCCCAGCCAGGGCTTTCTCAAGCCGGGCCTAAAATACCTCTAGGGACGGAGATTCCACAGCCTCCCCAGGTAACCCATTCCAGTGCTTCACCACCCTCCTAGTCAAAAATATCAAGAGCTGTGTTCATTGGAGAATAGCTGTGAGGGAGCAAGTGACACAATGAACATCATACTGACTAAGGCCTCTAGAACATGGGCCAGAGAACTTCCCCCAAACAATTCATGTTTGCATGACAGGAGATACTTTACAAAGAACATACAACCTTGATTTCAAACATTTCCAGCGATGGAGGATCCACCAGAACCCTTGGTAAATTGTTACAGTGTTTAATCATGCTCACTCTTAAAAATTTATGCCTAATTTCTAGTCTGACTTTCCTAATTCCACATTCCAGCCATTGGATTTTACTAGGCCGTTCTCTGCTAGACTAAAGAGCCCATTGTCAAATATTTGTTCTCTATATTCATACATTTAGAATGCAATCAAGTCACCCTTTCTCTTTGTTAAACTAAATAGATTGAGCTCGTTGAGTCTATCACTATAACACATGTTGTTATCTAATTCTTTAACCAGTCGGGTGCTCTACTCTGAACCCTCTCCCGTGTGACAGCTTCTTTCTTCACTGGGGGACACCAGAACTGAACACACTATTGCAGCAACAGAGCCAAATGCAGCGCTAATATAACCCCTATAGTCCTAATTCAAATCAACCCCATGCCCTCTAGCCTGGGCCCAGCAAACACTTCCCTACTGAAGGGCTTGTGTCAGCTCTAGTGATAGGGACACAGCTTGCTGAGACAGAAATTGCACAAGCGTCTGGCCCCACCAATCAGCTCCAAACCCTCCACCCCAGCGCCTCCTGCCTGCCACTGATCAGCTCTTCTGCAGAGGGCAGGAGGTGCTGGGGGGGGAAGAGCCAGGGAAGGAAGAGGCGGAATGACGGTGGGGTGTTTAGGGACAATGAGTGGACCAGGGCAGGAAGAGGCGGAGTGGGAGCAGGAAGAGGTGGGGCAGGGCTGGGGTCTTGGGGAAAAGGGGATAGTGGGGATGGGACCTGGGGCAGAGCGGTGGCCAAGCACCATCGAGGAAATGAAAAAGTTGGCACCTGTGTCACTGCCCGCACGAGACTGGGTAACTGCATCGAACCTTAACAATGTCTCCTTCATTTTGAAGTGAAAAATCAGAACACTCCATTTTAATATGTAAGAAATAGAAACTTTTGGCTCTAGGGAAACCCTTTTGTATCTTTCATGTTCTTTTTTTCATCCAAAAAGTATTTTTCCCCCTGAAATAGACACATTCCCATGGAAACTTCTTGCCATCACCTTGCTCTCATAGTGAATATACGGGACTAGAAGACAGAATATCTAGGTTTTATTTCCTGCTCTCAAAAACATTCCTGTGTGACGATCAGCACTTCCTTTGCAGGGGGACTCTCAAAGAGCCTACACTGGGTGCCCTGAACAGGATGGGGGTTCCAAGTTTGGGGAAAGCTATTTGGAAAGACGATTCTCCCTCCATCGCTAAGGCACAGGGTGGAGTGTCGATGGCACAGCACTAGCAACTCGGTCCTGCCACACTCCCCATGCAGAGCTTTTCATTCAGTGGATATGTTCAGTTCCTCTAGCGTGCCGATGTATTTTTTTTCTCAAATGTCCAACTGCCCTGGAACCCCTACCCTTCTGACTTTCTTTGCAAAGTGCTGGTGAGGTCTCAGCTTGATGAAATAGCACAATTACAGAGTAATCTACACAGACCCTCTGCTTCCCAGACGCATGGGATATGCAATGAGTGCGTCCCTTTTGCAGTTGAAGTTGTTGGAACCTATACAGGGCAGACAAACTTTGGTCAGTGGACTGTAAGAATTGAGGAAAGTAGGCAAACTCACCCATTTGCTTCTGGAGATCATCTTTAAAAGAAAAATGGGGAGGAGAAGAAAACAGTTCAGGGTATGTCCATTGACTTCACATAAATATTGGCTATGTGAAGTGAGCTAGCTATTGAATCCGTGAATCCATTCCTATCTCGTTATGTAGTAGATAAAGAAGATTATATTATTGCTTTAATTAACTTATGAAAAAGCTTCATGGCCACAACTAATTAGCAAAAGGTGAAGATAACATATTACCCATATAAATAGGAAGAAAACCAAGAAAGAAGAAGTGGGACCGCTTAAAACTTTAAACGGAGTGGAGATTAGGGATAATCTTGGAATGGCACAATATCTGAACGAGTATTTTGCCTCAGTCTTTAATGAGGCTAATGAAGAGCTAAGGAATAGTGATAGAGGGACCGATGGGAATGAAAATATGCGGGTAGACATTACGGTATCTGAGGTAGAAGCCAAACTTGAACAGCTTAACGGAAGTAAATCGGGTGGCCCGGATAATCTTCCTCCTAGAATATTAAGGGAATTGGCGAGTGATATTGCTAGCCCGTTAGCGATAATTTTTAATAAATCTCTAAATTCGGGGATTGTACCGTTTGACTGGAGATTAGCGAATGTAGTTCCTATATTCAAGAAGGGGAAAAAAGTGACCTGGTAACTACAGGCCTGTTAGTTTAACATCTGTAGTATGCAAAGTCATGGAAAAAATCTTAAAAGAGAGAGTGGTTTCGGAGCATGAGGCCGATGGCAACTGGGATAGATTACAGCATGGATTTACGAAAGGTAGATCGTGCCAAACCAACCTGATCTCCTTCTTTGAGAAAGTAACAGTTTTTAGACAAGGGAAATGCGGTGGATCTAATATATCTGGATTTCAGTAAGGCGTTTGATACGGTACCGCATGAAGAATTACTGGTTAAATTGGAAAAGATGGGGATCGAAATGAAAATCCAGAGGTGGATAAGGAGCTGGTTAAAGGGGAGACTGCAGAGGGTCATATTGAAGGGGGAACTGTCAGGCTGGAGGGGGGTTACCAGTGGAGTTCCTCAAGGTTCGGTTTTGGGTCTGATTTTATTCAATCTATTTATTGCTGACCTGGGAACCAAGAGTAGGAGTGGGCTGATAAAGTTTGCGGATGACACCAAGTTGGGAGGTATTGCCAATTTGGAAAAGGATCGGGATATCCTCCAGGGAGATTTGGATGACCTTGTGAACTGGAGTATTAGTAACAGGATGAAATTCAATAGTGAGAAGTGTAAGGTTATGCATTTAGGGATGACTAACAAAAATTTTAGTTATAAGCTGGGGACGCACCAGTTGGAAGTAACGGAGGAGGAGAAGGACCTAGGAGTCCTGGTTGATCGTAGGATGACTATGAGTAGGCAATGTGATGTGGCCGTTAAAAAAGCTAATGCGGTCTTGGGATGCATTAGGCGAGGTATCTCTAGTAGGGATAAGGAGGTGCTAGTCCCGTTATATAAGGCGTTGGTAAGACCTCATTTGGAGTATTGTGTGCAGTTTTGGTCTCCCATGTTTAAGAAGGATGAAATCAAACTGGAACGGGTACAAAGAAGGGCCACTAGAATGATCCGAGGAATGGAAGGCCTGTCGTACGAAAGGAGACTTGAGGAGCTCGGTTTGTTTTCCTTAACCAAAAGAAGGATAAGAGGAGATATGATTGCACTCTTTAAATATATCAGAGGGATAAATACCAGGGAAGGAGAGGAATTATTTCAGCTCAGTGCTAATGTGGACACGAGGACAAACGGATATAAATTGTCAGTCAGGAAATTCAGGCTTGAAATTAGACGAAGGTTTCTAACCATCAGGGGAGTGCAATACTGGAACAGCCTACCGAGGGAAACAGTGGGGGCGAAGGACCTCCATGACTTTAAGATTAAGCTAGATAAGTTTATGGAGGAGATGGTATGATAGGATAACGGGCTTAGTCAATAGGTCAATTAAGTGTCACACTGAAGTAAATAGTACAATGGGTCAATGATGTGATATAACCTTTTTCAAGAGGGTATGGCTGGAGAGTCTTGCCCGCATGCTCGGGGTTCAGCTGACCGCCATATTTGGGGTCGGGAAGGAATTTTCCTCCAGGGAAGATTGGCAGTGGCCCTGGAGGTTTTTCGCCTTCCTCCGAAGCATGGGGCAGGGGCGCTTGCTAAAGGAGTGGGTGGAGCGGCTTATGTGGCCTGCATCTTGCAGGAGGTCAGACTAGATGATCATAATGGTCCCTTCTGATCTTGAATTCTATGATTCTATGATCTCCTCTGCTAATATGGGTTTTGCTATGAAAGGACCATAACCCTCTCCAGTTTGACAACTTCTTTCTTCAGTGTGGGACACCAGAACTGCACACACTATTCGAGGAACAGAGCCAAATACAGAGCTAAGATAACCTCTATAGTCCTAATTAAGATCAAAACCGTGCCCTCTGGCCCAGGACCCGGTGAACACTTTCCTACTGAAGGGCTTGTGTTATCTCCAGTGAAAGGGAAACAGCTTGCTGAGACAGAAATTGCACCAGCGGCTGGCCCCACCAATCAGCTACAGCCCCTCCAGCCCAGCACCTCCAGCCCTCCACTGAGCAGCTCTTCTTCAGAGGGCAGGTAGTACTCAGGGGGAGGAACATGGACAGGAAGAAGCAGAACGAGGGTGGAGTGTTCTTTGGGATAGGGGGTGGAACGGGACAGGAAAAGGTGGCATTGGAGCAGGAGGACACGGGGAGGGAGTCTTGGAGAGAGGGGGTATAGTAGGCAGGGGGCAGAGAGGTGGTCAAGCACCATCGAGGAAATGAAAAAGTTGACACCTGTGCCTACACTGCCCCCATGTCACTGGGTAACTGCATTGAACCTTAACAATGTCTCCTTCATTTTGAAGTGAAAAATCAGAACACTCCATTTTAACATGTAAGAAATAGAAACTTTTGTCTCTAGGGAAACCCTTTTGTGTCCTTACTGTTCTTTTTTTCATCCAAAAAGTTGTTGTGTCCCCTCCCTCCCCGAAATAGACACATTCCCATAGAAAGTTTCTGCCAGCACATTGCTCTCATAGTCATTACACGGGACTGGAAGACAGAATGTCTAGGTTCTATTTCCTGCTCAAGCAAACATTCAGTGTGACGATCAGCACTTCATTTGGAGGGGGATTGTCAAAGAGCCTACACTGGGTGTTCTGTTCAGGATGTGGGTTCCAAGTTTCAGGGAAGCTCTTTGGGGAGGACATTTCTCCCTCCAATCCTGAGGCACAGGGTGGAGTGTGTGCATGGTCTCAGCTACTACAAAGTCAGACACAGCACTAGCAACTCAATACTGCCACACTCCCCATCCAGAGCTTTTTCATTTAATGGATATGATCATATCCTGTAGTGCATGGATGTTTTTTCTCACATGCCTGACAGCCCTTGAACCTCTAACCCTCTGACTTTCTTTGCAAAGTGCTAGTGAGGTCTCAGCTTGATGACATACAATGATTCCAGAAAAAGCTTCACAGACCCTCCACTTCTCAGGATCATTGGGCATGCAATGATAACATCTCTTCTGCAGTTGATATTCTTGGAATCAATAGAGAGCACACAAAGTTTGGTGAGTGGACTGTCAAAAGTGAGGAAAGTAGGCAAACTCACCCATTTTCTCCATGGCTTCCTCTGCAAAAGAACAATGGCGAGGAGAAGAAAACAGTTCAGTGTATGTCCAATGACTTATGAATTAAAGAGGGTGAATCAGATCCTTTCTTTTTTGATTAACATAAAATTGGCCATGGGTAGTGAACTAGCTGTTCAATCCGTGAGCTAGCCCCATTCCTATCCCACTACATAGTAGATATAATCTTCTCTATTCTTGTTTTATTCAATTAAAAAAAAAAAGCTTCATGGCCACACCTAATTGGCTAAAGGTGAATATGAGATACTACGCTCCTCTGCTAATATGGGTTCTGCTACGAATGTACGATGTAACACCATTTACATCATGAACTGCATTCCATTTGCTGTTTTATGCAGAGTCCTTTCAATGTGTACCTTGCCTTTCATACTATGTCATAGATGGTGTGGACAAAATTAGCCAAGTAATCTGCTCTATCAAAAACAGAAAAGCGGGGTGAAGTCTAATAACTCAATCATTTTTCTTTTCATTCTACAAGATTCCTACAGAGCAGTAGCACACACAATAGAAAAAGGACACAGACTTATTTATTCTCTTGCTTCCCAAATCTCCTAAAAAGAGGAATATATATATATATATATATATATTTTTACTCTTTATATATATATATATATATATATATATATATATATATATATAGAACAATATCACCTTTTGTAATAATAAGGTCAAGAACAAAGGTAACTAAGAGTTCATAGAATCATGGAAGATTAGCAACTCAGTTCCGCCACTCTCCCCATCAAGAGCTTTTTCATTCAGTGGATATGATCAGTTCCCGTAGTGCATGGATATTTTTTCTCACATGCCTAACTGTCCTTGAAACTCTACCCTTCCGACATTCTTTGCAAAGTGCTAGTGAGGTCTCAGCTCAATGACATACCACAATTACAGAGTAATCTACAAAGACCCTCCACTTCCTGGATGCATGGGACATGCAATGAGAGCATCCCTTCTGCAGGTGAAGTTGTTGGAACCTATACAGGGCAGACAACCTTTGGTCAGTGGACTATAAGAATTGAAGCAAGTAGGCAAACTCACCCATATGCTTCTGGAGTTCCTCTGCAAAAGAAAAATGGGGAGGAGAAGAAAACAGTTCAGTGTATGTCCATAGACGTATGAATTGAAGAGGGTGAATGAGATCCTTTCTTTGTTGATTAGCATAAATAGTGGCCATGGGTAGTGAAGTAGCTCTTCAATCCGTGGGCTAACCCCATTCCTATGTCGCTACATAGTAGATAGAAGACAGTATATTCTTGCTTTAATCAATTTCAGAAGAAGCTTCATGGCCACAACTAATTAGTCAAAGGTGAATATGAGACACTACGCTACTCTGCTAATATGGGTTCGGCTATGAAAGGATGAGTAACACCATTTACATCACGTGCTTCATTCCATTTGCTGTTTCAATGCAAAGTCCTTTCAATGTGTACATTGTTTTTCATACTGTCTCTGAAACCAGCACCAACTAAATTATCCCAGCCAGGGCTTTCTCAAGCCGGGCCTAAAATACCTCTAGGGACGGAGATTCCACAGCCTCCCCAGGTAACCCATTCCAGTGCTTCACCACCCTCCTAGTCAAAAATATCAAGAGCTGTGTTCATTGGAGAATAGCTGTGAGGGAGCAAGTGACACAATGAACATCATACTGACTAAGGCCTCTAGAACATGGGCCAGAGAACTTCCCCCAAACAATTCATGTTTGCATGACAGGAGATACTTTACAAAGAACATACAACCTTGATTTCAAACATTTCCAGCGATGGAGGATCCACAGAACCCTTGGTAAATTGTTACAGTGTTTAATCATGCTCACTCTTAAAAATTTATGCCTAATTTCTAGTCTGACTTTCCTAATTCCACATTCCAGCCATTGGATTTTACTAGGCCGTTCTCTGCTAGACTAAAGAGCCCATTGTCAAATATTTGTTCTCTATATTCATACATTTAGAATGCAATCAAGTCACCCTTTCTCTTTGTTAAACTAAATAGATTGAGCTCGTTGAGTCTATCACTATAACACATGTTGTTATCTAATTCTTTAACCAGTCGGGTGCTCTACTCTGAACCCTCTCCCGTGTGACAGCTTCTTTCTTCACTGGGGGACACCAGAACTGAACACACTATTGCAGCAACAGACCCAAATGCAGCGCTAATATAACCCCTATAGTCCTAATTCAAATCAACCCCATGCCCTCTAGCCTGGGCCCAGCAAACACTTCCCTACTGAAGGGCTTGTGTCAGCTCTAGTGATAGGGACACAGCTTGCTGAGACAGAAATTGCACAAGCGTCTGGCCCCACCAATCAGCTCCAACCCCTCCACCCCAGCGCCTCCTGCCTGCCACTGATCAGCTCTTCTGCAGAGGGCAGGAGGTGCTGGGGGGGAAGAGCCAGGGAAGGAAGAGGCGGAATGACGGTGGGGTGTTTAGGGACAATGAGTGGACCAGGGCAGGAAGAGGCGGAGTGGGAGCAGGAAGAGGTGGGGCAGGGCTGGGGTCTTGGGGAAAAGGGGATAGTGGGGATGGGACCTGGGGCAGAGCGGTGGCCAAGCACCATCGAGGAAATGAAAAAGTTGGCACCTGTGTCACTGCCCGCACGAGACTGGGTAACTACATCGAACCTTAACAATGTCTCCTTCATTTTGAAGTGAAAAATCAGAACACTCCATTTTAATATGTAAGAAATAGAAACTTTTGGCTCTAGGGAACCCCTTTTGTGTCTTTCCAGTTCTTTTTTTCATCCAAAAAGTTTTTTTCTCCCCTGAAATAGGCACATTCCCATGGAAAGTTTTTGCCATCACCTTGCTCTCATAGTGAATATACGGGACTAGAAGACAGAATATCTAGGTTCTATTTACTGCTCTCGAAAACATTCCTGTGTGACAATCAGCAATTCCTTTGCAGGGGGACTCTCAAAGTGTCTACACTGGGTGCCCTGAACAGGATGTGGGTTCCATGTTTGGGGAAAGCTCTTTGGAAAGATGATTCTCCCTCCATCGCTAAGGCACAGGGTGGACTGTCCTCATGGCCTCAGTTATTACAAGGTCAGGCACAGCACTAGCAACTGGGTCCTGCCACACTCCCCAGCCAGAGCATTCCATTCAGTGGATATGTTCAGTTCCTCTAGCGTGCCGATGTATTTTTTTCTCAAATGTCCAACTGCCCTGGAACCCCTACCCTTCTAACTTTCTTTACGAAGTGCTGGTGAGGTCTCAGCTCGATGACATACAACGATTCCAGAGAAATCTACACAGACCCTCCACTTCCCAGATGCATTGGGCATGCAATGATAACATCTCTTCTGCAGTTGAAATTGTTGGAATCATTAGAGAGAACACAAATTTTGGTCAGTGGACTGTCAACAGTGAGGAAGTAGGCAAGCTCACCCATTTTCTCCTTGGGTTCCTCTGCAAAAGAACAATCGAGAGGAGAATAAAACAGTTCAGTGGATGTCCACTCACTTATGAATTGAAGATCCTTTCTTTGTTGATTAGCATAAATATTGGCCATGGGTAGTGAACTAGCTGTTCAATCCGTGAGTTAGCCCTATTGCTATACCACTACGTAGTAGATATAATCTTCTCTATTCTTGCTTTAATCAATTAAAAAAAAAGCTTCATGGTCACACCTAATTGGCAAAAGGTGAATATGAGACACTACGCTGCTCTGCTAATATAGGCTGTGCTACGAATGTACGATGTAACACCATTTACATCATGAGCTGCATTCCATTTGCTGTTTTATGCAGAGTCCTTTCGATGTGTACATTGCCTTTCATACAATGTCTCTGCAAAAGTGTTATGTTTCTTGGAAAATACAAGCCAGGAAGGGTAAGTGTATTTAAATTTCAATAATGTATGAGGAGGACTGCTGAGAATCAGCAAGTGCTCATAGATGGTGTGGACAAAATTAGCCAAGTAATCTGCTCTATCAAAAACAGAAAAGCGGGGTGAAGTCTAATAACTCAATAATTTTACTTTTCATTCTACAAGATTCTGACAGAGCAGTAGCGCACACAAAAGAAAAAGGACTCAGACTTACTTATTGTCTTGTCTCCCAAGTCTCCTAAAAAGGGAAAATATATATATATATATATATATATATGTATATATATATATATATATAAATAGAACAATATCACCTTTTGTAATAATAAGGCCAAGAACAAAGGTAACTAAGAGTTCATAGAATCATGCAAGATTAGCAACTCAGTCCTGCCACTCTCCCCATCCAGAGCTTTTTCATTCAGTGGATATGATCAGTTCCTGTAGAGCATGGATGTTTTTTTCTCACATGCCTAACTGTCCTTGAAACTCTACCCCTCCGACTTTCTTTGCAAAGTGCTAGTGAGGTCTCAGCTCGATGACATACCACAATTGCAGAGTAATCTACAAAGACCCTCCACTTCCCGGATGCATGGGACATGCAATGAGAGCGTCCCTTCTGCAGGTGAACTTGTTGGAACCTATACAGGGCAGACAACCTTTGGTCAGTGGACTATAAGAATTGAAGCAAGTAAGCAAACTCACCCATTTGCATCTGGAGTTCCTCTGCAAAAGAAAAATGGGGAGGAGAAGAAAACAGTTCAGTGTATGTCCATAGACTTATGAATTGAAGAGGGTGAATGAGATACTTTCTTTGTTGATTAGCATAAATAGTGGCCATGGGTAGTGAAGTAGCTCTTCAATCCGTGGGCTAGCCCCATTCCTATCCCGCTACGTAGTAGATAGAAGACAGTATATTCTTGCTTTAATCAATTTCAGAAGAAGCTTCATGGCCACAATTAATTAGCCAAAGGTGAATATGAGACACTACGCTCCTCTGCTAATATGGGCTCGGCTATGAAAGGAACAGTAACACCATTTACATCACGAGCTGCATTCCATTTGCTGTTTCAATGCAAAGTCCTTTCAATGTGTACATTGTCTTTCATACTGGGTCTCTGCAAGAGTGTTATGGTTCTTGGAGAATACAAATCAGGAGTGGGTGAGTCTATTTAAGTTTCAACAATATACGAGCAGCACTGCTGAGATCCAACAAGGGCTCATAGATGTTACTGACAAAATTAGACAAGTAATCTGTTCTATCAAAAGGAGCAGTAGAGCCCACGGAAGAAAAAGGACACAGACTTACTTATTTTATTTGCCAATTCTCCTAAAAAAGAAAAACAATATATTTAAAGATAACAATAGCATCTTTTGTAAGAATATGACCAAGAACAATGGTAACTAATAGTTCATAAAAATTATAGAAGATTTGGGTTGGAAGAGACCTCAGAGGGTCATCTAGTCCAACCCCCTGCTCAAAACCGGACCAGCACCAACTAAATTATCCCAGACAGTGCTTTCTTGAGCCAGGCCTTAAATACCTCTCAGGATGGAGATTCCACCACCTCCCTAGGTAACCCATTCCAGTGCTTCACCACCCTCCTAGTCAAAAATATCAAGAGCTGTGTTCATTGGAGAATAGCTGTGAGGGAGCAAGTGACACAATGAACATCATACTGTCTAAGGCCTCTAGATCATGGGCTAGAGAACTTCCCCCAAACAATTCATGTTTGCATGACAGGAGATCCTTTACAAAGAACGTACAAACTTGATTTCAAACATTTCCAGTGATGGAGGATCCACCAGAACCCATGGTAAATTGTGACAGTGTTTAATCATGCTCACTCTTAAAAAATTATGCCTAATTTCTAGTCTGACTTTCCTAATTCCAATCTCCAACCATTGGATTTTACTAGGCCATTCTCTGCTAGACTAAAGAGCCCATTATCAAATATTTGTTCTCTATGTTCATACATTTAGAGTGCAATCAAGTCACCCTTTTTCTTTGTTAAATTAAATAGATTGAGCTCGTTGAGTCTATCACTATAACACATGTTATCTAATTATTTAACCATTCGGTTCTCTTCTCTGAACCCTCTCCCATATGACAACTTCTTTCTTCAGTGGGGGACACCAGAACTGCACACAATATTCCAGCAACAGAGCCAAATACAGCAAAGAATCCTGTGGCACCTTATAGATTAACAGACGTTTGGGAGCATGAGCTTTCATGGATGAATACCCACTTCATCGGATGCAAGACGAAGAGCCAAATACAGAGCTAATATAACCCTTACAGTCCTAATTAAAATCAATCCCATGCCCTCTGGCCTGGGCCCAGAGAACACTTCCCCACTGAAGGGCTTATGTCAGCTCTAGTGATAAGGAAACAGCTTGCTGAGACAGAAATTAGACTAGTGGCTGGCACCACCAATCAGCTCCAACTCCTCCTTCCAGCACTTCCAGCCCTCCACTGTTCAGCTGTTCTTCAGAGGGAAGGTAGTACTCAGTGGGAGGAGCATGGACAAGCAGAAGCAGAGCGAGGGTGGGGTTTTCTTGGGAGAGGGGGTGGAACAGGGCAGGAAGAGGTGGAGTTGGAGGGGGAGGATATGGGGAAGGAGTCTTGGGGGGAGGGGAATAGTAGGCATGGGGCCTGGGCACCTTGTTGGCACCTTTGCCTACACTGCCCCCACATGATTGGGTCACTGAAACAAACTTTAACAATGTCTCCTTCATTTTGAAGTGAAAAATCAAAACGTTCAATTTTAATATGTAGGAAATAGAAACTTTACACTCTATGGAGATCCTTTTGTGTCATTCTTGCTCTATTTTTCAGCCAAAAATTCCCCCCCCCATCCAAAATAGACACATTCCCATGGAAATTTTCTACCAACACGTTACTCTCATAGTGAATACACACGACTGGAAGACAGAATGTCTAGGTTCTATTTCCTGTTCTAGCAAACATTCAGTGTGACGATCAGCACTTCCTTTGGAAGGGGATTGTCAAAGAGCCTACACTGGGTTTTCTGCACAGGATGTGGATTCCAAGTCTCGGGGAAGCTCTTTGGGGAAGACATTTCTCCCTCCACCCCTGAGGCACAGGGTGGAATGTTTACATGGCCTCAGCTACTACAAGCTCAGGCACAGCACGAGCAACTCCATCCTGCCTCACTCCCCATCCAGAGCTTTTCATTCAGTGGATATGTTCAGTTCCTCCAGCATGCCGATGTTTTTTCTCAAATGTCCAACAGTCTAGGAACCCCTACCGCTCTGATGTTCTTTGCAAAGTGCTAGTGAGGTCTCAGCTCGATGACATACCACTATTACAGAGTAATCTACAAAGACCCTCCACTTCCCGGATGCATGGGACATGCAATGAGAGCGTCCCTTCTGCAGGTGAAGTTGTTGGAACCTATACAGGGCAGACAACCTTTGGTCAGTGGACTATAAGAATTGAAGCAAGTAAGCAAACTCACCCATTTGCATCTGGAGTTCCTCTGCAAAAGAAAAATGGGGAGGAGAAGAAAACAGTTCAGTGTTTGTCCATAGACTTATGAATTGAAGAGGGTGAATGAGATACTTTCTTTGTTGATTAGCATAAATAGTGGCCATGGGTAGTGAAGTAGCTCTTCAATCCGTGGGCTAGCCCCATTCCTATCCCGCTACGTAGTAGATAGAAGACAGTATATTCTTGCTTTAATCAATTTCAGAAGAAGCTTCATGGCCACAATTAATTAGCCAAAGGTGAATATGAGACACTACGCTCCTCTGCTAATATGGGCTCGGCTATGAAAGGAACAGTAACACCATTTACATCACGAGCTGCATTCCATTTGCTGTTTCAATGCAAAGTCCTTTCAATGTGTACATTGTCTTTCATACTGGGTCTCTGCAAGAGTGTTATGGTTCTTGGAGAATACAAATCAGGAGTGGGTGAGTCTATTTAAGTTTCAACAATATACGAGCAGCACTGCTGAGATCCAACAAGGGCTCATAGATGTTACTGACAAAATTAGACAAGTAATCTGTTCTATCAAAAGGAGCAGTAGAGCCCACGGAAGAAAAAGGACACAGACTTACTTATTTTATTTGCCAATTCTCCTAAAAAAGAAAAACAATATATTTAAAGATAACAATAGCATCTTTTGTAAGAATATGACCAAGAACAATGGTAACTAATAGTTCATAAAAATTATAGAAGATTTGGGTTGGAAGAGACCTCAGAGGGTCATCTAGTCCAACCCCCTGCTCAAAACCGGACCAGCACCAACTAAATTATCCCAGACACTGCTTTCTTGAGCCAGGCCTTAAATACCTCTCAGGATGGAGATTCCACCACCTCCCCAGGTAACCCATTCCAGTGCTTCACCACCCTCCTAGTCAAAAATATCAAGAGCTGTGTTCATTGGAGAATAGCTGTGAGGGAGCAAGTGACACAATGAACATCATACTGTCTAAGGCCTCTAGATCATGGGCTAGAGAACTTCCCCCAAACAATTCATGTTTGCATGACAGGAGATCCTTTACAAAGAACGTACAAACTTGATTTCAAACATTTCCAGTGATGGAGGATCCACCAGAACCCATGGTAAATTGTGACAGTGTTTAATCATGCTCACTCTTAAAAAATTATGCCTAATTTCTAGTCTGACTTTCCTAATTCCAATCTCCAACCATTGGATTTTACTAGGCCATTCTCTGCTAGACTAAAGAGCCCATTATCAAATATTTGTTCTCTATGTTCATACATTTAGAGTGCAATCAAGTCACCCTTTTTCTTTGTTAAATTAAATAGATTGAGCTCGTTGAGTCTATCACTATAACACATGTTATCTAATTATTTAACCATTCGGGTTCTCTTCTCTGAACCCTCTCCCATATGACAACTTCTTTCTTCAGTGGGGGACACCAGAACTGCACACAATATTCCAGCAACAGAGCCAAATACAGCAAAGAATCCTGTGGCACCTTATAGATTAACAGACGTTTGGGAGCATGAGCTTTCATGGATGAATACCCACTTCATCGGATGCAAGACGAAGAGCCAAATACAGAGCTAATATAACCCTTACAGTCCTAATTAAAATCAATCCCATGCCCTCTGGCCTGGGCCCAGAGAACACTTCCCCACTGAAGGGCTTATGTCAGCTCTAGTGATAAGGAAACAGCTTGCTGAGACAGAAATTAGACTAGTGGCTGGCACCACCAATCAGCTCCAACTCCTCCTTCCAGCACTTCCAGCCCTCCACTGTTCAGCTGTTCTTCAGAGGGAAGGTAGTACTCAGTGGGAGGAGCATGGACAAGCAGAAGCAGAGCGAGGGTGGGGTTTTCTTGGGAGAGGGGGTGGAACAGGGCAGGAAGAGGTGGAGTTGGAGGGGGAGGATATGGGGAAGGAGTCTTGGGGGGAGGGGTATAGTAGGCACGGGGCCTGGGCACCTTGTTGGCACCTTTGCCTACACTGCCCCCACATGATTGGGTCACTGAAACAAACTTTAACAATGTCTCCTTCATTTTGAAGTGAAAAATCAAAACGTTCAATTTTAATATGAAGGAAATAGAAACTTTACACTCTATGGAGATCCTTTTGTGTCATTCTTGCTCTATTTTTCAGCCAAAAATTCCCCCCCCCCATCCAAAATAGACACATTCCCATGGAAATTTTCTTCCAACACGTTACTCTCATAGTGAATACACACGACTGGAAGACAGAATGTCTAGGTTCTATTTCCTGTTCTAGGAAACATTCAGTGTGACGATCAGCACTTCCTTTGGAAGGGGATTGTCAAAGAGCCTACACTGGGTTTTCTGCACAGGATGTGGATTCCAAGTCTCGGGGAAGCTCTTTGGGGAAGACATTTCTCCCTCCACCCCTGAGGCACAGGGTGGAATGTTTACATGGCCTCAGCTACTACAAGGTCAGGCACAGCACGAGCAACTCCATCCTGCCTCACTCCCCATCCAGAGCTTTTCATTCAGTGGATATGTTCAGTTCCTCCAGCATGCCGATGTTTTTTCTCAAATGTCCAACAGTCCAGGAACCCCTACCACTCTGACGTTCTTTGCAAAGTGCTAGTGAGGTCTCAGATCGATGACATACCACAATTATAGATGCATGGGATATTCAATTATAGCGACCCTTCTGCAGTTGAAGTTTTTGGAACGTATACAGGGCAGACAAACTTTGGTCAGTGGACTGTAAGAATTGAGGAAAGTAGGCAAACTCACCCACTTGCTCCTGGAGACCATCTTTAAAAGAAAAATGGGGAGGAGAATAAAACAGTTCAGGGTATGTCCATTGACTTAGCATAAGTATTGGCTATATGTAGTGAGCTAGCTATTCAATCCATAGGCTAGCCCCATTCCTATCTTGTTATTTAGTAGATAAAAAAGATTATAATCTTGCTTTAATCAATTTAAGAAAAAGCATCATGGCCACAAGTAATTAGCAAAAGGTGAGTATAACATATTAGCTCCTCTGCTAATGTGGGTTCTGCTATGAAAAGACCAGTAACACCAATTACACCATGAGCGGCTTTCCATTTGCTGTTTTATGCAGAGTCCTTTCAGTGTTTACATTGCCTTTGGTACTGTATTTTTGCAAGAGTATTATGGTTCTTGGAGAATAAAAACAAGTGGTGGGTGAGTCTATTTAAATTTTAACGTCTGAGCAGCACTGCTCATAACCAGCAAGTGCTCATATATATTATTGACAAAAGAAGCCATGTTGCGATCTAATAACTGAATAATTTTTCTTTTCATTCAATAAGACTCCTACACAGCAGTAAAGCACTCAAAAGAAAAAAAGGACACAGACTTACTTATTCTCTTTTCCAAGTCTCCTAAAAAAGAAAAAAAAATACATATAAAGATAGCAATAGCACCTTTTGCAATAATATGGCCAAGAACAAAGATCACTAATAGTTCATAGAATCATAGAAGATTTGGGTTGGAAGAGACCTCAGAGGGTCATGTAGTCCAAACTCCTGATCAAAATAGGACCAGCACCAACTAAATTATCCCAGACAGTGCTTTCTTGAGCCAGGACTTAAATACCTCTAAGGATGGAGATTCCACAACCTCCCCAGGTAACCCATTCCAGTGCTTCACCACCCTCCTTATGAAAAATATCATAAGCTGTGTTTATTGGAACATAGTTGTGAGGGAGCAAGTTACACAATGACTATCATACTGTCTAAGGCCTCTAGAACATGGTCCAGAGAATTTCCCCCAAACAATTCATGTTTGGATTACAGGAGATTCTTTACAAAGAACACACAATCTTGATTTCAAAATATTCCAGTGATGCAGGATCCATTAGAACCCATGGTAAATTGTTACAGTGTTTAATCATCCTCACTCTTAAAAATGTATGCCTAATTTCTAGTCTGACTTTCCTAATTTCAATTACCAGCTGTTGGATTTTGCTAGACCACTCTCTGCTAGACTAAAGAGCCCATTAGCAAATATTTGTTCTCTATGTTTTAAGAAAGCATAGAGTATTAGGGTTGGAAGGAACCTCAGGAGGTCATCTAGGCCAATCCCCTGTTCAAAGTAGGACCAATCCCCAGATTTTTACCCCAGTTCCCAAAATTGCCCATTCAGGGGTTGAACTCACAACCCTAGGTTTAGCAAGCCAATGCTCAAACCACTGAACTATCCCTCCACACCAACTCACACATTTAGAGTGCAATCAAGTCATCCCTTCTCTTTGTTAAACTAACTAGACTGAGCTCTTTGAGTCTATCACTATAACACATGTTATCTAATACTTTAATCATTCTGGTGCTCTTCTCTGAACCCTGTTCAGCTTGAAAACTTCCTTCTTCAGTGGGGGACCCCAGAACTGCACACACTATTCCAGCAACAGAGCTGAATACAGAGCTAATATAGTCCTAATTAAGATCAAAACCGTGCCCTCTGGCCCGAGACCCAGTGAACACTTTCCTACTGAAGGGCTTGTGTCATCTCCAGTGAAAGGGAAACAGCTTGCTGAGACAGAAATTGCACCAGCGGCTGGCACCACCAATCAGCAGAAACCCCTCCAACCCAGCACCTCCAGCCCTCCACTGATCAACCTTTCTGCAGAGGGCAGGTAGTACTCAGGGGGAGGAACATGGACAGGAAGAAGCAGAACGAGGGTGGGATGTTCTTGGGAGAGGGGGTGGAACGTGGCAGGAAGAGGTGGAGTTGGAGCGGGAGGACACGGGGAGGGAGTCTTGTGGTGAGGAGTATAGTAGGCAGGGGGCCTGGGGCAGAGAGGTGGTCAAGCACCATCGAGGAAATGAAAAAGTTGGCACCTTTGCCTACATTGCCCACACATGATTGGGTCACTGAAATGAACCTTAACAATGTCTCCTTCATTTTGAAATGAAAAATCAAAATGCTCCATTTTAATATGCTCCTCTTCTAATATGGATTCTGCTACGAAAGGAACGGTAACACAATTTACATCATGAGCTGCATTCCATTTTCTGTTTTATGCAGAGTCCTTTCAATGTGTACATTGCCTTTCATACTATGTCTCTGCAAGAGTGTTATGGTTCTTGGAAAATACAAACGAGGAGAGGGTGAGTCTATTTAAATGTAAGAGGAGGACTGCTCAGAATCAGGAAGTGCTCACAGATGTTATTGACAAAATTAGCCAAGTAATCTGCTCTATCAAAAACGGAAAAGCGGGGTGAGGTCTAATAGCTCAATCATTTTTCTTTTCATTCTACAAGATTCCAAAACAGCAGTAGAGCAAACAAAAGAAAAAGGACACAGACTTACTTATTCTCTTGTCTCCTAGGTCTCCTAAAAGGAAATATATATATATATATATATATATATATATATATATATATATATATATATATATATATATATATATATATATATATATAAAGATAAAAATAGCACCTTTTTTAATAATATGGCCAAGGACAAAGGTAACTAAGAGTTCATAGAATCATGGAAGATTAGAAACTCAGTCCTGCCACTATCTCCATTCAGAGCTTTTTCATTCAATGGTTATGATCAGTTCCTATAATGTGTAAATGTTTTTTCTCACATGCCTAATTGCGCTTGAACCTCTATCCCTCTGACTTTCTTTGCATACCACAATTACAGAGTAATCAACACAGACCCTCCCCTTCCCAGATGCATGGGACATGCAATGATAGCATCCCTTCTGCAGGTGAAGTTGTTGGAACCTATACAGGGCAGACAAACTTTGGTCAGTGGACTGTAACTATTGAGTAAAGTAGGCAAACTCACCCATTTTCTCCTGGGGTTCCTCTGCAAAAGAACAATGGAGAGGAGAAGAAAACAGTTCAATGTATGTCCACTGACTTATGAATTGAAGAGGGTGAAGGAGATCCTTTCTTTGTTGATTAGCATAAATATTGGCCATGGCTAGTGAACTATCTGTTCAATCTGTGGGCTAGCCCCATTCCTATTCCGCTACGTAGTAGAGAGAGGAGAGTATCTTCTTGCTTTAATCAATTTCAGATGAAGCTTCATGGCCACAACTAATTAGCAAAAGGTGAATATGAGACACTACGCTCCTCTGCTAATATGGGTTCTGCTACAAATGTACGATGTATCACCATTTACATCAAGAGCTGCATTCCATTTGCTGTTTCAATGCACAGTCCTTTCAATGTGTACATTGTCTTTCATACTGTGTCTCTGGAAGAGTGTTATGGTTCTTGGAGAATACAAATCAGGAGTGGGTGAGTCTATTTAAATTTCAGCAATATATGAGCAGCACTGCTGAGATCCAACAAGTGCTCATATATTTTATTGACAAAGTTAGCCAAGTAATCAAAAAGAGGAAAGTGGGTTGAGGTCTAATAACTCAATCATTTTTCTTTTCATTCTACAATATTCCTACACCACAGTGAGCACACAAAATTAAAAGGACACAGACTTACTTTTTCTTTTTTTCAAGTCTAAAAAAGAAAAAAAAACATATTTAATTATAACAATATCAACTTTTTTTTATAATGTGTTTTGTTATAATGTGGCCAAGAACAAAGGACTAGATAGTTCATAGAATCATAGAAACATGGAAGATTAGGGTTGGAAGAGACCTCAGGGGGTCATCTAGTCCAAATCCCTGCTCAAAACAGGACTAGCACCAACTAAATAATCTCTGCCTTTGCTTATTTATTCTCTTTTACATGTCTCCTAAAAAAGAAAAACAATATATTTAAAGATAACAATAGCACCTTTTGTAATAATATGGCCAAGAACAAAGGTAACTATTCATTCATAAAATTATAGAAGATTGAGCTGGAAGAGACATCAGGAGGTCATCTAGTCCAAGTCCTTGCTCAAAACAGGACTAGCACCAACTAAATTATCCCAACCAGGGCTTTCTCAAGCGAGGCCTGAAATATCTCTTAGGATGGAGATTCCACAACCTCCCCAGGTAACCCATTCCACTGCTTCACAACCTTCCTAGTGAACAGTATCTAAAGCTGTGTTTATTGGAGAATAGCTGTGAGGGAGCAAGTGACACAATGAACACCATACTGTCTAAGGCCTCTAGAACATGGGCCACAGAACTTCCCCCAAACAATTCATGTTTGCATTACAGGAGATCCTTTACAAAGAACATACAATCTTGATTTCAAAAATTTCGAGTATTGGAGGAAACATAAGAACCCTTGGTAAATTGTTACAATGTTTAATCACCCTCACTCTCAAAAATATATGCCTTCTTTCTAGTTTGACTTTCCTAATTTCAATTTCCAGCCATTGGATTCACTAGGCCATTCTCTGCTAAACTAAAGAGCCCATTATCAAATATTTGTTCTCTATGTTCAGATATATATGGCGGGGGGGGAGGGGTAAATCAAGTCACCTCTTCTCCTTGTTTAACTAAATAGATTGAGCTCTTTGAGTCTGTCACTATAACACGCTATCTAGTCTTTAATCATTCTGGTGCTCTTCTCTGAAGTCTCTCCAGTTTGACAACTTCTCTCTTAAATTGGGAACACCAGAACTGCACACACTATTCCAGGAACACAGCGAAATACAGAGCTAATATAACCTCTATAGTCCTAACTGATATCACCTCTATGCCTTCTGTCCTGGGGCCTAGCAAACACTTTCCTACTGAAGGGGATGTGTGAGCTCCAGTCAAAGGGGTACAGCTTTGCTTAGACAGAAGTTGCACCTATTCCCACCACAGACAATGTTTGTGGCATAGGCCTAGCTGTGTGTCAGGATATGTGAGTGGGTTGCTAAAGTGCACCGCCTTGTGGAGTTGTGGGTGAGATTGTGGCTCAAGAAATTAACAGCTCCTCCTGGAAATTCCAGGCATCTAGGGGGACAGCACCCTCAACACCCTGGTGCCAACAGCAGGGAAGGCCTGGACTCTCTTCAGTCATTCCTACAGACTGTTTATCTTTGCTGTGAATCCAAGACGCTCTGCACTCTGCTGTGTGAGGGGAGAGCCCTCCTCATCAGGAAAGGATACAGTGAAGCCCCCTGAACTTTCCATCAGAAGTTTCCCATCCAAAGGGATGCTCTGCACTTGACTATGAAGAGTTCCCCCTTGGGGCAGGGTATTAAACCCCACAGAGTGGTTTAAGTCCTACAGAAACTTACTTGGTGAAATCTAGAACAGGCTGCTAAACATTTCCCTGATAAAATCCCACTGTGTTTGATCATCGGAGAAATCAAAGCAAACTCACTATTGTCATCCAGCTATTGCTTTACAAAATTGCTGCATTAGTAGAAGCATTGCCAGCAGATCGAGGGAAGTGATAATTCCCCACTTTTTGGCACTCGTGAGGCCACAGCTGGAGTACTGCATCCAGTTTGGACCCCCCCACTACAGAAGAGATGTGGACAAATTGGAGGGAGTTCAGCGGAGGACAACGAAAATGACTAGGGGGCTGGGGCACATGATTTATGAGGAGAGGCTGAGGGAACTGGGCTTATTTTGTCTGCAGAAGGGAAGAGTGAGGTGGGATTTGATAGCAGCCTTCAACTACCTGAAGGGGGATATTGTTTGCTGAATGTGATTTAAGATAAAAGCCAGTGGAAACAATGGGAAATACTCTTCCTCTTTCCAGAAGCAGATGTGCTTCATCCTGCCTGAACAAGTATGAAGATTCAATTGTTGCTCTCATTTACACCTGTACAACTTCAGTGAATCTAATAGAGGGAAAATGGGGTTAACAGAGGGCAGAATATTTTCACTGATCTGAATGTGCTCCTGTGACATTAGTGACATGAACTGGGACCATATAGATCATTGTTGCTGTCATAAACAGATAGTTAAGGGTTAATGCCTCTTTTACCTGTAAAGGGTTAAAAAGTTCACCTAGACTAGCTGACACCTGACCAGAGGAACCAATTGGGGAACAAGATGTTTCAGAAGGAAGGAGGGAAGTTTCCTTTGTTTAGTCAGTTTCAGTTTCAGTTTCAGCAGGAGTGAAAAGATCAAGGAACCAACCTCTTATCAGAGTAGTAAGTTTTAGAAAGGAATAAGTAGGTTTATGTTTATTTTCTTTGTAACTTGTCTTGGTACCATTAAGGGAATTATCAAATTTGGGTATTCTTGTGTGTATTAAGATTTTTGCCCAGGGGAACATCCTGTGTTTTCTATCTGTTGTCTGTGAGGTCAGCTGTATGCTGTCTCCCAGAGGTTTTTTTTCTTTTACCTTTCTTTTCTTTAATTAAAAGCCTTCTTTTTAAGAACCTGATTGATTTTTCCTTGTTTTAAGATCCAAGGGGATTGGATCTGGACTCACCATGAACTGGTGGAGGAGTCTCTCAAGGCTACCGAAGGGAGTGCTTGGGGGCAGTGGCAGCCAGGGGGAGGGATAGCTCAGTGGTTTGAGCATTGGCCTGTTAAACCCATGGTTGTGAGTTCAATCCTTGAGGGGGCCACTTAGGGATCTGGGGCAAAAATCAGTACTTGGTCCTGCTAGTGAAGGCAGGGGGCTGGACTTGATGACCTTTCAAGGTCCCTTCCAGTTCTGGGAGATTGGTATGTCTCCAATTATTACCTTTACCAAATCTAAGCTGTTAATTAAGCTTCTCATGCAGGTCCCCCACATCTGTACCCTAAAGTTCAGAGTGGGGAAGGAACCTTGACAGTTGCAACCAGGGTCCTGTAGTGACACCAAATCTTTTATAAAGGAGGTCAAATAAGGTGTCTAAGACAAGGTTATGGTTTGCTGGTTATGATTATGCTATCTGTATCCATGTAACATTTTTTGTATTTAAAGTGTTGGCTGTATACTGTCTGTAGTTCAAACTTGTGCCATGCTTCTGGGTGACACCCCAGACAAGTTGGTGTCAGCTCTGCCCAGCCTACTTGATGGCCCATTAAGGACCATCAGCTATACAATTGACCCATTGAGAAAAGGCAGACACACCTTGTGTCTCAACAAGGTATGCAGAGACATGCCTATGGACAGAACTCTGAGGTTTTTTCATGCCATGTGATGGACAGCTTGTCTTTGGGACAAAGAATGCAGAGACCACATGGCAAGAGATTATAAAAAGCTGCTGCAGCTCCTCCATCTTGTCTCAAATTCCTCTTCTTACCTGTGGAGGGACTTTTCTACAAATGGAAGGTCTACACAAAGGACTGATGACCCATCCGAATTGTGGATGTCCTCCAGAAACTTGATTTGAACCTGAAGTTTAATCTATCACTGCTACAAGCCAGAACCAAGAACTTTGCCATTACTGTATTAATTGATTCCATTGAACCAATTCTAGCACTCATCTATATCTTTTTCTTTTTATGAATAAACCTTTAGATTTTAGATTCCAAAGGATTGGCAAAACGTGATTGGTGGGTAAGATCTGATTTGTATATTGACCTACATCTGGGGCTTGGTCCTTTGGGATCAAGAGAACTTTTTTTCTTTTACTGGGGTGTTGGTTTTCATAACCATTTGTCCCCAGGACGAGTGGCACTGGTGGTGATACTGGGAAACTGGCGTGTCTTAAGGGAATTGCTTGTGTGACTTGTGGTTAGCCAGTGGGATAAAATCAAAGTCCTCTCTGTCTGGCTGGTTTGGTTTGCCTTAGAGGTGGGAAAACCCCAGCCTTGGGCTGTAACTGCCCTGCTTTAAGAAATGTGTCTTGAATTGGAACTCTCAGTTGGGTCCTGCCAGAACCAGCATCATTACAGCTCCACAAAGAGAAAGACTGAGCTCCAGCCAAAGCCCCAATCACTGCACCTCTACAGAGTGTGTCTCAGCCTGAATAACCCCATCACTCTTCACAACCTTTAAAAGAAAAAAAATCAACCAAAAAAGACAAATATCATTGTCCTTTGTTGTTAATTGATGGCTGTCATAGTAACGGTGGCATAGTTCAGCAAAAGGGCACATGAAGGACTCATTTTATGTAGCAACTAATGGGTGCAACTGCCCCCAACTGCTCAGAGATAAATACATTATGTTAATAAGAGGGCAAGAAAAGAAAGAATATATATGGAATTGCCACAGGACTCTATTTGCAGGAAAATGACAGTAACCATCTGCACATGTCAACATATTACACTAGGGTTACGGGGTCCTCTTCTGTTCCAGGCCTCTCCTGGAGCTGTCTCCTTCCTGAGCCCCAAAGAGCCAGTGTATCTCATGTATCTCTTCATTATGAATTTTAAGTTCATACATGAAAAGAAAACTACAATTCCATCATAACTCATTTGCTACTCTCAGCCTTTGGTTTTCTGTATTTGCTTTTGTATCTCTTAAATAATAACCAAAAGACAGCGCTGGTACCAGTGTCTTATCTGGTGAGGGAGATGAGGGGGTCAAGGACATAAAATGACACTAACTGACAACAACTTCTAATTGCAATACTATAGAATACTATATTCTCATGGGGGCCCCTGCGGGGCCCAGGGGCTGGGGCAAATTGCCCCACTTGGCCCCCCTCCCCCCTGAGCACTCCTGATTCTCACTAGAAAATGATCATGCATGGTGGGATGGACAGCAGAGCTAGGGTTACACACACACACACATATAGAATCAATGTTTATTTTTAAGCATTTTTCTGTGTTTATCTATTTAAATTTTCAGATTTTTTCAGAATTATGGGGTTTAGCCTTTTAAAAAAAATTGTCTCAATTTAAAATTTCAGAGTTTCATGACATTTGAGGGATACACATGCAAACAATTATTTAGTGACTGTAGATTCTGGGATTGAAAAAAGTGAAAGCATTTAACCATTAAAACAGAAACTGTCAACAGCGTATGTTGAAATATTAGCCTTAAATCAAACTCTAAGAAATTCTCAAGCCCCATTTTTGTTACTTTACTTCTCTGAGTATTTTGATTGGCAGAAATGGAAATATTTTCTCATCAGTTTGTGTGTATACAGTGAAATCGACATTTATCAACATTTACTGATACCAATAAAAATCTAATCCTTCCAAGCTTAGTTATGGTCCTGCTTTCTGTCTAACCTTTTGGGTGGCTTGTGCCTCTGGAAGAAGTAGGAGAGAGTAGTCCCTGAATGCAGGAAAAGCAATTGTACCTGGCCATTGCTAATCTTTCTGTTACTTTGGAATACAGTAGTAACAATCTGTTATTTTAGGCTTCTCCTAACGATATCCACTGCTAGGGTAAATGTCGCATCTAAGCGGGAGTGTCACTGTGCTTTCATCCTGAAACACGGCTCTCTGCACTTTTCAGCAGCTTGAGGAGGGTGACTAATGACTTGTGTTCAGACAAGGAGCTTGTATGTTCATTTCCCTCTCCCCCGGTTAATGAAGCAGCGTCACTGAGGTTTTATACACATTTGAGATCATGTAAAAACAGCTGACGACATAGACAGGCTCCAGAACACAGTGATGTTGTTCCCACCACAATGCCATTAGATCTATCAAATTTTGTTTGGATTTCCCTCTTTATCTTGCATCATGGTTTCCTTACACAGTATTTAGATAGGCACCAATGGATATGTATATATTTATTATCTAATCAGTAATTAATAAAAAATGGTGTTCTTACCCCAAAACCATTTCATGACAAAAATCAACGCTGGAACGCTGATGGTGGTGAATATTTTGATTCCCATGTGCATTGTGAAGTGATTGCAATATAATTCACCCAACTCTCTGCTAATGAAAATAGAAAACGTCACAAACTGTAGCATGAGTTGTACACACAACTAGAGCTGGTCAGGAATTTTACAATGTGACTGCATCTGAAAATGCTTATTCATCAAAACCAAACAGCAGGCCTGGCCAAGGGAGTCTGGACTTCTATATCAGAGGACTCCCCAAACTTTGGGGGACTCCCCATACAGCCAAAGGAGTCTCTAGGACTTGGGGCAGCCAGCTGCTCAATTTCATTTTGGGAAAGCTGAATCAAAACCATTTGATTTTAAATACATACTTTTTCAGAATTTCCTTTATGTGAGAAATTTCAAACTTTCCACTTTTTGTTCTGAATCAAAATTAAAACTTTCAAAATTTCAGAATTTACAACAGAATGGACATTTCGAATTTTGACCAGCTCTATACAAAACTGCATTCATTTTACATGGCAATTTCTACTTTCCTGAAAAACAAAACACAATTAAAAAAAATGATCCTTTGTGGAAGTAGGCTGAGGGAAGACAAGGTAATTCCTGTGATATTTAATTAACCCTAGACACTTTTCCCTGTCAGTGGCTGCATGGATAAAATGCAGACCAAGCTGTAGGGGACATAAACTCAGCACATTCAGTGATTCTATTCTGGGCTATGTGAAATGTGATGATTTTTCCAGCTAAGTTTCTAATAGCAAAATGTTCTCACTAAAAAGTGAAACAAAACACACACAAAACAAACAAATTAGTACTAATTTCCGCCTTTGCTGGATGGGGCTTGTGTAGCGTAGACATGACCTGGCATGCACCATTGTGGTCTGTAGACCAAGACTGGGGAATTTGTGCTTCTTTTTTTTAATTATTATTTCTGTGGCAGATGTTATGAAGGAATTTATCCTCCTCTGATCTCACATGAGAACTTTTCACGAACACAAAAATTATTTAAAAGAAAAAATTCAAATTCTAACTCACGATGTATTGTCTTGTAAATTCACTGTATTTCTTTTCCAGCAATACGGATTCAACTGCTACTCAGAGGACAGTCACACACCTTGTAAAGTAGAGACCAACATAGGAGAAGTAAGTACTTAATGTCTCCGTGAGTGAGCCTTGAGGAATCAGGCCATGTAGTAACAATTTCTGTACAGCTATTGCAGTATTTTTCTCTCCAGAGGGCTTCACAAACATAAGAAACTCAAATATCAATTACTTCCTTGTACAAAGTACAAAGTACAATGCTGCTAGAACAGGAATTTAACACTTCATTCACCTGAATGCTACCTTTAAACTCTGCCACTGTGGAATGGCTGCTAGGGAAGCCGGAGTGGTTATTTCCTGAAGTTATTTGTTAAGTGAGGAGTGAAAAATGAAAGCAGCTTTCTTGGTGGCGGGGATGGATGGGAAGGGAGCAGGTAGGGTTGTGGATTTATTGCTCTGGAAAACTTAAGTAAACAGCCCTTAGGTTCCTTTATAATTAGCAGCCCAAATCCCATGCACTGCTTTAAAGACATCTCTGAATGGGATTAGCAGAGCTGGGTGAAAATTTTCAAATTTTTTTCAATGGAAAACGGGGACAAGTTTGCGATAAGGAAGCATGGGGCGAGGATCACCTGCTAGGGTACCTGGGTGGATGTCACCTAATCCATTCCCTCCCACTGCAGGGACAGCAGGTGTGGAGAAGTATTTGTGCAAGATTATTATTTAGAGAGGCTCCCTCATAAAGGACTATAGGAATTCTGAGCTGTGCCCTGAAAACAAAGGGTGAGAACACAATATAGCTGTGTACAGCAATTCACCACAGATACTCACTGGTTTATTGTTTAATGAACTCCAAGATCATTCCATGGTGTCAGAAGTGCTGAATGAGAAAGAGACTGCAGCCATTTTGAGGTTAAATTCTGTGTTTGAAACTGAAAGCAGAGTCCCCAGGACCAGATGGTATTTACCCAAGAGTAATGCACCTTGGAAAATATAATCCCAACTATATGTATAAATTGATGGGGTCTAAATTAGCTGTTACCACTCAAGAAAGAGCCCTTGGAGTCACAGTGGATAGGTCTCTGAAAACATCCACTGCCTCTCAGGACCTTCTCATAAACAAACTAGGGAAACTAGACAGAGCTACTATAAGATGGGTGAAAAACAGGTTGGAAAACTGTTCCCAGAGAATAGTTAGCAGTGGTTCAGTCATGACTGAAGGGCTTATCATGTGGGGTCCCGCAGTGATCAGTTCTGGGTCTGTTTCTCTTCAAAATATTAATCAATAATTTAGATAATGGCATAGAAAGTTTTCAGGTGATAACAAGCTGGGTGGGGTTGCAAGTCCTTTGGAGGACAGGCTTAAAATTCAAAATGATCTGGACAAACTGGAGAGATGGTCTGAAGTAAATAGAACATAAGAATGGCCATACTGAGTCAGACCCAAGGTCCATCTAGCTAAATATCCTGTCTTCCGACAGTGGCCAATGCCAGGTACCCCAGATAGAATGAACAGAACAGATAATCATCAAGTGATCTATCCCCTGTCGCTCATTCGCATCTTCTGGCAAAAACAGGCTAGGGACACCATCCCTGCCCATCCTGGGTAAAAGCCAGTGATGGACCTAGCCACCATAAATTTATCTAGTTCTTTATTGAACCCTGTTATAGTCTTGGCCTTCACAACATCCTCTGGCAAGGAGTTCCATAGGTTGACTGTGTGTTTTGTGATAAAATACTTTCTTTTATTTGTTTTAAACCTGTTGCCTATTAATTTCATTTGGTGACCCCTAGTTCTTGTGTTATGAAAAGTAGTAAACAACACTTCCTTATCTACTTTCTCTACACCAGTCATGATTTTATAGACCTCAACCATATCTCTCCTAAGCTGTCATTTTTTCCAAACTGAAAAGCCTCAGTCTTATTAACCGCTCCTCATACGGAAATTGTTCCATACCCCTAATAATTTTGGTTGCCCTTTCCTGAACCTTTTCCAATTCCAATGTATCTTTTTTGAAATGGGGTGACTACATCTGCACACAGTATTCAAGATTTGGGTGTACCATAGATTTATATAGAGGCAAGATGATGTTTTCTGTCATATTACTTATCCCTTTCTTAATTATTCCCAGAATTCTATTCACTTTTCTGACTGCCACTGCACATTGAGTGGATGTTTTCCGAGAACTATCCACAATGACTCCAAGATCTCTTTCTTGAGTGGTAACAGCTAATTTAGACCCCGTCATTTTATAGAAAAAGTTGGGATTATGCTTTCCAATGTGCATTACTTTACATTTATCGATATTAAATTTTATATAGGATGAAATTATAAAAGGATATTGGCAAAGTACACCATTTAGAAAGGAACAATCAGTTGCACACATACAAAATGGGAAATGGCTGCCTAGGAAGGAGTACTGCGGAAAGGGATCTGGGAGTCATAGCAGATCAAAAGCTAAATATGAGCATAACGCTCTTTCAAAAAAAAAAAAAAACAAAGTGAGCATTCTTCTGGGATGTATTAGCAGGAATGTTGTAAGCAAGACCCGAGACATAATTCTTCTGCTCGACTCCATTCAGATTAGACCTCAACTGGAGTGTTGTGTCCAGTTCGGGGAGCCACATTTCAGGGAAGATGTGGACAAATTAGAGAAAGTCCAGAGAAGAGCAACAAAAGTGACTAAAGGTCTAGAAAATTTGACTTATGAGAGAAGATTTAAAAAACTGGGTTTGTTTAGTGTGGAAAAGAGAAGACTGAGAGGAGACAGGATAATTGTTTTCAAGTATGTAAAAGGTTGTTACAAGGAGGAGGAAGAAAAAATGTTTTTCTTAACCTCTGAGTTAGGAGAAGAAGCAATGGGCCTAAATTGCAGCACGGGAGGTTTAGGTTGGACATTAGGAAAAACTTCCTAACTGTCAGGGTGCTTAAGCACTGGAACAGGTTAAACAAACACCTGTCAGGGATCATCTAGATAATACTTAGTCCTGCCCTGACTGAGGGGACTTGATTAGATGACCTCTCAAGGTCTCTTCCAGTTCTATGATTCTATTATTAGATTTTTCTATGTTTTCCTATATTTTGTTTGAAGTTTATAAATGTGAACTAATTAGCTTGTAGATGCCTAAATTCTGCTCCCGTCTCACAATGCTTCCTTACTGCATTCTATTTGAACAAAAGGGGATAATATCATTTAGATGGAACTTGTGGTGTAATAATATTATTATCCTCTCTCTTTGACGCTTGTAACCCCACATAGTAAACTACCAGTGAACTGTTTAAATAGTTAATTGCATTATGTTAATGAATACACCTAGTTACCTATGTATATGTAGGAAACAAATTATTTTCAGAGCAACAGTATACTTTGTCTAGTCTTCATCCCAGGAGGGCCCTGCTGTGATGATGGCTTGCTGCAACTATAAAGAAAGCTTTGGACCCTGATCCTTTTTATCTTAGATTTGCTTAAATTTTGTCATGGAAAGTCTAAGCCCACAAGACTGAGATCTCCAGGTTACTCTGGACTCCCCCTGGGATTCTCATGGAGGAATTTGAACAAACTGCACATGGGCTGCCTACTGAACTATAACCTTTTAAATTGACTTCAGAAAGACCTTTACAAATCAGCAGCCTCACTATCCCTGCTATGAAACTGACCTAAGAACTTTACCTCATATCTATATGCATGTCTTTTAACTATGGTAACTCTCTTTCATTTTTCTTTTATTATGAAATCTTAGATGTAGTTAATAAGGATTGGCTGTAAGTGTGTATTTTGGTGAGATCTGAAATATTCATTGATCTGGTGGGCAATGTGTACAGACTTTTGGGATTAGTAGAACTTTAGATATGGTGAGTAATATTTGTAGTAATCCCTCCTTGTACTAGACTTGGCTTTGTGGATGGGAGCCAGCAGCTGCGATGTTCATGCTCCCTAAGGGCACAAATGAACAACCCAAGAGCATACTAGGAGTGACCTTCCAGAAGACAGCACTCTTAGAAACTGTGATAATTTTAAGGAAGTCAAAGAATGAGTTCATATGGATGTCTAAACTGCCAGAATTCTGCACAATATTTAACAAATCTCTGGACTTCAAACCTACACAGTTGGTTCATAGTCAAGATTTATCGGTGATTTGTACGGATAAATTTTGACAGTAGTTTTCATGTTTAAAGGTCTTCTAAGTTATGAAACCTGTTTGGTTTGTTTGTTTGTTTGTTTGTTTTTTAACCCCCCCGTGATATAATATTGAGGGATAATAATGTGTTTTTGTTTTGTTTCATTTCAAAATGAAATCTTTTTCACTACTGAATGCAATAGATTAACTGAATGATGTCCATAGTTTGTTTGATGCTATTTTTCTTTCTGATTTTTTCCCCACGCTCTAGAACTTTACAAAACATCTCCAATCTTGGAAGAATTAGAAGAAAAAAGGAAAGAAATGAAAAGGAGAAAAAGGAGAAAAGGGTCAGGAAATGGGGAGAAACAAAAACTCAAAAAAGCAAAAAGCAAAAACTGACTCTTTTGGTCCATGAAACCCCAAAATGAATCCAGGTTTGCTATTAAAAGTGAAAAAAGTCATTTAATTTCACTGTGAAATTTTTCCTTCAAAAATTGAAACACTTCACATTAAATTTATTTTTTCAAAATTTCTCACAGGAAAAAATTGAGGAGTTTAACAAGCTCTGATCTTCTGTCACTTTTAAAACTTGCGTATATACCTTTTATAATACACTTGTCCCCAAATAACAGATGGGTTTTTGTTTGCTTGTTTGTTTGTTTTCCTTTTCCATAGAATCATAGAATATCAGGGTTGGAAGGGACATCAAGAGGTCATCTAGTCGAATCCCCTGCTCAAAGCAGGACCAATTCCCAACTAAATCATCCCAGCCAGGACTTTGTCAAGCCTGACCTTAAAAACCTCTAAGGAAGGAGATTCCACCACCTCCCTAGGAAACCCATTCCAGTGGTTCACCACCTTACTAGTGAAAAAGCTTTTCCTAATATCCAACCTAAACCTTCCCCACTGTAACTTGAGACGAATAACCCTTCTTCTACCACTGAGAACAGTCTAGATCCATCATCTTTGGAAACCCCTTTCAGGTAGTTGAAAGCAGCTATCAAATCTCCCCTCATTCTTCTCTTCTGCAGACTAAACAATCCCAGTTCCCTCAGCCTCTCCTCATAAGTCATGTGCTCCAGCCCCCTAATCATTTTTGTTGCCCTCCGCTGGTGTCTTTTCAATTTTTCCACACCCTTCTTGTAGTGGGGGGCCCAAAACTGGACCCAGTACTCCAGATAAGGCTTCATCAATGTTGAATAGAGGGGAATGATCACGTCCCTCGAACTGCTGGACAATTATGCATCTCCTCACTTGAAGCAACGTCAGTTAAACACGAATTATGCAAAAGCCCCCTTTTCCCCTCTTTCTCTTCTTTTCACCAACTGACCCCCAGTTGCCTACCCATCCCATGTACACACAATACCCTAGTATATTTTACATCAAAATATACTTTCTGATATATTGCTCATTGAAGAGGGAGAAACAATAATGAGAAACTTGGAAATGGCAGAGGTGCTTAATGACTTCTTTGTTTCAGTCTTCACCGAGAAGTTTGATGGTGACGGGACACCTAACATAAAGAATGCTAGAGGAAATGGGGTAGGTTTAGAAGTTAAAATTAAAAAAGAACAAGTTAAAAATTACTTAGAAAAGTTAGATGTCTGCAAGTCACCAGGGCCTGATGAAATGCATCCTAGAATACTCAAAGAGCTGATAGAGGAGGTATCTGAGCCTTTAGCTATCATCTTAGAAAAGTCATGGAAGTCAGGAGAGATACCAGAAGACTGGAAAAGGGCAAATATAATGCCCACCTATAAAAAGGGAAATAAGAACAACCCAGGAAACTACAGACCAGTCAGTTTAACTTCTGTGCTAGGGAAAGTAATGGAGCAAGTAATTAAGGAATTCATCTGCAACCATGTGGAAGACAATAAGATGATAGGTAATAGCCAGCATGGATTTGTAAAGAAAAAATCATTTCCAACCAATCTCATAGCTTTCTTTGATACGATATCAAGCTTTGTGCATAAGGGAGAAGCAGTGGCTGTGGTATATCTAGATTTTAGTAAAGCGTTTGATACGGTTTCACATGACCTTCTTATCAATAAACTAGGGAAATACAACCTAGATGGGGCTACTATACGGTGGGTGCATAACTGGCTGGATAAATGTCTTCAGATAGTAGTTATTAATGGTTCACAATCATGCTGGAAGGGCATAGCAAGTGGGGTTCTGCAGGGGTCTCTATGTTGGCACAGAGAGTATGATTATTAAGTTTTCCGATGATACCAAGCTGGAGGGGTTGCATGTCCTTTGGAGGATAGGGCTATAATTCAAAATGATCTGGAGAAACTAGAGAAATGGTCTGAGGTAAATAGGATGAAGTTTAATAAGGACAAATGCAAAGTGCTCCACGTGGGAAGGAACAATCAGTTTCACACATACAGAATGGGAAGTGATTGTCTAGGAAGGAGTACTGCAGAAAGGGATCTAGGAGTCATAGTGGACCACAAGTTAAATATGATTCAACAGTGTGGCACTGTGGAAAAAAAAGCAAACCTGATTCTGGGATGCATTAACAGGAGTGTTGTGAGCAAGACAAGAGAGGTCATTCTACCACTCTACTCTGCATTGATTAGGCCTCAATTGGAGGCACCACATTTCAAGAAAGATGTGGGAAAATTGAAGGTCCAGAGAAGAGCAACAAAAATGATAAAAGGCCTAGAAAACATGGCCTATGAGGGAAGACTGAAAAAATTGAGCTTGTTTAGTTTAGAAAAGAGAAGACTGAGGTGGGACATAACAGTTTTCAAGTATCTAAAAGGGTATTACAAGGAGGAGGGAGAAAAATTGTTCTCCTTGGCCTCTGAGGATAGGGCAAGAAGCAATGGACTTAAACTGAAGCAAGGGTGGTTTAGGCTGGACATTAGGGTGTCAGAGTGATGAAACACTGGAATAAATTGCCTAGGGAGGTTGTGGAATCCCCATTGCTGGAGATATTTAAGAGCAAGTTGGACAGACATCTATCAGGGATGATCTAAATGGTACTTGGTCCTGCCGTGAGGGCAGGAGACTGGATTTGATGATCTCTCAAGATCTCTTCCAGTTCTAGTTTTTCTATGATTTCTATGATCTGATACTCAAACTATTGTTAAAAATAAAAATATTTTTTTTTATTCGAAAGCTCTAAAGATATACGTCTAGTTCTCTCATCTCCACAGCTCTGTCAGAGCAAATTTCTGCCTTAAAGCTCTAATAAGAAAAGGTGAGAGTTTTTGGCTACAACTTGCCTCTTTTGGAAAAAAAACAAAAGAAAACAATAAAATAAAATAAAATACACCCAGAATGAAGTGCTTGCCTCTCCTTAGCATTACAACACTAAACCCTACATTATGTGACGAGGAAATTAGTGTCTATTGCTTTCTTCTACACACTCAGCAAGATCCAGTTAATACAGATCAATGTTAGTCCAATCCCTGTATTTTCCCAAAATTCCTTCTGATCATATGCCACTGTTTTATGAATGAATTGCAATTTTTCCCCATCTTCAGTTATAACTTTATCTTCAGTCATTCCAATTACTCTAGAAACAAGAAGTAACATTTAAAAATCCAAAATCTGCATTACATATAAGAATCTTATTTTAGAAATCACTTCCCTGGATTATAAATTAGCAAATTTGTGTACTCACCTCAGAATTCTCTCTGCAGACACAAATAAGCCCGCCAAAATCCGTTGGACTGTAAAAGCAGGTGAGGGCAAAGAGCAAATATATAAACAAGCACTCAGGAAACGTGGGAGAGGCCTGGAGAAGAATGAAAGAAAAATGCTGTGCGTCTCTGTGTGTGTGTGTGTGTGTGCGTGTGTGTGTGTAGAGTTTGTATTCTACCCCATCCAGGTAGGCGTTTTATTCCCAGAATCCACAGGCCCCAAGATCTCTACACTGGTGTACGTGACTACAGAAAGTGCAGGGCAATGATAAATTGCCTCAGTGCACAATCTTCCCCATAAAGTTAAAGATTAGTGAGGCCTCAAGGTGGCTATGCCTTGGCTTTCCAACCATGGAAATATCCCAATATCTAGGTGCACTTCCACAGAGTTCAGGGCATCTGTTGAAGTGTCAGTATCCCTCCATACATAAGAACGGTCATACCGGGTCAGACCAAAGGTCCATCTAGCCCAGTATCTGTCTACCGACAGTGGCCAATGCCAGGTGCCCCAGAGGGAGTGAACTTAACAGGCAATGATCAAGTGATCTCTCTCCTGCCATCCATCTCCATTCTCTGATGAACAGAGGCTAGGGACACCATTCTTACCCATCCTGGCTAATAGCCATTTATGGACTTAGCCACCATGAATTTATCCAGTTCCCTTTTAAACATTGTTATAGTCCTAGCCTTCACAACCTCCTCAGGTAAGGAGTTCCACAAGTTGACTGTGCGCTGCGTGATACGAGTTCAACATAGATACAAGATACATAGATACAAGATACAATATCCTTAGGTAAGGAGTTCCACAAGTTGACTGTGCATGCTCCATACGAGCACTTCAGCCCGGCATCCACAATGCTAGTCTGCCTCACTCAGGAGCCTGTGTTGTGTCTCCCTGTAAAGGGGCTGGGCTTATCAATTAAGTCCCCAGGTAACACTTTCTCCTGTCCCTAGCATCCATTTCTGGTGGTTGGTCCATTCAAAGAGCAGCCCCTCTTTCAGCAGATACTAACTCAGACCTCCAGGCAAGTCACCTTTGAAGTCCCAGGTGACCGATTCCAACAAAGTATAGAAGTCTAACATCCCCAGAAAAGATCCTCCAGCCCACTCCAGGCCTCCATAGTCCTGCACCCTTTGCTCAGGGCTTCCAGTACCTTTATCCCCCTTATCTTTGGGGGATCTGAGGGTCATGCCACCCTCTTGGCTGACTGGTAGAGGATCCTGCATCCTCCCTCTCCATCAAGTTCCAAACCAGGGCCCCACAAGTGGCAGTGAGATCAAGGAGTGGCCCAATTCTGCCTCCTGGTCCACTTCCTGCCACGTACTTTCCCAATCCAGGGTGCAGTGGAACTGTCACAGACAATCCAGCAGAAGATGAATGAAGGGTTCCCTAATCCTTAAAGACAAGCTAGTCACTCCTCTGGGGCGCGATGTAGCTGCTGTTTTCCGCTTCCTTCCTCTCAGCGTGAACTCCTGTTATACACTTACTCAGGAGTTCTGGGATAAGTTTGTTGTATTCTTTCTGCTGCCTTCTCCAGACCCCCCCAACACTCAGCTGTCTGGCTCTATTTTCAAACTTCCCCTCCATCTACAACTGGTTCTGTTGATGCGATGGAGCAGGGCCACCTGAGTCCAGAAGTGCTCCTTAACCCACTTGTCCTAGTGTGGGGTTTCTATACCTCCATCACACTCCCCTTCAGTGGCATGGAATGGGAGGAATACAGGAATTTTGATCATTGTTCACTCCTACTGGAATGTTTAGTTGAAATTTCATGAGTTTGCCAGAAGCATAATGGTACTCAAAATGTGTGTCTCCCAGCTCCACATCCTGCAGGCTGACACCCTGTTACGTGCACCTCTGGAAATTCATATATTTCAAGGCCAGATGGCACTGTTGAGATCATCTAGAAGGCGGCACATGAGCTGATTTTCAGTGGCACTTGCACTGCCCGGGTCCTGGCCACCGGTCTGGGGAGCTCTGCATTTTAATTTAATTTTAAATGAACCTTCTTAAACATTTTAAAAACCTTATTAACTTTGCATACAACAATAGTTTAGTTATATATTATAGACTTAGAGAAAGAGACCTTCTAAAACATTAAAATGTATTACCGGCACGCGAAACCTTAAATCAGAGTGAATAAATGAAGACACGGCACACCACTTCTGAAAGGTTGCCGACCCCTGATCTAGTGTGACCTGCATAACAGGACAGAGAACCTCTCCCAGTCATTTTTGCATCAAGCTGACAACTTCTGGTTGAACTGTAGCATCTCTTTGAAAAAGACATGCTGTCCTATTTTACTGATGGCAAATTCACCACATACTTAGGTAGTTTGTTTCAAGTGTTAGCTACCCTCGCTGTTGAAAACATCAGCTTATTTCTACTCTGAATTTGTCCAGCTTCAGCTTCCAACCAGTAGTGCTCATGATTTTTTGATCCTAAATTAAAAAACGCTCTACTATAGAAATATTTTCGTCTAGAGGGGGGAGATGTGATGTGAACCCTGGGAAGTGTTATGAACTTCAGAGGTCTGTATTGAACAATGTGTTGGACAAGGATGGACTTTTCGGACAAACAGGGCCGGCACTAACATTTTTGGCACCCCAAGCGAAAACAAAGAGCACTGCCCCACCCCCCGAGCGTTGTGCCGCCCAAGTCCCCGCTCCCTGAGCGTCACATCACCCAAGACCCCGCCCCGAGCATCGCCCCGCCCAAGTCCCCGCCCCCGAGCGTCGCGTCGCCCAAGTCTCCGCTCCTCCAGCGTCCACGTCGCGCGGCCCAAGTCCCCGCCCCACGTGTCGCGTCGCACCGCCCAAGTCCTCGCCCCTCCCGAGCACTGCACCGCCCAAGTCCCCGCCCCCCTGAGCGTCACGTCGCCCAAGTCACCACCCCCTCCGAGCGTCGCGTCCCAACCCCGTCCGAGTGTTGTGTTGCACTGCCCCAGTCCCCGCCCCCCAAGTGTCGCGTCGCGCTGCCCAAGTCCCTGCCCCAGCCGAGCAATGCGCCGCCCAAGTCCCCACCCCCCCAACATGGCACCATGCCTCCTAAGCCCCGCCTCCCCCCAGCACCGCCCGGCCAAACAAAACAAAAACAAAAACAAAGCCTGAGCACTGCCCCGTCCCAAGGTGCCACCCCAAGCACGTGCTTGGTAGGCTGGTGCCTGGAGCCAGCCCTGCGGACAAACAGGGTCAAGTGGTTTGCCTGAGGAATCTTTAGGGAGACGTAAATGCAAATTCCCCAACTCTGAGTATGCAAAAATCCAGCCTTTTGAAGTTACAACCTGAGGCAGGAAGCATTTTCTATTGATTTTGTGAACCAGAGACTTAGGATCAAAGATCCAAGTTGTATAAAGGAAAGACTAACCTAGTCATGGATCTGTTAGTTCCAAGCTCAGGTTGTTGTGAACTTGCAACCATAAGAAAACTGTTATATGCATTCTGAAGTGCTGATCACCTGCCAGAGTCTGAGGATGACATTGGAGCGCCCTCTAGTAAACTTGTTAGCCTGTTAGTAGGTTGTTTTAATATGTTTTCTCTATAATGCTTTCACTTTTAGAATAAATGTGCTTGCTTAGAAACAACTGTGTGTTATCGTGTGGCAGTGGGCAATTACAGCTTTTTGTAGCCTCTAGGAGAAAGCAAAGTGCAGATGCTGGCCTATTAAGGCAATCTGGCCTCCTGCTGGGAATAACAGTGTAGGCAAAAAAATGTGCAGCCTAAAAAAAAACTTTGGTCAAAAGGGAGACAGTTGAGGAGCTGTGAGCCTAGAATGGGTGTCCTAGAGGCCCATGAAGCGGGCCTATAGGTGCAGTTGCCCAGAACAGTGACATCGGGCCCTAGAGTTTTTAGATAGACGGGTTCTGAGAAAATAAATAAACAATGTTAGTGTGAGCAGTACTCACATACTAAGAGAAAAAACAGATATATATTAAAGAGCTAGAGACCATTTCAAACAGTTCCTGAGGAACATGGATTTAGCCTTGAAGTTGAGCAGAGGCAGGGATGTGTGCGAAAGAAGATGCTGTTTGAGACATTGAGATCAGGGAGGGGATCACCCTATCAAGGGGTTGGGGAACTTGTAGCCCATAGGCCTAGCTTGCCTTTATTATACTCTGCTTTTATTATCATAGAATCATAGAATCTCAGGGTTGGAAGGGACCTCAGGAGGTCATCTAGTCCAACCCCCTGCTCAAAGCAGGACCAAACCCAACTAAATCATCCCAGTCAGTAGTAATGCAAGGACCCTACAGGCCTGTGGGCTGTAATACATTGGCTTCAGCAGACAGCATAAGTCCTGAAGCCTATGAACTTTGTCACAAGTAAATGACCTAATGGTCACCGATAAGTTTTGGGGAACTGGGAATACAGTATGAGGGGGAATTTTGTCCATAATGACATTGTGACAGGTTTGGCCACAGAGATCCCCTTGAGCCTGTCACTGCATGTGCTGGGGTACCACTGAGAACAACCCTCCTGCCAGAATGGGCGCCCCTCCTCTCCTGTCTTGCAGAGCCAGACACTCCAGTCAGCTCCAGCACAGACCCAGAGGTTGGGCCATGCCCCTCTGCAGGTCACTGAAACTGAGATTCACTCAGCCCAGGAGCTTCTCAGTTAACAGAGACTTTCCCAGCACCCAGTGTTCAGCCTTTCTGGGAGCCTGTACGCCAAATAAATCCGTTTTACTCTGTATAAAGCTTATACAGGGTAAATTCATAAAATGTCCACCCTCTGTATCATTGATAGAGAGATATGCACAGCTGTTTGCCTCTCCCAGGTACCAATTACTTACCCTGGGCTTATTAATAAATAAAAATGATTTTATTAAAAACAGAAAGTAGCATTTAAATGGTTTTAAGCAATAGCAGACAGAACAAAGTAAGTCACAAAGCAAAATAAAACAAAACATGCAAGGCTAAGATGATTACACTAAGAAATCTGTTACAAATGTTAACTTCACCAACTTGTCATTTCAGATAAAATCATTCTCAGGTCAGATGCCTCTTCTGACCTGGGTCCAGCCTGTTCTCACCCATCCCTGTGGTTACAGTTCTTTTGTTTCCAGGTACTTGCAGGTATCTCTGTGGGGTGGGGATGCTGTCTCTTAAGCCAGCTGAAGACTCCTATTGTTTGCTTCCCCCACTTTATATAGAACTTCCCTAAGGAGGGAAACCTTTGTGTGAAATCCCATCCCCCTCTGGAAAAGTACCAGCTTAAAGATGGATTTCAGTACCAGGTGATATGGTCACATGTATGTGAAAGACCCCAATCTCCATCCTTCCTGGGTTGGCCCACACCTACACAGGAAGGTTTGCAAGTAAACAAAGCCATTCACAACTCATTGTTTCCGAAGCACCCTTAATGGCCGTCACTTAATCTCTCTACATCAGTCACACAAGTTTATATCTTATATTTCTAACTTCAGATAAAAAAATGATAAACGCATACAAATAGAAAAATCAAATTAATCACATTATAACTTTTCCAATGATATGTTACACGAGACATTTTGCATGAAGCACATTCCAGCTATGTTATTTCATAAGCATATTTTCATAAATCATATGGAGTGCAACATCACACCCTCCTCCTGAACTTACTGCCAAGTCTTGGACACTGTCCACAGTGGAGGCAGTACATGTAAAATTCCTGTTTGTCTCTGGTTACACGCCTTCCCAGTACATTTAAACCCTCTAATGTCATTCATAGGTGTTCTTACAAAGTTCTGTGTTCCTGGTTGCCTGAAAACATGTTGGGTGAGGTATTGCTAGCAGAATGCATATAGCAATATCTGTTAAAGTGTAGGTGACTTGGCATTCAGCCACCAATGGCATGAAGCAATGTGCCTCAGTTTCCCCTTCCACACAGCAGTGTGGCTCTGATATGCTCTTGCCACTGTGCCAAGCTCCAAGCCTGTTGTCATAGGTTTATTCCCCACTTTGAACTTTAGCGTCCACAAGATGGGGACCTGCATGGACTCCTCTAAACTTAAATCCTAGTTTAGATCTGGTTATGCTGCCACCAGCTCGAAATTCCAGTGTCTAGCACACTCCCTGTTCCCCCAAAAGGTTAAAAAGGTTGTAGAGCAGTTTTTAAACTAGGAGATGGGGGAAGACTGACTGCTGCAGAGGAGCATGTGGATCGGACACAGACTTCTCTTAGAGGAGAGTCTATTGATAGAGATTCTCTAGGTTATAGTCAGGAACAGAGGATGAAAGAGGATAATGTAAGGGCCAGATCAGACAAGAAACATTCACATAAAATGGTATCTGACACATCAGAAAAGGGCAGACAATTAAACAGTGACAAGTTTTTAAAGTGCTTGTACACAAATGCTAGAAGTCTAAATAATAAGATCGGTGAACAAGAGTGCCTCGTGATAAAGGATATTGATATAATAGGCATCACTGAAACGTGGTGGAGTGAGGACAGTCAATGGGACACAATCATTCTGGGGTACAAAATATATTGGAAGGACAGAACAGGTTGTGCGGGGGGGGGCACTATATATGAAAGAAAATGTAGAATCAAATGAAGTAAAAATCTTAAGTGAATCCACATGTTCCGTAGAATCTCTATGAATAGTAATTTTATGATCTAATAAGAATATAACATTAGGGATCTATTATCTACCACCTGACCAGGACTGTAATAATGATGATGAAATGCTAAGGGAGATGCTCCATACTTTAAATGACTGCTCCATACTTTAAATGACTGCTTCTTGGAGCAGCTTGTACAGGAACCCAAAAGGGGAGAGGCAACTCTAGATTTGGTGCTGAGTGGAGCACAGGAGCTGGTCCAAGAGATAAGTATAACAGGACCGCAAGGAAATAGTGACCATAATATAATAACATTTAACATCTCTGTGGTAGGAAGAACATCTCAACAACCGAACACTGTGTCATTTAATTTTAAAAAGGGGAACTATTCAGAAATGAGGTGGTTAGTTAAACAGAAATTAAAAGGTACAGTGACTAAAATGAAATCCCTGCAAGCTGCATGGGCGCTTTTTAAAGACACCATAATAGACGCCCAACTTAAATGTATACCTCAAATTAAGAAACACAGTAAAAGAACTAAAGTGCCACTGTGATTTAACAACCATGTAAAAGAAGCAGTGAGAGATAAAAAGGCTTTCTTTAAAAAGTGGAAGTCAAATCCTAGCGAGATAAATAGAAAGGAGCATAAACACTGCCAAATTAAGTGTAAAAATGTCATAAGAAAAGCCAAAGAGGAGTTTGAAGAATGGCTAGCCAAAAACTCCAAAGGTAATAACAAAATGTTTTTTAAGTACCTCAGAAGCAGGAAGCCTGCTAAACAACCAGTGGGGCCCCTTGATGATAGAGATAGAAAAGGAGAGCTTAAAGACGATAAAGTCATTGCAGAGAAACTAAATGAATTCTTTGCTTTAGTCTTCACAGCTGAGGATGTTAGGGAGATTCCCAAACCTGAGCTGGCTTTTGTAGGTGACAAATCTGAGGAACTGTCACAGATTGAGGTGTCACTAGAAGAGGTTTTGGAATGAATTGATAAACTTTAGAGTAACAAGTCACCGGGACCAGACAGCATTCACCCAAGAGTTCTGAGAGAACTCAAATGTGAAGTTGGGGAACTATTAACTAGGGTTTGTAACCTGTTCTTTAAACCAACTTCTGTACTCAATGACTGGAAGATAGCTAATGTAATGCCAATATTTAAAAAGGGCTCTACAGGTGATCGCGGCAATTACAGACCAGTAAGTCAAACGTCGGTACCAGGCAAATTAGTCGAAACAATAGTAAAGAATAAAATTGTCAGACACATAGAAGAACAAAATTGTTGGGCAAAAGTCAACATGGTTTCTGTAAATAGAAATTGTGTCTTACTAATCTATTAGAGTTCTTTGAAGGGGTCAACAAACATGTGGACAAGGGGGATCCAATGGACATAGTGTACTTAGACTTCCAGAAAGCCTTTGACAAGGTCCCTCACCAAAGGCGCTTACGTAAATTAAGCTGTCATGGGATAAAAGGGAAGGTCCTTTCATGTATTGGGAACTGGTTAAAGGACAGGGAACAAAGGGTAGGAATCAATGGTAAATTCTCAGAATGGAGAGTGTAACTAGTGGTATTCCCCAAGGGTCAATCCTAGGACCAATCCTATTCAACTTATTCATAAATGATCTGGAGAATGGGGTAAACAGTGGAGTGGCAAAGTTTGCAGATGATACTAAACTGCTCAAAATAGTTAAGACCAAAGCAGACTGTGAAGAACTTCAGAAAGATCTCACAAAATTAAGTGAATGGGCAACAAAATGACAAATTAAATTTACTGTAGAGAAATGTAAAGTAATGGACATTGGAAAAAATAACCCCAACTATACATACAATATGATGGGGGCTAATTTAGCTACAACAAATCAGGAAAAAGATCTTGGATTCATTGTGGATAGTTCTCTGAAGATATCCACGCAGTGTGCAGAGGCAGTCAAAAATGCAAACAGGATGTTAGGAATCATTAAAAAGGGGATAGAGAATAAGACGGAATATATATCATTGCCTTTATATAAATCGATGGTACGGCAACATCTTGAATACTGTGTACAGATGTGGTGTCTTCATCTTAAAAAAGATATACTGGCACTAGAAAAGGTTCAGAGAAGGACAACTAAAATGATTAGGGGTTTGGAGAGGGTCCCATATGAGGAGAGATTAAAGAGGCTAGGAATTTTCAGCGTGGAAAAGAGTAGACTAAGGGGGGATATAATACAGGTATATAAAATTATGAGTGACTTGGAGAAATTAGATAAGGAAAAGTTATTTACTTACTCCAATAATACAAGAACTAGGGGTCACGAAATGAAATTAATAGGCAGCAAGTATAAAACAAATAAAAGGAAGTTCTTCTTCACACTGTGCACAGTCAACTTGTGGAACTCCTTACCTGAGGAGGTTGTGAAGGCTAGGATTATAACAGGGTTTAAAAGAGAACTAGATAAATTCATGGTAGTTAAGTCCATTAAGGCTATTAGCCACGATGGATAAGGAATAGTGTCCCTAGACTCTGATTATTTGTCAGAGGGTGGAGCTGGATGGCAGGAGAGAGATCACATGATCATTACATGTTAGGTTCACTCCCTCTGGGGCACCTGGCATTGGCGACTGTCGGTAGACAGGATACTGGGCTAGATGGGCCTTTGTTCTGACCCAGTATGTCTGTTCTTATGTTCTTATGTTATGTTCTTATGTATCACAGTACAAACCCAAATGAGCACAGCAGGATGCTCTCCTGGTTATCCACATCTGGCCCCGTTTCATAGCAAATTTCATTTCTGTGATGATGTTCTGATAATAAGGGGGCAATCAGTTGTCAAACGGAGCTGTTGCTATGGCAGCCAGATTGCTAGTCATTCTCCCCAAGTATGCAAATGAACTGGAGGGACAGGGTGCTGAGTGGTGGATCATCTCTGATGTCAAAATGCTACTGCTCAGCCAGCACCAGGTGGCAGCAAATGTGCAGTGTGTTTGAGGGGAGGAGGAGAACAGGCTTTCCCAGTGCTCTTGTTTCCCCAAATTTCCTAAAGAAGCCAACAACATAACTACACATTCCTTGTGCTGACAGATTACAGGAGCTCAATCAAAGAGAAGGTTAAAGGACAAGCCTAAGGGAATAAATATTTCCTAATGGGCTTTTCGCTTTAGCAGATAAAGGTTATGAGCAGACAATGGCTGAAAGCTGAAGCCTAGACCAATTCACACTGGACATAAGAAGAGGAGCATTTTTAACAGTCAGGGTTTGAATTAATTCACCCAGGTTACATAAGAACATAAGAAAGGCCGTACCGGGTCAGACCAAAGGTCCATCTAGCCCAGTATCTGTCTACCGACAGTGGCCAATGCCAGGTGCCCCTGGGGGAGTGAACCTAACAGGCAATGATCAAGTGATCTCTCTCCTGCCATCCATCTCCATCCTCTGATGAACAGAGGCTAGGGACACCATTCTTACCCATCCTGGCTAATAGCCCATTTATGGACTTAGCCACCATGAATTTATCCAGTCCCCTTTTAAACATTGTTATAGTCCTAGCCTTCACAACCTCCTCAGGTAAGGAGTTCCACAAGTTGACTGTGCGCTGCGTGAAGAAGAACTTCCTTTTATTTGTTTTAAACCTGTTGCCTATTAATTTCATTTGGTGACCCCTAGTTCTTGTATTATGGGAATAAGTAAATAACTTTTCCTTACCCACTTTCTCAACATCACTCATGATTTTATATACCTCTATCATGTCCCGCCTTAGTCTTCTCTTTTCCAAACTGAAGAGTCCTAGCCTCTTTAATCTTTCCTCATATGAGACCCTCTCTAAACCCTTAATCATTTTAGTTGCTCTTTTCTGAACCTTTTCTAGTGCTAGAATATCTTTTTTGAGGTGAGGAGACCACATCTGTAAACAGTATTCGAGATGTGGGCGTACCATGGATTTATATAAGGGCAATAATATATTCTCAGTCTTATTCTCTATCCCCTTTTTAATGATTCCTAACATCCTGTTTGCTTTTTTGACCGCCTCTGCACACTGCGTGGACATCTTCAGAGAACTATCCACGATAACTCCAAGATCTTTTTCCTGACTCGTTGTAGCTAAATTAGCCCCCATCATGTTGTATGTATAGTTGGGGTTATTTTTTCCAATGTGCATTACTTTACATTTATCCACATTAAATTTCATTTGCCATTTTGTTGCCCAATCACTTAGTTTTGTGAGATCTTTTTGAAGTTCTTCACAATCTGCTTTGGTCTTAACTATCTTGAGCAGTTTAGTATCATCTGCAAACTTTGCCACCTCACTGTTTACCCCTTTCTCCAGATCATTTATGAATAAATTGAATAGAATTGGTCCTAGGACTGACCCTTGGGGAACACCACTAGTTACCCCTCTCCATTCTGAGAATTTACCATTTATTCCTACCCTTTGTTCCCTATCCTTTAACCAGTTCTCAATCCATGAAAGGACCTTTCCTTTTATCCCATGACAGCTTAATTTACGTAAGAGCCTTTGGTGAGGGACCTTGTCAAAGGCTTTCTGGAAATCTAAGTACATTATGTCCACCGGATCCCCCTTGTCCACATGTTTGTTGACCCCTTCAAAGAACTCTAATAGATTAGTAAGACACGATTTCCCTTTACAGAAACCATGTTGACTATTGCTCAAGAGTTATGTTTTTCTATGTGTCTGACAATTTTATTCTTTAATATTGTTTCAACTAATTTGCCCGGTACCGACGTTAGACTTACCGGTCTGTAATTGCCGGGATCACCCCTAGAGCCCTTTTTAAATATTGGCGTTACATTAGCTAACTTCCAGTCATTGGGTACCGAAGCCGATTTAAAGGACAGGTTACAAACCTTAGTTAATAGTTCATAACTTCACATTTGAGTTCTTTCAGAACTCTTGGGTGAATGCCATCTGGTCCTGGTGACTTGTTAATGTTGAGTTTATCAATTAATTCCAAAACCTCCTCTAGTGATATTTCAATCTGTGACAGTTCCTCAGATTTGTCACCTACAAAAGCCAGCTCAGGTTTGGGAATCTCCCTAACATCCTCAGCCGTGAAGACTGAAGCAAAGAATCCATTTAGTTTCTCCGCAATGACTTTATCATCTTTAAGCGCTCCTTTTGTATTTCGATCGTCAAGGGGCCCCACTGGTTGTTTAGCAGGCTTCCTGCTTCTGATGTACTTAAAAATATTTTGTTATTACCTTTGGAGTTTTTGGCTAGCTGTTCTTCAAACTCCTCTTTGGCTTTTCTTATTACACTCTTGCAATTAAGTTGGCAGTGTTTGTGCTTCTTTCTATTTTCCTCACTAGGATTTGACTTCCACTTTTTAAAGGAAGTCTTTTTATCTCTCACTGCTTCTTTTACATGGTTGTTAAGCCACGGTGGCTCTTTTTTAGTTCTTTTACTGTTTTTCTTAATTTGGGGTATACATTGAAGTTGGGCCTCTATTATGGTGTCTTTAAAAAGGGCCCATGCAACTTGCAGGGATTTCACTTTAGTCACTGTACCTTTTAACTTTTGTCTAACTAACCCCCTCATTTTTGTATAGTTCCCCCTTTTGAAATTAAAGGCCACAGTGTTGGGCAGTTGAGATGTTCTTCCCACCACAGGGATGTTGAATGCTATTGTATTATGGTCACTATTTCCAAGCAGTCCTGCTAATTACCTCTTGGACCAGCTCCTGCGCTCCACTCAGGATTAAATCTAGAGTCGCCTCTCCCCTTGTGGGTACCCGTACCAGCTGCTCCATGAAGCAGTCATTTAAAATATCGAGAAATTTTATCTTTGCATTTCGTCCTGAAGTGAAATGTTCCCAGTCAATATGGGGATAATTGAAATCCCCCACTATTATGGGGTTCTTAATTTTGATAGCCTCTCTAATTTCCCTTAGCATTTCATCATCACTATTTCTGTCCTGGTCAGGTGGTCGATAATAGATCCCTACTGTTATATTTTTACTAGAGCATGACATTTCTATCCATAGAGACTCTATGGATTTTTACTTCATTTGAATCTACACTTTCTTTAACATATAGTGCCACTCCTCCCCCTGCACGGCCTGTTCTGTCCTTCCGATATATTTTGTACCCCGGAATGATTGTGTCCCATTGATTGCTCTCAGTCCACCAGGTTTCTATGATGCCTATTATATCTATATCCTCCTTTATCACAAGGCACTCTAGTTCACCCATCTTATTATTTAGACTTCTGGCATTTGTGTACAAGCACTTTAAAAACTTGTCCCTGTTTATTAGCCTGCCTTTTTCTGATGTGCCAGATTCTTTTTTATGTGACTGTTTATCATCTGATCCGGCCCTTACATTATACTTCTCATTCCTCTGCTCCTGACTATAACCTGGAGATTCTCTATCATCAGACTCTCCCCTAAGAGAAGTCTGTGTCCGATCCACACGCTCCTCTGCAGCAGTCGGCTTTCCCCCATCTCCTAGTTTAAAAACTGCTCTACAACCTTTTTAATGTTTAGTGCCAGCAATCTGGTTCCACTTTGGTTTAGGTGGAGCCCATCTCTCCTGTATAGGCTCCTCACATCCCAGAAGTTTCCCCAGTTCCTAATGAACGTGAACCCCTCCTCTCTACACCATCGTCTCATCCATGCATTGAGACTCTGAAGCTCTGCCTGCCTACCTGGCCCTGCGCGTGGAACTGGGAGCATTTCTGAAAATGCCACCATAGAGGTCCTGGATTTCAGTCTCTTCCCTAGCAACCTAAATTTGACTTCCAGGACATCTCTCCTACCCTTCCCTATGTCATTGGTACCTACATGTACCACGACCACCGGCTCCTCCCCAGCACTACACATAAGTCTATCTAGATGCCTCGAGAGATCCGCAACCTTCGCACCAGGCAGGCAAGTCACCATACGGTTCTCCCGGTCATCACAGACCCAGCTATCTACATTTCTAATAATCGAATCTCCCATTACTAACACCTGCCTTTTCCTAGAAACTGGAGTTCCCTCCCCCGGAGAGGCAACCTCAATGCGAGAGGCAACCCCAGCACCATCTGGAAGGAGGGTCCCAACTACGGGAAGGTTTCCCTCTGCTCCCATTGACTGCTCTACTTCCCTGGGCCCTTCTTCCTCCTCAACAGCACAGGAGCTGTCTAAGCGGAGGTGGGACAATTCTACAGTGTCCCGGAAAGCCTCATCAACATACCTCTCTGCATCTCTCAGCTCCTCCAGTTCTGCCACCCTGGCCTCCAAAGTCCGTACATGGTCTCTGAGGGCCAGGAGCTCCTTGCACCGACTGCACACATACGCCACCCACCCACAGGGCAGGTAATCATACATGCGACAGTCAGTGCAATAAACTGGATAGCCCCCACTCTGCCGCTGGGCTTCTGCCTGCATTGTCTCCTAGTTAGTGAAAGGGTGGTTTACAGAAAGTAGTTTTGGAATGTGGTTCGGTTTATAGGTTTTACGGGGGGGCCACGGGGAAGGGGTTAGGGCTGGTGAGAGGCTCCCACTCCCTTCCCACTCCCCTTCTAAACTCCCTTGCAAAACTCCCTGTTAGCAGCCCCTGGTCGCTTGTGCGCGGCTTTATTAAGCCCTGGCCTGAGTGAATGCCCCACCCACTGATTAAGGCTCAGCCAATTATCAGAGGCTTCGAGCTTTCAAACCTGCCTCCAACAGCCAGCCAGAGCACACGGTCCCTCAAACAACCAAACAAACAAACAGACTGACAAACACAAGCTCAGCACACAGCAAGTAACCCCCAAACACAAACAAACACACGCTACAGACAGTCACACACTACAGACAGTCACTTACCCCACAGATGCTGTATTAGCTCCTCCTTCACCTGGAGAACTCCCTTGCGAAACTCCCTGTTAGCAGCCCCTGTTCGCAAAGCTCCAGGTTGTGCTGGATCCTCCACAACTGGCCTTTTTTAAAATCAAGATTGGGTGGTTTTCTAAAAAAAATTCCTCCAATTCCCTTGGGAATTATTTGATGGACGTTCTATGGCTGATGTGAAACAGAAAGTCAGACCAGAGGTTCCTTCTGGGCTTGGAATTTATGAATCTGTGACTGGCTGGGGCCATTTGAAATTTGTCCCTTTTTGCTTCCCTCTTCCTCCTTCCCCCTTGTCTCATCTTCTCTTTTCTCCCATTTCTTTCTGCTGCTCTTCTTCCAGTGGAAGGTGGGGCTGTGCTCCACCTATCATTGTCGGAGGCCCTCACAAAGAGTGGGGCTGGAATTGTGGGCTGATGGTGATCTCCACTATACTGATCTCCTGTGGTGACTAGTGCTGGCTTTTGCCCGTCTGTTGAGGATGCTCATCCCCCAGGCCTGAGAGTCTCCACACTGATTGGCCAAGTGTGGGGCTATTGCTGAGTTCATAGGGAGGAGACTCAGGCACTCCTGGCTGAGTGCAGTGAGGCCTAAGGGTCAATTCAATGTCATTTCTTTGTCTGTCTGTAAGGCCATGATTTTTGAAGGCTACATCCAACTGATTCCAAAATTTCAGGGAATTTCTAGGCATCAGTGGGAAGAACCTTGTTGATTTTGGTGACAACTGGAAAATAACACCACCAGAGAAGCCTGATTTCTACACTGTGCCCCTTACATTGGTGCTGTAAGCTGAAGGGCATTGTGACTTGCGAGTCAATTCAGCCAGTCAGTGCTAACTCTCCACAGGTGATTTGCATAAGTCAGTAAATGAACCTGAAGGTTTCCGTGGGAGCGATGCCCAAGGTAGGCCGCAGGCTTCGGGTTTATGCTCAGGGTTAGTGGAGTCAGTGAGTCATAGAGGGCTAATTTACCTCTGGTGTCACAGTGTTACTGCTCAGGTTCCTCTGCCTGCAGCACCACCTGGGCAGGGACTGTCAAGGGGAAGGTTTTGTAGATTTGAAACTTATAAACCAGGAAGTGCAGAAGAGGAATGGCTTAGACAATTTTGCAAGAAAATGTAGGTTTTGTGGCAATATCCTGTGCAATTAATACTGGTTCAGGGACGGAGACAGCATTCCTGCCCCTGTGACCACCTCTTAGCTGGGCCTACCTAAAAGAGACTAGCTAGAGTTTCGGATACTTGATTGTTTAAGACTGAGCAAATAAGGCACAACAAATTACTGATATGATGAATTTTGCTGCCTCCTCTCCTTTCATAGAATACAAGCAGTTTATGATACTCCCAAATAAAGTTGTTCTTCAAAAATCAAGGTGAATACCAATCAATGACTTCTTCAAAACCAAAACCCCTCAAAAGGGATTTAAAAAAAATTAAACTAGATTATTGAAATGTAAATTTAAAAACAGGGTTTGTTTGTTTCTTGTTTGTTTGACAAGCTTTATTAAGGCTATAGTTGTTCTAGCCTATTAAACTAATTTAAATTAATTAAATATATGAAGAAGTTCATGTTTGCTGCCAATAAAACATCATCTTCTTTTCACAGCCACTTTTGATCTCCTGGCTTCTACCCCCTGCCCTGCTGGCAGAGCATTGTGCAGCATCCTTTCCAGTCCACCTGTGTGCAGGAAATCGAGGAGGAGTATAAACGAAGGACCAACACCAAGCATCTGCCATCCAACTCCATCCCATCTAGATTAAGTAAGTGGAGTTCTCCAGAGCCATCCCCAGTGTGGTGGAAATATCCCACCAATAGGGCTCCCAGCCCGTCCCCTGTCAGAGTTTGTTTCCCAGGTTGAGGGTTCCTGTGCCCTTGGGTGGGATGTGTGGGGAGAAGAAATTGCCTCAGCAGAGGGGAGGTGGGCAGGGGAGCAGGCAGGCTCATTAATGAGAGGCTTCTTTGAAGCCAGACTCATGGCTGCTCCCCACTCAGTTCCAGGAGGGAGCGAATAAGGCGGATGCTCAGGAGGAAGGCCGGGCAGGTGGCTCCAGAGCCAGAGGGAAGCAGCAGCCAGTTTGCCCAGGAAGCGAGTGGCCCCTCTGTCCCCGTGAGTGGGGAAAAGGCTTTTGGCCAGGCTAAACGGAGGAGCTCCCTGGCATTCTGGAGGAGGAGGAGCTCCCATAGCTGACCCTGAGGCACCTTCTGGGCCAAAATGGAGGTGGCCCCGGGTTCAGCTATGGAGGAGAGAGCCAGGAGAGGGCAGGAGCCAGGCAAGGCAGCTCTGGAGCTTCCTTCACAGGAAGCCAAGGAGCCAGGAGCTGAGCCCAAGGGCCCAGCAGGAGCTGTCCACCACCCTGGCCTCGGAGGAGCCCCCCGCCAGCCCCATTCTGGCCACTGAGGAGCCCCCCCACACATACTGGTAGCTGATTCTGGGAAGTTTCTCAGGCAGCATTAATTCTCAACGGCCTTTGAGGTGAATTGGGAGTGCAGACCTACTAGGGCCTCCATAATAGCCAGGTCCCTACCAAATTCAGGGCTCACTTTGACTAATTTAAAAAAAAACCTGGACTTGAAATTGTCCAATGTCACCATTTCTGATGTTTCCATCTGACATTTCATGGTATTGTAACCATTGTTTTGTCCTCTATATCCTGGTCTCCTCACGTCACAACTCGTTGTCATTCTGGAAGATGCCTTTTAGTGAATTACAAGCAATTGGGCTTAATATGGTGCTAAGTGTGTGAAATTTCATGGCCTGTGAAATAGAGGCCAGATTTGGAGACCAAATTGTTTTACAACCGATGCCTCTATGAAAAACTCATTGTCGGGTGAAAGTAAGCGGGTACGGGCCGGTATGTAGGACCGGTAAGAAAAGGTGCAGTAGCTACCGGCAAGAAAATGGAGCATTCTCTCCCTCTCTGACTCCACCTCCTGGCTCCAGCAAAATTAAGGGTCTGGGAGCCCGGCTCCACGAATGTTTAGGGCCGGGTCTCCCCCCGGCCCCACCTGCTGCCCCCCCTGCGCCTCCCCTGAGTGTGCCCCGGACCCCCTTTGCTGCCCCTATGCACCTCCCGGAGCAGAGCATTTGTCTCTCCCTGTCACCTGCAGCTCCATGCTGCCTGTCTGCATTAACTGCCACCACAGGGTCCTAGTGCCCCCCTCTACTACTGCCAGGGTAGGCTGCCCTTCCCTCTCGGACCCTTTCATTTTCCAGTGGGACCCTCCACCAGTACAGCTGCCCCCCATCCGCAGTCACTGCTCTTGCCCCACGCTGAGCAAGGGGCAGCCCCAGTGAGGCTACAGTGAGGGGCAGCAGCGGGGAGGAGGTGCACATGTGATGGCAGCCCCCTCCCCGGCATGGCACCCACCATAGGGGAGGTGAGGGGGATTCCTGGACCTGAGAGGGGCCCTAGGAGCACGTGCCGTGACAGTGGGGGGGTGAGTGTGCTGCCGGGGGGGAGAAGAGGGTCCCTACCCCAGAGCTCACTGCTGCCAGCAGGGAGAGGGCTGGGGGGAGTCCTTCTCTCTGGCTCCAGTCCCAGGGCAGCATGCCTGCACCCCAAATTCATCCCCAGCCCTGACCCACCCCAGAGCCCACACCCCCAGCCAGAGCCCTCATCCCCCCCACACTCCAACCCTTTGTCCTAGGCCTGAGCCTCTCCAACACCCCAAACCCCTCATCTCCAGCCCCAGCCAGAGCCCACATCCCCCTGCACCCTAACCCTCTGCCTCAGCATGAGTTCCCTCCCAAGCCCCTCATTCCCAGCCACACCCCAAATCCACCCCCAGCCTCACCCCACAGCCCTCACCTCTGCACCCCCTCCCTCCAGACCCCCTCTTATCCCCAACTTCCCTCCCAGAACTTGCACCCCCTCCCTCCACACTCCCTCTCATCCTCAAACTCCCTCCCAGAGCCTGCACCCTGCACCCCTCCTGCACCCCAGTCCCCTGCCCCAGCCCAGGGCCTGCACCCCAGACCTCCTCCCCGACCCAAACTCCCTCCCAGAGTCTTGGGCAGGTGGGGGATGGAGTTTGTGGGGGCAGAATTTGGGCAGGGGCAGGTTCTGGGCACCATCAAAATTTCTACAAACCTGCCACCCCTGCCGGCAAGAGCTGGTGCGCCATACCGGGGTGTACTGGCTTCCTGAGGCACCAATTTAAAGGGCTGGACCTCAGGGCCCTTTAAATTACTGCCAGAGCCCTGGGGTAGCGGCTGCCACCGCTACCGCCCCGGGCCCTTTAAATCACCGCTGGAGCCCCACAGCCGCTACCCCAGGGCTCCGGGGACGGCCCTTTAAATAGCTGCTGGAGCCTGCCGGAGCCCTGGAGTAGCAGTGTCAGGGCTCTGGTGGCTATTGATAGGGTTTGGGTCTCTCGCTGCCTCTACCACCCCGGGCCTTTAAATAGCCCCCGGAGCCTGCTGGAGCCCTGTGGTAGCGGCGGCAGGGCTCTGGAGTCGGGGCTTCTGCTGCCTCTACCACCCCGGGCCCTTTAAATAGCCACCGGAGCCCTGTTGCCGTTACCCCAGGGCTCCAGCAGCAGGGCTCCGGAGATGATTTAAAGGGCCCTGCAGGGCAGCAGCAGCCGGAGCCCCGGGCCCTGCTGCTGGAGCCCTGAAGCTCCGTCGGCAATTTAAAGGGCCCGGGGCTCTCCTGTGGTAGCAGCAGCTAGAGCCCCGGGCCCTTTAAATTGCCCCATTTAAATTGCCCCCAAACCCCAGGGCTCCCAGCCACCTCTGCAGCTAGGAGCTCAGGGGGTGATTTAAAGGTCTTGGGGCTCCCAGCTGCTGCTACCACAGCCCAAGCCCCGGACCCTTTAAATCCTGATTTAGAGGGCCTGGGGATTTAAAGGCTCTGCCTCTTCCAGTGGAGGCCACGCCCCTCCTCAGGATTCTGGAGTACCGGCAAATTCTTTAAGTTACTTTCACCCCTGGGAACAGACTCTGCAGTTTTACTGGGTAGCCTGCTTTCTCCCCAGAATCAATAATTACCAAGGAGGGTGATCCGGGTTGCAGCTGAAGCATCCAACTGGGCTGGCCAGGGGCAGACATCAGGCCTGCAAGGGAAAGGTGAGTGTGGCAGTGACTTCACAAAGGCCTTTGGCAGGAACTCAGCCTATTGGGCAAAGATGATGAGGCGGCTGTGACCTCACAGAGCTCCCTTGACAACAGCCAGGCAGGACAGGAATGCAGGGAGTGGGGAACCTCAAAGACCCCGGTAGCCTTGCTGTGGCAAGCCTCCATCTCGCGGTCTCTCTGTGAGGACCAAGAGAGGATTGGTGTGGATGAAATTCTTTGTGATTTTTTTCATTTCTGTGTGGATTTTTTCGAAAGAAATCATCATATGTGTAGAAGGTAAGAAAAACTATAGGCTCTATGTACAAGATTTGGAACTCTATCCTGGGAAGCAGTGACCTTGAAAAAGGCTTTGGATCATGGGGGATCATCAGCTGACCATGAACTCCCAGTGGGATGCTATGGCCAAAGGGGCAAATGTGACCCTTGGAGCCGTGCATAGGAGAATCTCAGGTAGAAATAGAGAGGTTCCATATTTGTGTACTGAGCACTGGTGCAACCACTCCTGGAAAATTGTGTCCACTTCTGGTGTCCACAATTTGAGACAGATGCTGATAAATTGGACAGGGTTCACAGAAGAGCCACATGAATAATGAAAGAATTGGAACACATCCATCGTGCTGACAGACTACAGGAGCTCAGTCAAAAAGAAGGTTAAGAGATGAGCCTAAGGTAAGATATATTTACTAATGGGCTCTTCGCTTTAGCAGATAAGCCTAGACCAATTCACACTAGAAATAAAGGGAGCATTTTTAACGTCAGGGTTTGGAGCAATTCACCAAGGGTTGTGCTGGATTCTCCACACCTGGCCTTTTTTAAAAAATCAAGATTGTGTGGTTTTCTAAAAAATCCGCTCTAATTTTTATGGGAATTATTTTGAGGGAAATTTCATGGCTGATGTTAAACAGAAAGTCAGACCAGAGTGGTTCCTTCTGGGCTTGGAATTTATGAATCTATGACTCGCTGGGGGCGTTTGAAATCTGTCATTCCTTACTTCCCTCTTCCTTCTTCCCTCTTGTCTCATCTTCTCTTTTCTCTTCTTCCATTTCTTTCTGCTGATCTTCATCCTGGGTTCATGTAATTAAAGTCTGCATCATCATGGAAATGCACAAGAGGACTGAATTAAGGGTGCCAGGGCAACACTTGTTTGGACATTTGCTAACGTAAGAATGCAAAATTTTGTAACCTTTTAATCCTTTTTAAAATCTTGACTTTGTATTTCCTAATTATTTTATGGTTTACTTTATGGATGAAAGCAAACTTAAGTCACGTTAAATGAAGAGTTTTTTTCTTCTTTAATTTCCTTAGTTTTTTTTTCATATATAATAGTTTTTCTTTCTATGTGCTGTTTAAACAATGAAGCTCTTATTGCTCCCCAGTACATATTTGATTACCATTCTTATCTTTGTGAAGGTCCCTTTTTCACCACTCGATGAGTTGATTAGAGCATTGAAAGTAATGAAATTAAACTGTATTAAAACAAAACTCATTTTATCCAACTTCAGTTTCAGTGAAAGTTCTAAGCTATAACCCTGAATGTGCAAGAAGCAGATAAACTATATCCAAGAAAAAGAGTTGGAATTTTTCATCTTATTTTCACCTAGCCCTTACTAAGGAAAGTAGCAAACAACTGCTCTTTGAAAAGAAACACTGCACCGTACCACAGTAGAAACCCAAATGAGCATAGCAGGAGGCTATCCTGGTTATCCAAATCTGGCCCTGTTTCATTACAAACTTCCTTTCGGTGATGATGTTCTGATAATAAGGGGACAATTGGTTGTCAAAAGTAGCTGTTGCCATGGCACCCAGGTTGCTAGTGTGACAAAGTTCCTCCTCTACCTTGGTGGGTCCTGCGCTTATTGGCAGATTTGCTCACCTCAGTGATCTTCCCCACAGTCTGGGTCAACTTCTCCTGTGTCTAATCAGGAGTTGGGAGGTTTGGGGGGAACCCGGGCCCACCCTCTACTTCGGGTTCCAGCCCAGGGCCCTGTGGATTGCAGCTGTCTATAGTGCCTCCTGGTACCGCTGCATGACAGCTACAACTCCCTGGGCTACTTCCCCATGGCCTCCTCCAAACACCTTCTTTATCCTCACCACAGGACCTTCCTCCTGGTGTCTGATAACGCTTGTACTCCTTAGTCCTCCAGCAGCACACCCTCTCACTCTCAGCTCCTTACTCCTCTTGCTCCCAGCTCCTCACACGCACTTCCTTTCCTCTGGCTCCCCCTGGCCTGACTGGAGTGAGCTCCTTTTTAAACCCAGGTGCCCTGATTCATAGAATCATAGAATCATAGAATCTCAGGGTTGGAAGGGACCTCAGGAGGTCATCTAGTCCAACCCCCTGCTCAAAGCAGGACCAAACCCAACTAAATCATCCCAGCCAGGGCTTTGTCAAGCCTGACCTTAAAAACCTCTAAGGAAGGAGATTCCACTACCTCCCTAGGTAACCCATTCCAGTTCTTCACCACCCTACTAGTGAAAAAGTTTTTCCTAATATCCAGCCTAAACCAGCCTGCAACTTGAGACCATTACTCCTTGTTCTGTCATCTTCTACCACTGAGAACAGTCTAGATCGATCCTCTTTGGAACCCCCTTTCAGGTAGTTGAAAGCAGCTATCAAATCCCCCCTCATTCTTCTCTTCTGCAGACTAAACAATCCCAGTTCCCTCAGCCTCTCCTCATAAGTCATGTGCTCCAGCCCCCTAATCATTTTTGTTGCCCTCCGCTGGACTCTCTCCAATTTATCCACATCCTTCTTGTAGTGTGGGGCCCAAAACTGGACACAGTACTCCAAATGAGGCCTCACCAGTGCTGAGTAGAGGGGAATGATCACATCCCTCGATCTGCTGGAAATGCCCCTACTTATACAACCCAAAATGCCATTAGCCTTCTTGGCAACAAGGGCACACTGTTGACTCATATTCAGCTTTTCGTCCACAATAACCCCTAGGTCCTTTTCTGCAGAACTGCTGCCCAGCCATTCGGTCCCTAGTCTGTAGCAGTGCATGGGATTCTTCCGTCCTAAGTGCAGGACTCTGCATTTGTCCTTGTTGAACCTCATCATATTTCTTTTGGCCCAATCCTCTAATTTGTCTAGGTCCCTCTGTATCCTAGCCCTACTCTCCAGCCTATCAACCACTCCTCCCAGTTTAGTGTCATCTTCAAACTTGCTAAGGGTGCAGTCCACAGCATCCTCCAGATCGTTAATGAAGATATTGAATAAAACCGGCCCCAGCACCGACCCTTGGGGCACTCCACTTGATACCGGCTGCCAACTAGACATGGAACCATTGATCACTACCCGTTGAGTCCGACCATCTAGCCAGTTTTCTATCCACCTTACCGTCCATTCATCCAGCCCAGACTTCTTTAACTTGCTCGTCATAGAAGGCAATTAGGTTAGTCAGGCATGACTTGCCCTTCGTGAATCCATGCTGACTGTTCCTGATCACTTTCCCCTCCTTTAAGTGGTTCAGGATTGATTCCTTGAGGACCTGTTCCATGATTTTTCCAGGGACTGAGGTAAGACTGATTGGCCTGTAGTTCCCTGGATCTTCCTTCTTCCCTTCCCTTCCCTCAAAGCAGGACCAAACCCAACTAAATCATCCCAGCCAGGGCTTTGTCAAGCCTGACCTTAAAAACCTCTAAGGAAGGTGATTCCACCACCTCCCTAGGTAACCCATTCCAGTTCTTCACCACCCTACTAGTGAAAAAGGTTTTCCTAATGTCCAACCTAAACCTCCCCCTCTGCAACTTGAGACCATTGCTCCTTGTTCTGTCATCTTCTACCACTGAGAACAGTCTAGATCGATCCTCTTTGGAACCCCCTTTCAGGTAGTTGAAAGCAGCTATCAAATCCCCCCTCATTCTTCTCTTCTGCAGACTAAACAATCCCAGTTCCCTCAGCCTCTCCTCATAAGTAATGTGATTAGCCTGCCTTGATTGGCTGCAGGTGTTCTAATCAGCCTGTCTGCCTTAATTGGTTCTAGCAGGTTCCTGATTACTCTAGTGCAGCCCCTGCTCTGGTCACTCAGGGAACAGAAAACTACTCATCCAGTGACCAGTATATTTGCCCTCTACCAGACTCCTGTACCCCACTGGTCTGGGTCTGTCACACTAGTCATTCTCCCCAAGTATGCAAATGAACTGGAGGGACGGGGTGCTGAGTGGTGGATTATCTCTGATGTCACAATGCTATTGCTCAGCCAGCACCAGGTGGCAGCAAATGTGCAGTGTGTATGAGGGGAGGAGAGGAACAGGCTTTCCCAGGGCTCCTGTTTCCCCAAATTTCCTAAAGAAGACAACAACATCACTACACAAAATACACATTAATGATGATTCTACACACATGATAAATACTCGCTGAAATTTGATTCAAGTCCTGCATGGACTCCCAGTGGGATGCTATGGCCAAAGGGGCAAATGTGACCCTTGGAGCCGTACATAGCAGAATCTCAGGTAGAAATGGAGAGGTTTCATATTTGTTTACTGGGCACTGGTGCAACCGTTCCTGGAAAATTGGGTCCACTTCTGGTGTGCACAATTTGAGACAGATACTGATAAATTGGACAGGGTTCACATGAATAATGAAAGGATTAGAAAACATTCCTTGTGCTGACAGACTACAGAAGCTCATTCAAAGAGTAGGTTAAGGGATGAGCCTAAGGGAACAAACATTTACTAATGGGCTTTTTGCTTTAGCAGATAACGGTTATGAGCAGACAATGACTGCACGCTGATGCCTAGACCAATTCACACTGGAAATAAGAAGAGGAGCATTTTTAACAGTCAGGGTTTGAAATAATTCACCCAGGGTTGTTCTGGATCCTCCACAACTGGCCTTTATTTAAAATCAAGACTAGGTGATTTTCTAAAAAATCTCCTCCAATTCCCTTGGGAATTATTTTGAGGGAAATTCCATGGCCGATGTTAAAGAGAAAGTAAGACCAGAGTGGTTCCTTCTGGGCTTGGAATTTATGAATCTGTGACTGGCTGGGGACAATTGAAATTTGTCCCTTTTTGCTTCCTTCTTCCTCCTTCCCTCGTCTCATCTTCTCTTTACTCCCCTTTCTTTCTGCTCCTCTTCTTCCTGGGGAGGGTGGGGCTATGCTCCAGTTATCATTGTCAGAGGCTCTGACAAAGAGGTGGGGCTGGGTTTGTGCACTGATGGTTACCTCCACTATACTGATCTCCTGTGGTGACTAGTGCTGGCTTTTGCCCGTCTGTTGAGGATGCTCATCCTCCAGGCCTGAGAATTTCCACACTGATTGGCCAAGTGTGGGGCTATTGCTGAGTTCACAGGGAGGAGACTCAGGCACTCTTGGCTGAGTGCAGTGAGGCCTAAGGCTCAATTCAATGGCATTTCTTTGTCTGTCTGTAAGGCCATGATTTTTGAAGGCTACATTCAATTGATTCCAAAATTTCAGGGAATTTCTAGGCATCAGTGGGAAGAACCTTGTTGATTTTGGTGACAATTGGAAAATAACACCACCAGAAAAGCCTGATTGGTGCTGTAAGCTGAAGGGCAGCTTACATTGGTGCTGTAAGCTGAAGGGCATTGTGACTTGAGAGTGAATTCAGCCAGTCAGGGCTAACTCTCCACAGGTGATTTGCATAAGTCAATACATGAACCTGCAGGTTTCAGTGGAAGCGATGCCCAAAGCAAGCTGCAGGCTTCGGGTTTATGCTCAGGGTTAGTGGAGTCAGTGAGTCATAGAGGGCTAATTTACCTCTGGTGTCACACTGTTATTGCTCAGGTTCCTCTGTCTGCAGCACCACCTGGGCAGTGACTGTCCAGGGGAAGGTTTTGTAGATTTGAAACTTATAAACCAGGAAGTGCAGAAGAGGAATGGCTTAGACAATTTTACAATAAAATGTAGGTTTTGTGGCCATATCCTGTGCAATTAATACTGGTTCAGGGACGGAGACAGCATTCCTGTCCACGCTGCCATTGCTCATGCTAGGGGCTGCAAACTCCTCTAGCCACCTCTGTGAGCCCTTCATACCCCTCGGGGCCTCAGGCCAGTTCCTAGTGCTCTAGTATCATGTTATCCCAGCCACCAGCTGCTCTGGGAGAACTGGAAAAGTCAGTCAGCAGAGGTTGTTTAATGGCCCCATTCACCAAAGCTACTGTCCATTGCATCAACTTAAGGACAGGGGGATCCCTTGGGGAAAAGTGTCCACTTCCTCTCATCCCACGTCACTACTGCTCAAAACCTCCCAACCCTTCAGCTGGAGGGGGCAAGGGTGGCTGAGGGGATTCTGGGGAGCAGAGCTGGATTACCGCTGGGTTGGCAGGTAGAACAGCTCTCATGGGAGGAGTGAGAGGACTGGGGGCAGGGGTTCATTCCACAATGTTGGGAGAGAGGTTGGAAGTCACTAGAGAAGAGACAAGATTTCGTCTCGGGGTTGGGTGGGGGAATCCGTCCCTCAGACATGGGGAGGTGTGGGGAGGAAACTTTGCTGCTTCTCGGTGCCGTTAATATCCTTCATTCTCATGGGTGTCTGAGTTTCTGATCATTGTTACCTTGCAGCAGGAGGACATTACAGCCAAGGTTATGGTCCACTTATTTAACATCATTTGCTTGCGCCAGGTGCTCAAAGCACTGCAGAGACTGTGCTCCATGGGACAACCTTGAAGGCCCCCCCCCTTCGCTTCACCAGAAGCTCCCACTCTCTGCCGCAGGTACTGCTGTGTCTCACTGTGCCTGTGGAGAAGGGCTGGGGGGAACTGCCATAGAGCCCACAGCACTGAGAAACCAAGGCCGAGCACCGCACTCTCAACACCCTGCCTCACCGCGTCCGCTGGAGCTGGGGCCAGGATAGATACTGGTTTGGAAGAATCAGGCTGCCCGGGCTCTGGGGTTGGCCCAGAAATGAGAGCATCCACAGAACAAGGGTTGTGCTCAATAGCCATTGCAGTCTGGGAGGGGTGGCCTGACATGGAGCCCCTTCCCTGTTGTCACTGCTCAGACCTTCCCATGGTCCGTATCACCCCTGATGCAGTGAATGTCTGACCATCCCCCACCTGGGACCCAATCTACCCATCTTGTTTCTGAACTCTTCCCAGCCAGGAATGAAACTCCCCCCTACCACTCTGGGGCAGGGAAGGATCCTTCCCATCTGGCAGGTGGGAACTGAGATGTAGCGGAAGGGCTGTGGTCCTGGTCACACAATCCTGGGTGTAGATCTGGGAAGTGGACTGGGTCCCACCCTAGAGCCTTTCCCCCAGGGGCACCTTTGCTTTCTGCCCTTTATTCTTCCCTCTGAATAGGGGATCTGTGAGTGTGAAATGAACAGGGAGGGTGATGGCATCCTGGCACATAGCCTGGATGGGAGCTCCTCTTGGCTTGAATCCCAGGGTCAGAGACATCTTTGTCATCCTGCTGTTCTTCTTTTATTCCTAGGAAGGGAGTCCCACGATGAGGAATCTCTAGGGCTCCAGTAAGTCATCCTTGTTCCCGCCCGCATGTACCACCCTGCCCTACGCTGCTCTCCAGTTTCTTCACTGTTGACTATGGTTTGACTTTTGGCTCCAGTATCTGGCTATGAGTTTGGCGTGACCGTTCTTGGCTCCAGATTTTGGTTATGAACCCTGGCTCAGCATTCTCCTTGCCTTCTCTAGCCTCGCTCCAGGCCCTCCTCCCACCCGCTCCAGCATTGCCTCCTCCTTCCTGATCTTCCCCAACCCCTCAGATTTGACTACCCTTCGACCTGTATCTGGACTTTGTCTTGGCATAAACTTGGCTGATCATTGGTTTGACCACCGGGTTTCGACCTCTGGCCCGGACTTGGACACCGGCTCTAGTTCTGCCTGGACATACTCAACCATTCTTGACTTGGACACCCAACAGTGGTATAAGGGAACTACCATCAATCAAACCCTAGTCCCGCCCCATGACCCCTTAGTCTCTCCCACCTGTCACTAGAAGTCCCATCCCATGGGGGTATTACTTCCAAGGTCAAGATGGTCACTTGACCGGAAGCAAGGTGTGTCAAGTGACCCCTCTAAGAACTCCTCCCACCATCATCTACCAATCAGGGTAGATTTCATCCCAAAAGGACCACCCCAAGAGGAGATTTGACAAATCAGGGTGATTTCCAGGGTGGGGGGTGACCCGTCCAGAATGGGTTATGTGACCCCTCTAAGAACTCCTCCCACTGCCCTCTACTAACTACGATGTTTTTGCCCCTATAGGTCTTCCCCAAGAGGAGATTTTGACCAATATGTGGGAATTCTGGGGCAGAGTGACTTGTACGGGAGTGGGCTGTATGACCCCACTAAGAACTTTTCCCAAGGTCCTCTGCCAGTCAGAGTGCAGCACCATTACCCCATAAGTTCCAGCACTGCACAGAAAAGGCCACCTCTTACCAAGGACACATGTTTTAGAAATTGTGGAAAGGCTGCTGAGAGGAAACATGGACTCCTTTACCACCCTCGTGAGAACTTCCAACTGTGTCTTCGCCCCGAGGGTCTTTGAGCATCCACGGAGAAAGCACTACATCAGCGACAGTCCCAATGAGGGAGAGGGAGCGACTGAGTGGATCCCTTTGGCCCAGCCATTGATGGATATGGCGGAACCCAAACCCAAAACCCAACTGCTTGTGAAACACCCTGATGAGCATAGTGGCCTCTTTTTGTCCACCCCCTTAGAGGTGTAATGCGATTGCGGCTCAGGGGAGTCACTGGCGGACAAGGTGAACACAGGTAAATGAATGATTAAGAAGTGACGGTCGAGGTCGTGGGGCATGCCAATAGATCTCTTTTGGCTGCATTGCCCATGACGGAAGATGGTAAGTTCAGTTCCGCCATGGCATTCATAAACACATCCCATCTTTTAGGTACATGTCTGCTAGGAACAGAGCGCATCTGGGTGACAGCCCTGACTAAGTCGAGTATGTTAGACCCATTAACCACAGAGCTTTTGTACACAAAAGCCCCTTCATCTTTCGATGAAGAGATATTTTTATCCTGGCCCAGCTTATTTAGCAATACTAAAGCATTTTTCTTATAACGCTTATTCCCGTTATCCAACACCTCCTGAGCAACAGAGTCTGGGGTCTTTGGTGTTTCTGGGGGTTTGGCAGTTACATTCTGATTATGTTCTGGTAGAAACAGCCTTATTTTCACTTTATCCACATTGTTCTGCTTCATGTACTTTAGGTACCTTTGAAGCACTGCACTGTAAAGTTTAGCCTTTTCGTATTCGGCTAAGTCAGTTCTTTGAAGAACAGACTACATTTCAGCATCCAGTAAGTGAGTTGTGATCATTCATTAGGCCCCCTGACTATACAGAGAAGTGCTGATGCATTGGTTGATTTCCCCACCTTTTAATCTACTATCTTCTTCTCTCTTAACAGGTATTCCAAGGGCATCCCGTGCTTCACATGGGCATTCTTGGGTGTGCAGATTGCGTCAGACCTGCACCTGAATAAATAATAGTTTTTCCTCACTCAGACCCTGCTTATTTGTTCCCTTCAATTGAGTGTGGAGAGCCACTATAGCTGGCACAGAACAGCAGTCATGAGTGAAAGAAGAAAACGTCTTTTTGGGGTACCATTCGGAAAAAGAAAAAAAGCAAAGGAAGCTTTTCTATCTAAGCAGGAAGGAGCTCTCCTGAGATACATAGACACATATGTTCACGGTGAGCCTTCCGGCCCCAGTGAGGATGTGAGTGATGAGGAGATGCCTGATCTTCCAATTAGTCTGAATGCTGGTGTCCTGGCAGCTACTGCAGCATCCATATCTCCATCTCAAACTTTTCTTCAGGAATGTGCAAGAGGTTTTTGATATGTAAACAAGATGTGAAAGAATACACTTGTCTACCTTACAGCAAGATCTTTCTTGAGGGCTCCCAGATGAACCATGAAATGGTCAACCACACTTGTTCCAGAGCAATTCTAGCTTTCCCAGCCATACCACAGAGAAAGACGAGACAAGGAGAAAAAAATGTGCAAAAATATTTTTGGAAAAAAGAAAGAGTTAGATTAAGTAGGTAGCTTATTTTCATAACTTTGTGTGTCACTGCCTGCTTCTCTGAACAACTGAGCATCCATAATTCATATTTGACCAAATTCATAAATATTATTCAGGTGTAACTCGGGTAAAATTCTCAAAAGCATAGGTAGTTCTTGGAAAACATCAGCTTAATCTGCATCAGCAGTCAAAAATGCTAACGGAATGTTAGAAACCATTAGGAAAGAGATAGATAATACAGAAAATAACAGAATGCCACTATATGAATCCATGGTACGCCCACACCTTGAATACTGTGTGCAGTTCTGGACACCCCATCTACAGAGAAAGGCAACAAAAATGATTAAGGGTATGGAACACCTCTCATTCGAGAAGAGATTTAAAAACTAGGACTGTTCAGCTTGGAAAAGAGATGACAAAGGGGGAATATAACAGTTTTCTGAAATCATGAATGCTATGGAGGAAGAGAAAAGGGAAATATTATTTACCCATTCACACAACACAAGAAGAACTAGGGATTACTTGATTAAATTAATAGGTCTAAAACAAAACAAACAAACAAACAAAAGTACTTTTCACACAACACACAGTCAACCCGTAAAACACATTGCTAGGGGATATTAAAATTAACTAATTGTATTTTAAACATCTTGAACATCGTAAATTAGCCACCTTCAGTGAGGTTCATATGTTTTTTCATTGATTCCAAGGTCAAAAGAGACCACTGTGATCATCTAGTCTGATCACCTACAGAACACAGGCCAGAGAACTGCCCCAAAATAATCACTAGAGCAGAATTAAAAAAAAACAAACAAAAAACCCCCTAAATCCAATCTTGATTTATTAATTGCAAGGTTTGGAGGCACCACCCCAACCCTTGATAAATTGTTCCAATGGTTAATCATCCTCACTATTAAACATTTACACCTTATGCAAATTAAACAAAAGAAAATGAAGTTAACTTACTTTTGCATTTTCCAAGTAAAAGGATGATGGTCAGATAAATAGATGGAGGAAGAGGATAGGGGCTGTGGAGCTGTTTAAGGCTTTGTCAGGGTTCCCACCCACCCCCTCCGACACTCTGAATTCTGGGGTGCAGATGAAGGGACCTGCATGAAAGATCCTCTAAGATTATATTCTACCAGTTTAGGTTAAAACTTTTCCAAGGCACAAATTCCTTTTCTTGTCCTTGGACAGTATTGCTGCCACCCACCAAGTGATTTACACAAAAAATCAGGGAAGGATCACTTGGAGTCCCCATCCCTCCAAAATATCCCCCCAAAGCCCTTCACCCCATTTCCTGGGGAGGCTTGAGAATAATATACCAGCCAGTTGCTTTAGTAATGTGATCACAGACCAGATGCTTTGTCTTCAGGACACTGAAATCAATCAAGTTATTAAAAGAAGAACTTTATAAAGAAAAAAAATAAAGAATGCACCTGCAAAATCAAGATGGAAGATAACTTTACTGGGTAACAAAAAGCTTTAAAACACAGAGGATTCCCCTCCGGGATCAGCTTCACAGTTACAAAAACAGGAATGAAACTACCGCTGTAGCATAGGGAAATTCACAGGCCAACACAAAAGATAACCTAACACATTTCCTTGCCCTACTTACAATTGTTATGGTTTAGATGGTTTATTCCAGGTATATATTCAGGAGATATTGTACCTGCTTGTACCATCCAGACAGGGAACAACAAAAGAGAACAACAAACAAATCCTCTCCCCACTCCATTTGAAAATAACTTCTTTCCTCATTGGTCCTTCTGGTCAGGTGCTAACTAGGTTGTTTGAACTGTTTAACTCCTTACAGGCAAGGCAATCCAGTACAGCTGCCAAGGTGGGATTTTATGCTACTGCATACATAAAGGTTGCTACCCTTCCCCCTATATATATGACAGACTTCTTGGAGAGGAGGTCAGGGCTATGAGTGAGGGAGACTCTTCTGCATGAGGCCAGGGGCTGCAAGGGACATGATAAATGTGGGGATATTGAAAACTGTTAAAATGATATGCTATTACTTCAAGTATGAGGCATTTTCTGGTCCTGTTTGCAGGCTAGGGGGCCCTGAAATTAGTGTGTGATCTGTGACTAGCCAAAGTTAGTCTGCAGATAGCCTGTGTAGAGAAAGGTAGGGTGCGGCCTGTTTTGTCTCTCTCTGTTTTAGGTTCTTATATGTCGGTTCTGGATTCCAAAAATAAAGCATTGCCATTTTACAACCTTCCAGCAGGAGTATATTTTGCTTTTATCTAGCTTCTCTTTGTGTATGCCATGAACATAAACAGGAGAATTTTAACTACAAAGACCCCTGCAGGTGGCTCTGTGAGCAATAGCCAGATATGGTCTGATTTATTCCTCAGCAGAAAGAATGTCTGGCACAGATTTTGGGGCTGTTGTTGTTTGTTTGTTTGTTTTGTTTGGGGTTTTGTGCCTGTAGCAGGGTGGATCCCTGCTCCGGGTTTTAAGGGGTTTAAAAGCAGCTTGGCAGGGCTTGAGAGCTGCTGCTCTCAAAGCTGGGCTGATTGGGGAAGTAGCCGCAGCTGGGCCACACCCCAGTCAGGCCACAGCCGGACCCTATAAAAGGCTGTAAGCCAGGAGCCCAGACTCTCTCTCTGTTTCTAGAGGGAGATGGGCCTGGCTGCAGGGAACTGAGACATGGTACCTAGGGTGAAGCAGGGCTGGGGAAGGGCTGAGGAGCTGGGGAAGCTCCAGCCTAGAAAGCCCCAGGCTGCGGCCTAGCATAGGGCAAAAGGTACTGGGGGTTGCAGGGGGCAACCTAGGGGTAGGCCAAGGCAGCAGGTCCAAAACCCCTTTGCCGATGATGAGTGCTGGATACTGCAGTCTGCCCCAGCGAACGGGGGCTAGATAGAGACTGGGCAGTAGCCACTACTGAGGCAAAGTGGGGATAGTGGGGTAGGGGTTCCCCTGGGAGGGGGAAACCCAGTTAAAAGGGCACTGGGGTCCTGGGAGGGACACGGGGCCAGTAGCAAACAGGTGGATCACCGGCCTGCAGAGGGCACTCCAGGGCTGGAAAGAGCTAATTCCCAAGGACGACCAGCAGGAGGTGCCGCAGGGGTGAGTCCGACCCGTTACAGTGCCCTAGATATGTGAGGTTACATTTCAAATGGGAATGTGACTCCAGAACCCAGCCAGCCTGTTCCGAATGGAGCTGAATTGAATTCCACTGGGTTCAGTAGAGTCATCCCAGAGATGGACTTGGCCCCCTCAGCCTCACACTGGTGGGCGGAAGGGATGTAAAATTTCTGGAAAATTTAACAGCATGGGGGGGCGGGGATAATGTTTTATTTGGAAAAAAGGAAATTTTTTGGAAATCTTGAAATAGCCATAGTTACTTGCTTATGAAATCTGAACTTCAGTTACTTCTTTGATAATGAAAAATATACAGTATGATGTATAATTTAATTAGCACATCAAAGTACTTGACATACGTATGAAATAAATAAGTAAAAAATTGTTAGTTTTGATACAAATCATAATATAAAATATACCTAGTATTAGGGATAGAGCTGCAGTTGTATACTAAGATTTTAATGTGTCTTTTTTGCGTGTTGGCAAATAGAAAAAAAAGGTAAAAGTTGCAAATAGAAAGCATCGATATTGTTATAAACAAACAGGAAGGTTTGTTCCTTTGGTCTAAAATATGGTATGTAAATAGACCTGACCTGACATTACCATGTAGGTACATCAGAAACTCAAGTTTCTAGAGAAAAAGCTTGTAAAATGAATATTGCTATAATGTAATTCATAGAATCCCAGGGTTGGAAGGGTCATCCCAGGAGGTCATCTAGTCCAACCCCCTGCTCAAAGCAGGACCAAACCCAACTAAATCATCCCAGCCAGGGCTTTGTCAAGCCTGACCTTAAAAACCTCTAAGGAAGGAGATTCCACCACCTCCCTAGGTAACCCATTCCAGTTCTTCACCACCCTACTAGTGAAAAAGTTTTTCCTAATATCCAACCTAAACCTCCCCCTCTGCAACTTGAGACCATTATTCCTTGTTCTGTCATCTTCTACCACTGAGAACAGTCTAGATCCATCCTCTTTGGAACCCCCTTTCAGGTAGTTGAAAGCAGCTATCAAATCCCCCCTCATTCTTCTCTTCTGCAGACTAAACAATCCCAGTTCCCTCAGCCTTTCCTCATAAGTCATGTGCTCCAGCTCCCTAATCATTTTTGTTGCCTTCCGCTGGACTCTCTCCAATTTATCCACATCCTTCTTGTAGTGTGGGGCCCAAAACTGGACACAGTACTCCAGATGAGGCCTCACCAGTGCTGAGTAGAGGGGAATGATCACATCCCTTCATCTGCTGGAAATGCCCCTACTTATACAACCCAAAATGCCATTAGCCTTCTTGGCAACAAGGGCACACTGTTGACTCATATTCAGCTTTCGTCCATCGTAACCCCTAGGTCCTTTTCTGCAGAACTGCTACCCAGCCATTCGGTCCCTAGTCTGTAGCAGTGGATGGGATTCTTCCGTCCTAAGTGCAGGACTCTGAACTTGTCCTTGTTGAACCTCATCATATTTCTTTTGGCCCAATCCTCTAATTTGTCTAGGTCCCTCTGTATCCTATCCCTACTCCTCCCAGTTTAGTGTCATCTGCAAACTTGCTAAGGGTGCAGTCCACACCATCCTCCAGATCGTTAATGAAGATATTGAATAAAACTGGCCCCAGCACCGACCCTTGGGGCACTCCACTTGATACTGGCTGCCAACTAGACATGGAACCATTGATCACTACCCGTTGAGCCCGACCATCTAGCCAGTTTTCTATCCACCTTACAGTCCATTCATCCAGCCCAGACTTCTTTAACTTGCTGGCAAGAATACTGTGGGAGACTCTATCAAAAGCTTTGCTAGTCCAGAAATAGCACATCCACTGCTTTCCCCTCATCCACAGAGCCGGTTATCTCATCATAGAAGGCAATTAGGTTAGTCAGGCATGACTTGCCCTTGGTGAATCCATGCTGACTGTTCCTGATCACTTTCCCCTCCTTTAAGTGGTTCAGGATTGATTCCTTGAAGACCTGTTCCATGATTTTTCCAGGGACTGAGGTGCGACTGACTGGCCTGTAGTTCCCTGGATCTTCCTTCTTCCCTTTTTTAAAGATGGGCACTACATTAGCCTTTTTCCAGTCATCTGGGACCTCCCCCGATCGCCAAGATTTTTCAAAGATAATGGCCAATGGCTCTGCAATCTCATCGACCAACTCCTTTAGCACCCTCGGATGCAGCGCATCCGGCCCTATGGACTTGTGCTCGTCCAGCTTTTCTAAATAGTCCCGAACTACTTCTTTCTCCACAGAGAGTTGGTCACCTCCTCCCCATACCGTGTGGCAGAGTGCAGCTGTCTGGGAGCTGACCTTGTCTGTGAAGACAGAGGCAAAAAAAGCATTGAGTACACTAGCTTTCTCCACATCCTCCGTCACTAGGTTCCCTCCCTCACTCAGCAAGGGGCCCACACTTTCCTTGACTTTCTTCCTGTTGCTAACATACCTAAAGAAACCCTTCTTGTTGCTCTTAACATCTCCGGCTAGCTGCAACTCCAAGTGTGATTTGGCCTTCCTAATTTCACACCTGCATGCCTGAGAAATACTTTTATACTCCTCCCTGGTTATTTGTCCAATCTTCCACTTCTTGTAAGCTGTTTTTTTGTGTTTAAGACGAGCAAGGATTTCACTGTTAAGCCAAGCTGGTCACCTGCCATATTTACTTTTCTTCCTACACATCGGGATGGTTTGTTCCTGCAACCTCAATAAGGATTCTTTAAAATACAGCCAGCTTTCCTCGACTCCTTTCCCCGTCATGTTATTCTCCCAGGGGACCTTGCCCATCAGTTCCCTTAGGGAGTCAAAGTCTGTTTTTCTGAAGTCCAGGGTCTCTGTTCTACTGCTCTCCTTTCTTCCTTGTGTCAGGATCCTGAACTCGACCATCTCATGGTCACTGCCTCCCAGGTTCCCATCCACTATTGCTTCCTCTACTATTTCTTCCCTGTTTGTGAGCAGCAGGTCAAGAAGAGCTTTTCCCCTAGTTGGTTCCTCCAGCACTTGCACCAGGAAATTGTCCCCTACACTTTCCAGAAACTTCCTGGATTGCCTGTGCATTGCTGTATTGCTCTCCCAGCAGATATCGGGGTGATTAAAGTCACCCATGAGAACCAGGGCCTGCGATCTAGCAACTTCTGTTAGTTGCCGGAAGAAAGCCTCGTCCACCTCATCCCCCTGGTCTGGTGGTCTGTAGCAGACTCCCACCACGACATTACCCTTGTTGTTCATACTTCTAAATTTAATCCAGAGACTCTCAGGTTTTTCTGCAGTTTCATACTGGAGCTCTGAGCAGTCAAACTGCTCTCTTACATACAACGCAACTCCCCCACCTTTTCTGCCCTGCCTGTCCTTCCTGAACAGTTTGTATCCATCCATGACAGTACTCCAATCATGTGAGTTATCCCACCAAGTCTCTGTTATTCCAATTACATCATAATTCCTTGACTGTGCCAGGACTTCTAGTTCTCCCTGCTTGTTCCCCAAGCTTCTTGCATTTGTGTATAGGCACTTAAGATAACTCACTGATTGTCCCACTTTCTCGGTCTGACACAGGAGTCCTCCCCTCTTGCAGTCTCCTGCTTGTGCTTCCTCCCGGTATCCCACTTCCCCACTTACCTCGGGGCTTTGGTCTCCTTCCCCCAGTGAACCTAGTTTAAAGCCCTCCTCACTAGGTTAGCCAGCCTGCTTGCAAAGACGCTTTTCCCTCTCTTCGTGAGGTGGAGCCCGTCTCTGCCTAGCAATCCTTCTTCTTGGAAGACCATCCCATTGTCAAAGAATCCAAACCCTTCTCTCCGACACCATCTGCGTAGCCATTCGTTGATTTCCACTATTTGACGGTCTCTACCCTGGCCTTTCCCTGCCACAGGGAGGATAGACGAGAACACCACTTGCGCCTCAAACTCCTTTATCCTTCTTCCCAGAGCCACGTAGTCTGCAGTGATACGCTCAAGGTCATTCTTGGCAGTATCATTGGTGCCCACGTGGAGAAGAAGGAAGGGGTAGCGATCCGAGGCCTTGATGAGTCTCGGCAGTCTCTCCGTCACATCGTGAATCCTAGCCCCTGGCAAGCAGCACACCTCTCGGTTTTCCCAGTCAGGGCGGCAGATAGATGACTCCGTCCCCCTGAGGAGAGAGTCCCCGACCACCACCACCCTCCTCCTCCTCCTCTTGGGAGTGGTGGTTGTGGAACCCCCATCCCTAGGACGGTGCATCTCATGCCTTCCAATCAGTGGAGTCTCCTTCTGCTCTGTTCCCTCAGATGTATCATCCACTCCACTCTCTGCACTAGTACCTGTGGAGAGAACACGAAAACGGTTGCTCACAGTTATTAAGACCCAACAGTAAATTTGGCTGTGTATCCAAACTTCATAGTTATAACAGATTTTTTAATAGTGCATTATCATCATACATACAGAAACTGACATAATTGTAGACAAAATTAGCCATCCTATGAACCAGTAAAATGTAACTTAGACAGTTACTAATATATACTTGGAAATGGTAGCATAGCACAAGTTTTTCCTTTTTTCCTTCCTCTTTCACTGTTCATTCAGAGAGAGAAAATATTTCCTATAACAGTTTCTTTTCAATTTTCCCCCAAATTTCCAGTTTTTCCATACTGGGTCCCAAAAGTTTAAAGTTTTTTTTCCCCAGACAATGACATATCTAAGAGGCATTGGAAGATTTGGCATTTATGTGTCATAAACCAAGAAGCTGGATCACTAACCTGTCACACACAGTTCAACTACCATCTCATCGTACCAGCTCCCAGAATCCAGGCTGCAGATGTATTCTGCTTTGTCAGAGGCCTTGACATACTTGAGCTTCAGCGAGAAGTTCCCCTGATTCATATCTGTGACAGACAGCTCCGTTCAACCCTGATGTCTCTCCCCTTGTGTTTCTGCCCATATTCCTCCACTGTTGGAGATCTCATGGATTAATACTGATGGTGTAAACAGCTTCCACTGCACTTTGAAGCTTCCAGTTTACTTAGTGACTGAGCACTGGCATGGAAGGATAATGTCTGGTCCAATGACTCCAATAACAGGGTTGTTAGGAAGGAATTGATAGGGAGCTGTCAGGAGAGAGCAATACACATGTTCTGTGTGTCAGATAGTTGCTATAAAATGCCCCTAGTGGCACACTTCCCACTCTGTGCTGCAGAGAATTCTATATGGATCTACATATAGAGCTAGAAATACATAATACATGGGGAGAAAAAAAAACAACCTATGTTAAAAGAATGCTCAGGGTACAAAATCAAGCATGCAAAAGTTAGGAAATACAAGAATGAAGGTTGCCCATGCACCCCTAACTCTGCCCCCTGGTGTATATGCATGATTAATTACAAAATTATATACAGTGTTTAGCACAGGACTCATTCAATGCATGCCGTGCTCTTTTCTCTCCATGCTCTTAGGAGTCTCTTAACACTCTGGAGGCTAAAGAAGGTGAAGTGGAGGGACTGCTCTGAATTGCTCTTACCAAGGCTCACAAGGGTTGCGAATTTGGGATGTTCTCAAAGAGCCCCACAGGGCTCATAATAAGGAGTGAGCCACACAATTCCTAAACAGGGACAGTGAATAGCATGCCCAGGTTCACAGTGGAGAACTGATGCACCGCTTGATGCTGGAGAGAACCTTAGGGGAGGCAGAAGGAAATGGGGCAGGGTGTCCCCACTGCCTGGGGACCCATACACGGAGCCAGAGGGCAGCAGAGAAATGAGAGGAAGGTTCTTGATTCCTAGGGGCTCAAGGAGCAGCAGGAGGTAGTAGATGGCGTAAGGAGGGGGCAGGGCTGCACAGAGATTTTTTGGGGCCTGGAACTAAATATGAAATTGAGCCGTTCCCCATTCCAAAGAAAGATTGCCAAGGGTGCAAAACCACTGAGGGAAGGCCCCGGAGGTGGTGGGGTTTGGATAGTGAACCCACTACACATTACTGCTGGTTCCTGTCCCGTGGGGCTGAGGCTGGATCCTGACTCCAGACTGTGTGAAGTGGTCTGCGGGCTAGCAGTGCCAGTCTGGTTTGGTGCAGCCATCGCTCATGATGGAGGGTCAGCGGGGCCAAGCCTGAGTGAGCAGCGCAGCAACCCCATGTGCGAGGTCACAACATGCGGAGACCCCAGGAAGAGCTTTTTTCAAGCACAGAAAATGCTAAAGTTAACAAAAAGGATGCACCATTTACAGTGATCGGTGTATATCTGGGTAGGAAAGAGGGAAAAACCTCATTTTATAATACAGAGGTGATGTTCCTTATTGCAACTATCCCTGCAGAGTGTGCTGAGAAATTCTTATATTACCTATTCCTCAGTCGTAGGAACAACACAGGAGAGCAGAAACCACTAGCAATCCACCCCCTCAGAATTCCTGTTCCTTTAAATCCTTCACAGGATCCCATCTCCCTACTCCACTTACTCAATAATTACTGACCATTAGTAGAAAAGATTCAACAGGAAAACCTGAAGGAGCCTCACACCAGATTATCCCATACATCAGTGGTTACAGCACTTACTTGGGAGGTGGCAGATCCCAGCTCAAGTCCCTTCTCCCCTGTAGATGAATGTGGGATCTCAACCAGGGGGTTCCTATAACACAGGTGGGTTTCCTAACCATTGGGCTTAAAGTTATGAGGGTTGTCCCACTTTACCCCTTTGGCTCTTTTATGTGAGCTCACCGGAGGAACTTGATCCATTAGGTAGCCTGTGAGGACACCCACCCAATCAGGCCCTACGCACAACTTAGGCTGTCGGCAACTATCTTCCACTGGTTTGTGAATTGCTCTTGGGCATAGGATCGACTTCTTGACACCTAGGGGGAGGCCACAGTGAACATGGCCAGAGGCAGGAACATAGAGGCAGAGGGAAGAACTTTTTCTGCAGAAACTTAGGTGGCAAGTGAGTTTAGATACCTGAAGAGTTTGGTGTGGGGAGGGAAAGGGGTTCAGTACATTGCAGCGGTGCTGAAACCAGGATTTCGGTGCCTCAAATAGAGATTTAGGAACCTAACTTTTTGCGCATTCTGGTGTAACAGACTTAGCTCACATGTGAGCTTAGCTGCCTGCTTTTTTTGAAGGAAAATGGCTTTTGTTTTTACTATTGTATTTGGTTAGTAAATAACTACAGAAATGTGTAAACTGAAAGCACAGACTTCATTGGTAATAAAATATATTTGTAAAGGTACAAAAATTCCTCAAAGCCACAAACCAGGTACAGCTTCGAATCCTGCAATGCATGTAAGAAATCGTATTTGAAAAATGATCACAGACATTCCCTCTCAACTGGGGAGGTTTAAGCAGGATGGTTATAGTGAATTTTTTTCAAGCAAAGGTTTTTTTTTTGACAGAGTCTCATACACTTACTGGAAAAAGGCTTATTAATTTAATTGTGATTTCAGTTCACCAAGACATTTAAAAAGGCATCCAACTTCTCTATCCTTCTGTAGAAATGGTTTTGAAGGAGGAGACAGGGACATGTTCCAATTCCTTTACAATTTGAGACCAGATCCTCAGTTGGTGTAAACTGACATAGCCCCATTGATCCAAGTTAAGGAGCCAACCCATGTAACACTACTACATTTTCTTAAGTGATTTTTTGCTTTGTTCAGCACCTGGGCAGAAATCTGAACTTCTGCAAAAAAACTATAAATTGGATGGGTTTACAGTAACAAATAGAAAGGCCATTCAATAGGAATAAGGATTACAACATTGCTGGCCAATGTATCGTCCTTTTTAAAAAAAATGAAATAACATTGAAATAAACTGTGTTTGCCTTTCAAGAGCCTGGGAGAACATCATAATACGTGCCCCTGCATGTTGCCTTTTGAGAAGTTTGTTGATGAATTGGTATTTTGAATGTCTGCCCAGCTGTCAGGGTTCCTTCCCCACTCTGAACTCTGGGGTACAGATGTGGGGACCCTCATGAAAGTCCCCCTAAGCTTATTTTTACCAGCTTAGGTTAAAACTTTCCCAAGGCACAAGTTCCACCTTGTCTTTGAACAGTATGCTGCCACCACTAAGTGATTTAGACAAAGAATCAGGGAAAGGACCACTTGGAGTCCTATTCCCCAAAAATATTCCCCCAAGCCCTACACCCCCTTTCCTGGGGAAGGCTTGAGAATAATATCCTCACCAATTGGTACAGGTGAACACAGATCCAAACCCTTGGATCTAAAGAACAATGAAAAATCAATCAGGTTCTTAAAAGAAGAATTTTAATTAAAGAAAAGGTAAAAGATTCACCTCAGTAAAATCAGGATGGTAAGTACTTTACAGAATAACAAAAACACAGAGGATTTCCCCTTTAGGCAAAACTTTAAAGTTACAATAACAGGGATAAACCTCTCTCTTAGCACAGGGGAAATTCACAAACTAAACCAAAAGATAATGTAATGCATTTCTTTGCTATTACTTACTATCTCTGCAATATTAGATGCTTAGTCCAGATATGCTTAAGGAGATGTATTTTTTCCTGCCCTGGTTCCTTGCTGACTCAAAGTGAACAAAACAAAGACACAAACAGAAACCTTCCCCAACAGATTTGAAAGTATCTTCTCCCCTTATTGGTCCTTTTGGACAGGTGCCAACCAGGTTATCTGGGCTTCTTAACCTTTTACAAGTAAAAGAGGAATTAACCCTTTACAGGGTAAAGAGGGATTTTATGCTACCCTTAGCTGTATGTTTATGACACCAGCAATGGATTTCCTATTCCAGTGGATGACAGCTATTCAGATACTAACTTGTCTACAAACACCTTTTTTGATAAGAGGCAATCAAAGTTCTGTATTGAACATATTTTAATGAAGTAATTAATCATTGCCCGGAGGAAGAGAAAATCATAGGCTTAAAAAAATCTAAATGTTCATTAATTGTAATAGTTCTACATATTTATTTCTCACTGCAACCCAGCTCACCTCTTTGTTCACCCAAATGTGCAGAGAAATGGCTCAACTGTACTGCCATATGCAATTCCAACACAGCATTTTCACTGAACAATATTATTCATGGGATGCTCCCAATCCCCCATCATATTATGAAACTCCTAACGATTCAGAGGCAAATAAATGTATTTACCATTAGCCAAGAACCATGCTGCCCAATGAAAATGTAAGATTCCGCTGTACCTATCATGCACTGGTGCATATGGGAGTTGTGGCGAATTATCTGTTGACCAATGGGAAATTATTTCAGAGGTTAGGGTCTGAAGGTTCTAAGCCCTGTTTCTAATGGATGTATTTTATTAGTTAGGGAACAATATTATAGACTCATAGACTCATAGACTTTAAGGTCAGAAGGGACCATTATGATCATCTAGTCTGTTCTCCTGCACAATTCAGGCCACAGAAGCTCACCCATCCACTTCTATAACAACCCTCTAACCTATATCTGAGTTACTGAATTCCTCAAATTGTGGTTTGAAGACATCAAGCTGCAAAGAATCCTCCAGCAAGTGACCTGTGCCCCATGCTGCAGAGGAAGGCAAAAAAACCCAGGGCCTCTGCTAATCTGCCCTGGAGGAAAATTCCTTCCTGACCCCAAATATGGTGATCAGTTAGACCCTGAGCATGTGGGCAAGACTCACCAGCCAGCACCCAGGAAAGAATCCTCTGTAATAACTCAGATCCCAACCCATCTAACATCCCATCACAGACCACTGGGCATACTTACCTGCTGATAATCAAAGATCAATTGCCAAATTAATTGCCAAAATTAAGCTATCCCATCATACCATCCCCTCCATAAATTTATCAAGCTTAGTCTTAAAGCCAGATATGTATTTTGCCCCCAGTACTCCCCTTGGAAGGCTGTGCCAGAACTTCACTCCTCTAATGGTTAGAAATCTTCCTCTAATTTCAAGTCTAAACTTCCTAGTGTCCAGTTTATATCCAGTTGTTCTTGTGGCCACATTGGTACTAAGCTTAAATAATTCCTCTCCCTCCCTAATATTAATCCCTCTGATATATTTATAAAGAGCAATCTTATCCCCCCTCAACCTTCTTTTGGTTAGGCTAAACAAGCCAAGCTCTTTCAATCTCCTTTCATAAGACAGGTTTTCCATTCCTCGGATCATCCTAGTAGCCCGTCTCTGAACCTGTTCCAGTTTGAATTCATCCTTCTTAAACATGGGAGACCAGAACTGCACACAGTATTCCAGATGAGGTCTCACCAGTGCCTTATATAATGGTACTAACACCTCCTTATCTTTGCTGGAAATACCTCGCCTGATGCATCCTAAAACCGCATTAGCTTTTTTTACGGCCATATCACATTGGCGGCTCATAGTCATCCTGTGATCAACCAATACTCCGAGGTCCTTCTCCTCCTCTGTTACTTCCAACTGATGCGTCCCCAATTTATAACTAAAATTCTTGTTATTAATCCCTAAATGCATGACCTTGCACTTTTCACTATTAAATTTCATTCTATTACTATTACTCCAGTTTACAAGGACATCCAGATCTTCCTGTATGATATCCCGCTCCTTCTCTGTGTTAGCAATACCTCCCAGCTTTGTGTCATCCGCAAACTTTATTAGCACATTCCCGCTTTTTGTGCCAAGGTCAGTAATAAAAACGTTAAATAAAATTGGTCCCAAAACTGATCCCTGAGGAACTCCACTAGTAACCTCCTTCCAGCCTGACAGTACACCTTTCAGTATGACCCGTTGTAGTCTCCCCTTTAACCAGTTCCTTATCCACCTTTCAATTTTCATATTTATCCCCATCTTTTCCAATTTAACAAATAATTCCCCATGTGGAACTGTGTCAAATGCCTTACTGAAATCGAGGTAAATTAGATCCACTGCATTTACTTTGTCTAAAAAATCTGTTACTTTCTCAAAGAAGGAGATCAGGTTGGTTTGGCACTATCTACCTTTTGTGAAACCATGTTGTATTTTGTCCCAATTACCATTGACCTCAATGTCCTTAACTACCCTCTCCTTCAAAATTTTTTCCAAGACCTTACATACTACAGATGTCAAACTAACAGGCCTATAGTTACTTGGATCACTTTTTTTTCATTTCTTAAAAATAGGAACTATGTTAGCAATTCTCCAGTCGTACGGTACAACCCCTGAGTTTACTGATTCATTAAAAATTCTTGCTAATGGTCTTGCAATTTCATGTGCCAGTTCCTTTAATATTCTTGGATGAAGATTATCTGGGCCCTCCGATTTAGTCCCATTAAGCTGTTCGAGTCTGGCTTCTACCTCGGATGTGGTAATATCTACCTTCATATCCTCATTCCCAATTGTCATCCTTCCATTATCCCTAAGCTCCTCATTAGCCTTATTAAAGACCGAGGCAAAGTATTTATTTAGATATTGGGCCATGCCTAGATTATCTTTAACCTCCACTCCATCCTCAGTGTTTAGCGGTCCCACTTCTTCTTTCTTTATTTTCTTCTTATTTATATGGCTATAGAACCTTTTACTATTGGTTTTAATTCCCTTTGCAAGGTCCAACTCTACATGGTTTTTAGCCTTTCTCACTTCATCCCTACATGTTCTGACCTCAATAAGGTAGCTTTCCTTGCTAATCCCGCCCATCTTCCACTCCCTGTAGGCTTTCTGCTTTTTCTTAATCACCTCTCTGAGATGCTTGCTCATCCAGCTTGGTCTAAAACTCCTGGCTATGATTTTTTTCCCCTTTCTTGGGATGCAGGCTTCTGATAGTTTCTGCAACTTTGACTTGAAGTAATTCCAGGCCTCCTCTGCCTTTAGATAAGAACATAAGAACATAAGAAAGGCCGTACCGGGTCAGACCAAAGGTCCATCTAGCCCAGTATCTGTCTACCGACAGTGGCCAATGCCAGGTGCCCCTGAGGGAGTGAAACTAACAGGCAATGATCAAGTGATCTCTCTCCTGCCTTCCATCTCCATCCTCTGACGAACAGAGGCTAGGGACACCATTCTTACCCATCCTGGCTAATAGCCATTTATGGACTTAGCCACCATGAATTTATCCAGTTCCCTTTTAAACATTGTTATAGTCCTAGGCTTCACAACCTCCTCAGGTAAGGAGTTCCACAAGTTGACTGTGCGCTGCGTGAAGAAGAACTTCCTTTTATTTGTTTTAAACCTGCTGCCTATTAATTTCATTTCGTGACCCCTAGTTCTTGTATTATGGGAATAAGTAAATAACTTTTCCTTATCCACTTTCTCAACATCACTCATGATTTCATATACCTCTATCATGTCCCCCCTTAGTCTCCTCTTTTCCAAACTGAAGAGTCCTAGCCTCTTTAATCTTTCCTCATATGGGACCCTCTCTAAACCCATAATCATTTTAGTTGCTCTTTTCTGAACCTTTTCTAGTGCTAGAATATCTTTTTTGAGGTGAGGAGACCACATCTGTACACAGTATTCGAGATGTGGGCGTACCATGGATTTATATAAGGGCAATAATATATTCTCAGTCTTATTCTCTATCCCCTTTTTAATGATTCCTAACATCCTGTTTGCCTTTTTGACTGCCTCTGCACACTGCATGGACATCTTCAGAGAACTATCCACGATAACTCCAAGATCTTTTTCCTGACTCGTTGTAGCTAAATTAGCCCCCATCATGTTGTATGTATAGTTGGGGTTATTTTTTCCAGTGTGCATTACTTTACATTTATCCACATTAAATTTCATTTCCCATTTTGTTGCCCAATCACTTAGTTTTGTGAGATCTTTTTGAAGTTCTTCACAATCTGCTTTGGTCTTAACTATCTTGAGTAGTTTAGTATCATCTGCAAACTTTGCCACCTCACTGTTTACCCCTTGCTCCAGATCATTTATGAATAAATTGAATAGGATTGGTCCCAGGACTGACCCTTGGGGAACACCACTAGTTACCCCTCTCCATTCTGATCCACAAGTTCTTCAGTCCAATCCACTTGCCTAACTAATTTCCTTAATTCTTTAAAGTTAGCCCTTTTGAAATAAAAAACCCTAGTCCCAGATGTATTTTTGTTTATCCTTCCATCTAGTTTGAACTGAATTAACTCATGATCACTCGAACCAAGGTTGTCCCCTACAACCATTTCTTCTATGAGGTCCTCACTATTCACCAAACCCAAATCTAAAATGGCATCCCCTCTTGTTGGCTCTTCAACTACTTGATGAAGAAATCCATCAGCTATCGCATCCAGAAAAATCTGAGCCCCATTACTACTACTAGCACTTGTCCTCCAGTCTATATCTGGGAAGTTAAAGTCTCCCATGATCACACAATTCTCATTAGTGTTTACTTCATTAAAAACATTAAAGAGGTCTCTATCCATCTCCAAATCAGATCCCGGCGGTCTGTAGCACACCCCAAGCACTATCTCAGGGGAGGCTCTAGTAGCTTTCTTTCCCAATGTGATTTTTGCCCAGACAGACTCTGTCTTATCCATTCCATCCCTTCTTATTTCTTTACAGTTAACCTCATCATTGACATACAATGCTACTCCACCACCTTTGCCTTCATTTCTGTCTTTCCTAAACAGCACATAGCCTTCAATACCTGTACTCCAGTCATGACTACTATTCCACCATGTTTCTGTTATCCCTATAATATCCAGTTTCACTTCCTGCACCAGTAGCTCTAGTTCCTCCATTTTGTTTCCTAGGCTCCTCGCATTAGTGTACAGACAGCTTAATTTTTGCCGTTTGGCTTCACTGACATACTTTATCCGGTTAGGCACAGACATTCTACCACCAGTATCACCTATTAGACTGTTATCTACACTACCCTTCCTCCTTATGTCCATTCTTCTCCTCATGGCTGTATCCTCTCTTACTTTGTTTTCTTCCCTTTCAGTTGTAAATTCCGGTGTGGAGATTACCTGGATATCTCCCAACCATCTTCCCCAAATTCCTAGTTTAAAGCTCTCTTAATCAGTTGGGCGAGCCTCCATCCTAGAAGTCTATTTCCCTCCTTACTCAGGTGAAGTCCATCCCGAGAGAACAGTCCTCTGTCCATGAATGCTTCCCAGTGGCCGTACATCCCAAAGCCCTCCTTATAGCACCACTGCCTGAGCCATCTGTTGATCGCCATAATCTTGTCACACCTTTGTTGCCCATCTCTAGGAACAGGCAGAATCCCACTGAAGATCACCTGAGCCTCGATTTCCTTAAGCATCTTCCCCAGCCTGGCATGGTCTCCCTTGATACGTTCCAGCGAGAACCTAGCCGTATCATTCGTTCCCACATGAAAGATAATCAACGGATTCTTTCCCGCTCCCATTAAGATCCTTTTCAGCCTCAGGTCCATATCCCGTATCTTAGCACCCGGCAGACAGCTCACCCTTCTGTTCTCCGGATCAGCTCTAGTTACAGGCCTGTCTATTCTTCTGTCTATGCCGCTGCCTGACTGGCTGGCTACCTTTATAGGACTCCTAGGCAGATAAGCCCCGCCCCCTAAGCAGGGCTCAGCTTCTCTTCCAGCACCCTGCCCCTACCAGCCTCCACACATACAAACTACACAAAATACAAAATACAAAATCCTGGTCCTCCAACAGCACTCCCAGTGAAACTCCCCTGTTTACAGCTCTGGCTGCTGTGCCGCTGCAGTTGTCTATTGAGTGTTAGAAGACCTGGGTTCTAGTCTTGACTTGCCTATTGACTCCCTTTGTGACTTTGGGCAGGTCACTTTATTTTTCTTTGCCTTGGATTCCCTAGCTGTACAATAGGGATACTAATATTCACTTGCCTTTCTAAAGCTTTAGTGCCTGAGAAAATGCAGTTTGAGCCTGAACATCTATACTGCAATTAAACCGCCTCTGAACCTGAGCCCGGACCAGCCAGGAGTGTATAACTGCAGTGTAGATATATCCTTAGGAAGTTCTCAGTCACTAGAGTGCTTGAGGGCTCTTATCAGAAACTGTAGTGCCTAGGGATGTGCATCACCCCAGGCGTGCCCGAGGAGGCTGTTTAGCCCTTCTAGCACTTGCAGTATGGTGGGCTCCTGCACTGCAGGAAGGAGACCCACTCCTGTATATGGGAATGCAGGATCCTGGGTGATTGGTTCAGCTGAATTTTATAAAGTTCTTCACCACCCTAGTGAGCTTCTCAGGGATAATAATAAGAGAGTCCCGTGGTACCTAAAATCACAGCCTTATTTCAGGATTTAAAAACATAACATATAACTTTAATATTCAGACATTTCCTCCTCTGCTAGTCAGGACAGGGCCATTGTGACCATCTAGTCTGATCTTAGCATTACACGGGTCAGAGAATTGAAATGTTCAGAACTTTTAAAATGAACATTTTATCAACCAAACTTTATTCCTGGCCCCTATGTCTCAGGTCAGGAAGTGCAGTTGAGCTGTTTTGTGTCTCTTCTTCCTTCTGCTGTTTGGCTACAAAATGGCAAAAGAGGTCTGAAGTCTCTTTGTACTTTGAGAAACACATACATAGTTAATGTCTGATAATTTAAGAGTCACTCATTAAATTTACTTCACATATGGCACAAAAATTCTACTTTTTCCAAAGGCTGTCTGAGCCAATTTAGTTAGTGACAACCTCCAGTGTCCTAAGTTGATATTTATTTGCCTACTTTCTTGTTTAATGGGAACTTAGTCTTGTGAGGTGCCTAGTATCTCCTGCAAACTATTTAGTGTCCTCAGCTCTCACTGAAGTCAATGAGGTTTGGTGCTCAGCACTGCACAAAAATCTTTAGAAAAGGAGAGAATTCAAAATAGGAGTTTTGAATTCAATGGAGTTCTGGGCAATTCTCAGCTCACAGGATCAGGTCTCTCATTTGTGTATACAAGTATTTAATATTTTAGACCTGATCAAACAAAGCCTCCAAGGGTGTACATTATTTTAAGCATCTGAGAAACGCCATTAATTTGAATGGGAATTCTTACATGCCTAGTATGAGGCATATCCTTAAATTCTTTGTAAAACGGAACCCTTAAATAAAATTTGAGCAGAATCTGTAAGTACTTAAAGGTACTGATCGAAGCAGCATTAACTTCTGCATGTCCCCCTCCATGGCTGGGATTCCCCAGCACAGAGAGAGGCAGTGTTAGCCAAAAGGGCTCATTTCCCCCTGGAGCTTACCTAATTACACCAAGGAGGCACGGAGACAGGAAGACGAGTACCACACCCTTTATTGATCGGTCAGCTGAGCGGGTGCTCTGATCGGCTAGTGCCAGAAGAGAGACACACCCCACAAGCCCGAACGGGCCTTTTTATAATCAGTAACAAACAACTTAGCCTACGTTTGTCTACGTCATATGGTTGACCTGTAGAACCTGTACATGTATCTGTTATGGGATAATTGGATACGCAGGATACATATATCATTTTGTGGGGGCTACAAGATACATCTGTTGAGGATACATTTGTCATTCTGAAGGGGACACAAGATACATCCGTTGACCCTTTGTACTAGATACTTTGGATGCATACATGTGAACGCAGCTGCATACACTTGGGGAGCCAAACAAGCTGATAAGCAAAATAGCTGACATAGGTAAATACACAGCCTTCAGTCTAATGAGTTCTGTAAGCTTTCCAACACAGTTTGGACAAGCATAACATAACTTTGGTTTACTTAGGCCTAATACGGAAAGGCTTCATTAGCACTATGATTTTCCAACAGCAGCAATACCAGTGTAGCTCTTCAGAAGTAAAGTCTGAGAGTCGCTTCAATGTTAGGGATACCAGCTAGTCCAGGTGACCAAACACTGCTGCCATTCTGCATGGTCTGGGGGACTCCCCCCCAAACCCGCCATGGAATGAAGATGCAGACTTTAAAGCTAGAAGTTAGGGCTGATCAGAAAGTTCCAATTAAAGTGTTTTCCAATAGTAAACTGGGTTTTCAACTCACTGGAAGGTTCTATTGTATTGCCCAATCTTTAGATTATGTATTAATTATATTGATTACTTAAAATCCCTAGTTATTACTTTGAGGGTTGACAGGTTCTTGTCTCAAGATCAGGCCCAGTATTATTCAAATTATTATATAGGTGGGAACCCTGATGTGCAGAGTTGCAACACTCACACCATAGGAACTCTTTTATATTTATAAATATAGTTTATTAATACATTTAGCACAATCAGTAACACCCCAACTCAGTAAGGTAGAGATACTATATAACGTTGGGGGCTGTAGGTGATGGCTAGTCTATTGTGTACAGCCAGGCTCTAAGATACAACCGCATTTGCTCCAATCCCTCAAACAGAGACAAAGACCTACAGGATTTCTATCAAGCATTCTTAAAAATAAATACCCACCTGATAAAGTGAAGAAACAGATTGACAGAGCCAGAAGGACACCCAGGAGTCACCTACTACAAGACAGGCCCAACAAAGAAAGTAACAGAACGCCACTAGCCATCACCTACAGACCCCAACTAAAACTGTTATATCCTTGGGGGCAGCCGGTTTAGGAAGAAATCACTTGAGGCCAGGCAGCAGACAGCTAACAAAACTACCATTTTATTTACAGACACAGAGCTCACCCAACCGGCCAAAACCGGCTGGGCTATCCCCTAATAATCTAACTCAGTTGCCATAGGAACAAAAACCATGACAACCAAATACACAACATATTCCTCCCCCCCTAATAAGAACATCCCCTAAATAAAACACACACTAGACTAGAGAAGGAGGGTAGACTGCCTCCACAATAGCTTTAACTTTTGCAGGGGCCTTATGAAGACCTGCAGAATCAATGATGTGTCCCAAATATTCAACAGAGGGTTTGAAGAATTCACACTTGTCTTTGTGAACTCGTAGGCCATACTCTTCCAGTCTTTGTAGGGTAGCCTCTAAATTCTTTAAGTGATCCTCTTCATTTCTTCCAGTGACCAGGATATCATCCAGATAGCACTGAACTCCTGACAAGACACACAAGATCTGGTCCATAGCCCTCTGGAACAGGGCGGGAGCAGACGTTATTCCGAAGGGTAGGCGACAGTATCGATAAAGCCCCTTATGAGTCGCAATAGTCAACAGCTCTTGGGACTTTTCATCGACGTTCATCTGTAAATATGCTTGACTCAGATCAATCTTACTGAACTTTTGTCCCCCAGCCAGGCCTGCGAAGAGGTCATCGATGCGGGGAAGCGGGTATTGCTCTGCACACAACACTGGGTTGACAGTGACTTTAAAATCACTGCAAATCCAGAGAGAGCCATCTTTCTTCACTATTGGAATGATAGGAGTGGCCCATGAGCTATGGGTAACTGGTATTAGGACTCCATTGGTGACCAGGTGCTCCAGGTCCGCTTTGACTTTAAGGCTGGGTAGTTACCTCTCACCACAAACAGTGACAATTTAGCAGCCTGTCCATTGAGCTCCACCTTAACATCAATAGTGCCCAACATGGGCACAGCTTCTCCTGTATACGTCTTCAGAACAGGTTTTGTTGCCTTAAGTGGAAGATGCTGTAGCTTTTCTTTATACACAGAGATGGCTGCACCGGTGTCCAGTTCCATGCGTATAGGTTTGCCATCCAACAACGGGGTTACCCAGTATTCATGTGAGCCCATTGCCAAAGACAAAACATGCAGTGGCACTTCCTCTTGCATTGAGGTGTCACTTTGATCATCCTGGGTCTGCTCTAGGGTATGCAGGGTTCCTCTTTTTGATGGCCAGACCACAGGCCTTTTTTTCTTTTGTTTACAGGCACACTCAATGTGTCCCCTTTTGCCACAGTGTCGACACACCAGGTCCTTACACCAGCATTCTGATGCCTGGTGACCCGGCTTACCACAGCGGTAACATTCTTGACTCTGCACTGTTTTGTGGGTCGGTTCTTGTGACACTTTTTGCACCGTAGGGAATGCACCAATGTAGTGCGCCTCCCTTGTAGCCAGTTCCATGGAGACAGCAATATCAACAGTCTTTTGTAATGTAAGCTGATCCTCTGTCAGTAGGCGCTTCTGTATAGCTTCACTGTAGAGGCCACACACTAACCTGTCACACAGGGCATCATTTAACATCTCCTTAAATTCACAGTGTTCTGCTAGCCGGTTTAGGAAGAAATCACTTGAGGCCAGACAGCAGACAGCTAACAAAACTACCATTTTATTTACAGACACAGAGCTCACCCAACCGGCCAAAACCGGCTGGGCTATCCCCTAATAATCTAACTCGGTTGCCATAGGAACAAAAACCATGACAACCAAATACACAACAAAAACCTCTCCAGCGCATCATCAAATATCTACAACCTATCCTGAAGGACGATCCCTCATGCTCACAAATCTTGGGAGACAGGCCAGTCCTTGCTTACAGACAGTTCCCCAACCTGAAGCAAATACTCACCAACAACTACACCAACCCAGGGACCAAACCCTGCAACAAACCCCGGTACCAACTCTGTTCACATATCTATTCAAGGGACACCATCATTGGACCTAACCACATCAGCCACACCATCAGGGGCTCATTCCCCTGCACATCTACCAATGTGATATATGCCATCATGTGCCAGCAATGCCCCTCTGCCATGTACATTGGCCAAACGAGACAGTCTCTACACAAAAGAATACATGGACACAAATCTGACATCAGGAATTATAACATTCAAAAACTAGTAGGAGAACACTTCAATCTCCCTGGTCACTCAATAATAGACCTAAAAGTGGCAAATCTTCAACAAAAATCTTCAAAAACAGACTCCAACGTGAAACTGCAGAACTGCAATTAATTTGCAAACTGGACTCCATCAAATTAGGCCTGAATAAAGACTGGGAGTGGTTGGGTTATTACAAAATCTAAATCTAATGTCCCCCATACTAATTTACCCACACCTTCTTGTCAACTGTTTGAAATAGGCCACTCTCATTACCACTAAAAAAGTGATTTTTCCTCGCTTGGTATCCTACTGTTAATTGAATTGTCTCATTAGACTGACCTCCCACTTGGTAAGGCAACTCCCATCTTTTCATGTGCTGTGTATTTATACCTGCTACTGTATTTTCCACTCCATGCATCTGATGAAGTGGATTCTAGCCCATGAAAGCTTATGCCCAAATAAATTTGTTATTCGCTAACGCGTCACAAGGACTCATCTTTGTTTTTGCTGATACAGACTAACACAGCTACCACTCTGAAACCTGTAATATCGTAATATAATTTTCCCTGAATTTAGTAAAGGAGAAGAAAGCAATGGAAGAGGGTAAATATCAGACTTACATATCTTTCATCTCTTGCAGTATTAGGTAATATATTTCATGACACAAATTAATGGATACAGTATTACATGGTCAGCTGATGTTGTCCAAGATGAGCACAGAAAGAGACAGATATCTCCACACTGTAGTCCATGCCCTGTGAAACTCCATGAAACACAATGAAGCTCAGACCTTTTGTTTAAGTTCCTATTGTTTAAGTTATTGGGTGAGATTTACTGCTAAGATTGCTAGGCTCTCTTAGTAGGAAAGGTAATGTAAACAGCAGCTATAAACCTAAGAATAATCCAGTTCTGCTGCTCCCCTGTAATTCTAAAATGTTATGACTCAAAACCACAGAACTATAGTGTTGTGTATTGGGTTAGCTCAACCGGTTTCAACCGGCTGAGGAGCTCTCTGTATATATGTAAATAAAATGGAGGTTTTGGTTAGCTGCCTGCTCTCTGGCCTCAAGTGATTGCTTCCTACACCGGCTGCCCCAAGGAGATAACACTGGCGACGAGGGTGAGACTCCGGTGCTGCTCCAGTAACAGAAGGAAGTAGAAGTTAAGGTAAAGAACAAACAAACAAGCTGCTTGTTTGCACTGACTGTGAAAGTGAAACTAAAAATCATGGCTACTCTGACCAGGCCCCTGGAGCCTTTTGATGAGAATACAGAGCAGTGGCATGTGTATACTGAGCGTTTTGAGCTTTTTGGTATTGCAAATGACATTACAGAAGCGAAGAAGGTGCCAATATTCTTAACTGTTGTAGGGGCTAAAACCTACTCTCTGCTACGCAGCTTACTACACCCTGTTAAGCCTGAGACTAAATCTTACAGTGACATTGTGGAAATCCTGGGGTCTCATTTCTCCCCAAAACCACTGGTAATTGCTGAAAGATATAGGTTCCACAAAAGAGACCAAAAGGAAGATGAAACAGTTGTACAATTTGTAGCCATTTTAAAAAAGCTAGCAGAACACTGTGAATTTAAAGAAATGTTACATGATGCCCTGCGTGACAGGTTAGTGTGTGGCCTGTACAGTGAAGCTATACGGAAGCGCCTACTGACAGAGGCTCAGCTTACCTTACAGAAGGCTGTTGATATTGCTGTCTCCATGGAACTGGCTACAAGGGAGGCACAATACATCGGTGCACCCCCTAGGGTGCAAGAAGTGTCACAAGAACCGACCCACAAAACTGTGCAGAGTCAAGAATGTTACCGCTGTGGTAAGCGGGGTCACCAGGCATCAGAATGCTGGTGTAAGGACCTGGTGTGTCGACACTGTGGCAAAAAGGGACACATTGAGTGTGCCTGTAAACAAAAGAAAAAGAGGCCTGTGGTCTGGCCGACAAAAAGAGGAACCCTGCATACCCTAGAGCAGACCCAGGATGATCAAGGTGACACCTCATCGCAAGAGGAAGTGCCACTGCATGTTTTGTCTTTGGCAATGGGCTCACATGAATACTGGGTAACCCCGTTATTGGATGGCAAACGTATACGCATGGAACTGGACACCGGTGCAGCCGTCTCACTGATCTCCGAGACTGTGTATAAAGAAAAGCTACAGCATCTTCCGCTTAAGGCAACAAAAACTGTTCTGAAGACGTATACGGGAGAAGCTGTGCCTATGCTGGGCACTATTGATGTTAAGGTGGAGCTCAATGGACAGGTGGCTAAATTGCCACTGTTTGTGGTGAGAGGTAACTACCCAGCCTTAATGGGTAGGTCTTGGCTTGGGAAGATTCAACTGAACTGGGCAGAAGTGCACCGGATGACTAAAGAAGAAACCAGTCTAACCCCTATACTAAGGCAACATTCTGATGTTTTTGGAGATGATTTGGGAAGTATGAAGGGAATCACTGTGACATTGAACATTAAACCTGGCAGTCCACCAAAATATCTGAAAGCCCGAACTGTGCCATATGCCATCAGGCCAAAAGTTGAAGCAGACCTGGAGCGCCTGGTCACCAATGGAGTCCTAATACCAGTTACCCATAGCTCATGGGGCACTCCTATCGTTCCAATCGTGAAGAAAGATGGCTCTCTCCGGATTTGCGGTGATTTTAAAGTCACTGTCAACCCAGTGTTGTGTGCAGAGCAATACCCGCTTCCCCGCATCGATGACCTCTTCGCAGGCCTGGCTGGGGGACAAAAGTTCAGTAAGATTGATCTGAGTCAAGCATATTTACAGATGCACGTCGATGAAAAGTCCCAAGAGCTGTTGACTATTGTGACTCATAAGGGGCTTTATCCATACTGTCGTCTACCCTTTGGAATAAAATCTGCTCCCGCCCTGTTCCAGAGGGCTATGGACCAGATCTTGTGTGTCTTGTCAGGAGTTCAGTGCTATCTGGATGATATCCTGGTCACTGGAAGAAATGAAGAGGATCACTTAAAGAATTTAGAGGCTACCCTACAAAGACTGGAAGAGTATGGCCTACGAGTTCGCAAAGACAAGTGTGAATTCTTCAAGCCCTCTGTTGAATATTTGGGACACATCATTGATTCTGCAGGTCTTCATAAGGCCCCTGCAAAAGTTAAAGCTATTGTGGAGGCTCCCCCACCTCGAAATGTAAGCCAGCTGCGCTCGTTTCTAGGACTCCTGAACTATTATGGAAAGTTCATCTCACAGTTAGCCACACTGCTAAAACCACTTCATGAGCTCCTTGGGCAGAACAAGGCCTGGAAGTGGACTGAAGCCTGTGATGTTGCGTTTAACAAAGCTAAGGATGCATTGCTAAATTCTGAAGTTCTAACGCACTTTGATCCATCCTTACCACTGCAATTGGCCTGCGATGCCTCCCCTTATGGAGTGGGAGCAGTCGTGTCACATATTATGCCTTCAGGTGAAGAGAGACCTATTGCTTTTGCTTCACGCACTCTAAGCAAAGCAGAAACTAACTACGCCCAAATCGAACGTGAGGCATTAGGAATTGTTTTTGGAATTCGGAAGTTTCATCAGTACCTGTTTGGGCGAAAATTTACTCTTCTCACAGACCATCGACCTCTGACATCAATTTTTGGACCTTACACAGGCATTCCCCTATTAGCTGCTAGTCGTATGCAACGTTGGGCATTGTTACTTTCAGCACACACATATGAAATCAAATATCGGAAATCCACTCTACACGGCAATGCAGATGGCCTCTCAAGGTTGCCTTTGCCGGTTAAACACCAAGATAGTGCCCACAAGGAAATCTTCTACTTTGAACAGGTAGAGAATACACCCATCACTGCTACTCAGATAAAGAAGGCAACTCGCGTTGACCCAGTATTGTCCCACGTTATGGACCTGGTGATGCATGGAACATCTCGACAAACCTCTCCGGTCTCATCAGACCTTGTTCCCTACATGTCCAAGCGGACGGAGTTATCGGTCCAATCTGGTTGTTTGTTGTGGGGGAGACGTGTCATTATTCCACCACCACTGAGATCACAGATGTTAGAAGAGCTACATTCTGGTCACTGTGGAAGAGTGCGCATGAAGGAAATTGCACAAAGCTATTTTTGGTGGCCTGGACTGGACAGCGCTATTGAAGAGAAGGCAAAAGCTTGTATGTCATGTCAGGGTGTGAGGAATGCACCCCAGTGGGCACCCCTACACCCATGGGACTGGCCTGAAAACCCGTGGCAACGTATTCACGTTGACTTTGCTGGCCCCCTTGAAGGAAGCATGTTCTTGGTGGCAATAGATGCCCATTCTAAATGGCCAGAAGTCTCTATAATGCAGTCCACTTCTGCAGAGAGTACTATCCAAAAACTACGAGGACTCTTTAGTCGTTTTGGTCTGCCAGAACAACTTGTGAGCGACAACGGACCACAGTTCGTTTCTCAGGAGTTTCAAAATTTTATGAAAGCAAATGGGATACACCACATCACGTCAGCACCATATCATCCGTCCACCAACGGATTAGCTGAAAGATTTGTGCAGACAATGAAAAACGCTTTGAAATCAGCAAGGGGACAACACTCCATTCAAAAGCGTCTGGATACCTTTTTACTTTCCTACAGAAACACACCTCATGCTACGACCCACGCATCTCCAGCCTTTCTAATGATGGGACGATAGCTGCGCACTTGCTTTGATCTGCTGAAACCTTCTGAACCCCGACAAATTGTGCAACATCAGCAGCAATATCAAGTCATCAGACGGGCACCCAGAGCAAAAGACCGAACCTTTAGCCCGGGACAGCCAGTTTTGGCTCGGAATTATACTTCCAGAGCTAAATGGGTTCCGGCCACAGTCATCACTCAAACAGGACCTGTTTCCTACACAGTCCGGACTGCAGAGGATCTTACCTGGCGGCGACATGTAGATCAGCTGTTGCCAGGTCATGCCAGTCCTCAGTACCCATCTGCAGTTGAGGGGTCTGACTTCACCTCTTCTGGTGAGGGATCGAATCACGAGTCACCTGTTTCTGACTGTTCTCCTCCATTACTGCCAGCGGCTGAGATACCCCTTTGCCCAGCACGATACCACCTCCTCACCTGTTCGTGCTGCGGACCCTGAGCCCCTAGTGCTTTCGGGTGCAATAACACCAGTAGTTCGCCGTAATCCACCTAGAGACAGAAGGCCTCCTAATCGGCTGGATCTTTAGCTAGGGAGAAGCCACGGTTATGGGGCAAAATAATCCCCAGGGTTTAGCCGGGAATGGAGGCAGTCTACCCTCCTTCTCTAGTCTAGTTTGTGTTTTATTTAGGGGATGTTCTTATTAGGGGGGGAGGAATAAGTTGTGTATTTGGTTGTCATGGTTTTGTTGCTATGGCAACTGAGTTCGATTATTATGGGTTAGCTCAACCGGTTTCAACCGGCTGAGGAGCTCTCTGTATATATGTAAATAAAATGGAGGTTTTGGTTAGCTGCCTGCTCTCTGGCCTCAAGTGATTGCTTCCTACACCGGCTGCCCCAAGGAGATAACATATAGCACATGAAAATGAAGGGAGAGGGCAGACATTTGGAGCTGATGGGTGCTGAGCTCTTTTGAAAATAGAGCCCTAAATTATTTGAGTTGAAGAGATGAAAGCCTCATCTTCAGCTACAGTGAAAGCTCCGCTCACCACACATACCTGCACTACAACCAGATACAACTAAAGGAAAACAAACCAAACTCCAGTTAAATACCACAAAAACAACAAATATGAAAATGGGGTTCTTAGCCTGTTACAGAACTGAGAAGGAAGAGATAAAATCACATGTATAAACAGACAAATAAAATCCCAGAACTTCTCTTCCCCACATATACACAAATACTACACACACTACATAACAAGCATTCATCAAACACAATCTCCACTGCTATATAAATGGAGTACATATTGACAGAATATGTAACACAGGGCTTAATGTCAGTCTTTAAGCTGCCACATAACACAGCATCCCTATAAAAGCAATACTGAAGAGCTGACTATTGTTATTGTACTTCATCTGGGCACTAAGCTCCCTGTGGGTGCAAGTCCCGGCATGCATTCAGCAACTTGCAGGTTCCGGGTCTTACTTTTTATATACATGACTGTCTTGGAAGTGATGAAGCAGTTCTATTTTGTGGCTGTGTGATTTCACTGAGACGTAGCTGATGATGATGGCCATCTTATAGAGGACACGGATTTTGAGGACTGTGGAATGAACTTCCGAAAGAGCTGAGATCTGTCACAAACCTCACTATCGTCCTCTCCAAGTGCCAAGTGCATTTCTTTGACTTGCTTTCTTTAACAAAAATACATAGCAACAAACACCTTTCCTCTCCCCCCCACACACTGAACACAACAACAAATAATTTAAAAAAATCCTATCATAACAAGAAGCTATTCTCCTTCTGAGAAGAGGACGAGAGACCAAACATGTGAAAGATGTGTAGATAGGCTGTCCAGACTGACTTAAAATATCCTCTGGCACTGCTGGCAGAGATATACCCTTGGTCCCAGACATACTTCTCGGTCAATGAAATCTATTCTGATATCCAAGTTTGTATGTGAGCTGTTTCTGGAAGCCTGGGAATGCTGTATTTTCCAACAATGGCCAAACAGCATGGTTGTGTAAAACATTTTTTATGGACTATTCTTCAGAAAATTGGGTTTTTGACTAAACAATATATTTTTTCTTTTTTTTTGTTTTACTTTCTGTGGAAAATGTACAGTATTCAAGCAAACTGAGTACTCATAAATACAAACTTTTGGGTTTTCCCTGAAATTTTTCCCACAAAATTCAGTTTTTTCCCATTGGAAATGAGTAATATTTTCTAACCAGCTCTATAAACAAGGCCTGCCCTCAGTTCTACATAAAAACACGGTGAACTATCTAAAAATTCAAATATAGTGAAAAATCATTATATTGTGCTCATGTATTAAATCAGTGAATTTACACTGGATTTACACCAGTGTTATGGAGGTCAGAATTTGGCCCACACAATATGAATAATTTGATTTGAAACCAAATGATTTGAAACCAAATTAGAAATATACTTGTAAAGTATAATGTGTATTTGATAAATGCCATAACACATACCAAATATGTTCTGCCAGATATTCTACACTGATAATTAAATATAATTTATTTTGGAAAAAACTGGTGCTGAGCACCCTAGGTGAAAAAGCAAAAACTCTTATAGTTAATCATTAGCCTTGTGCATGTGTATGTGCACCTCCAGAAGAACTGTCTGGTTAACAGGCTCAATCAAGTTGTAGTTGTTATGTGAGTTTACAGTTCCAAGATTAAATACAGCAAATTGAAGACCGATCATTTCAATGTGAAATGCTCCTGGATTTTTATGGAGACCTTAAGATCTTTCAGAGGGGTAGCCGTGTTAGTCTGGATCTGTAAAAGCAGGAAAGAATCCTGTGGCACCTTATAGACTAACAGACGTTTTGCATCCGACAAAGTGGGTATTCACCCACGAAAGCTCATGCTGCAAAACGTCTGTTAGTCTATAAGGTGCCACAGGATTCTTTGCTGTTCTTAAGATCTTTGTTTTTAAATTTCCTAGGTTATTATTTTAGAAGCTATTTTCATATCTATTTTACAAGGATTGGATGCAGGTTTAACCCTGGAGTAAACTACTACAACCCATTTCATAACTTGGAACCCAGGAATTATTCTGGGGAAGTTCTAAGGCATGTGTTGTTCAAGAAGTCAAACTACATAATCAAAAAGGTCCCTTCTGGCCTTGGACTGTATGAATCTATGAACTCCCTAAACAAAAGCCAGTCAGTATCCCAGGAATATGCATTTGTTTAGCTTTTTGATTTGCTAATATTTTAGATTCAGAGACAAGGACAAATTAATCAGGTAAATGAAATGCTCAGGGTAGACAGACACAGCTCTGCCATGAATGAGATAAAAGCGGCTTTCTGAAAAATTAACAGCAACATACTTTTTTATTTGAACAGATATTATTAGTAAATGTGTCTGCATGCTAGAGAAGTAGATCATACCTACCTACCTACCTATGGTCTTCATAATCATCACTACCATATTAGAGACTGGACAGAGATCTCCACTGCCATCCTTTAGGTCTCAGCTTTGACCTTCTCTTGTTGTCTTCTCTCCCTGTGGGACATCATTTGGACACATAACTTCTGCTAGCCAAAGACTAATGGATGAATTTCCCTACCCCTTATCTCTCCTTTTCATTCAGTCACACATCCCTGACTGCCTTTCAGACATCACTTCTTGGAATTTTGGCACCAGCCATTCAAATGTAATATTATGCAAAATCAACTCAACTTTTCTCAAAATCCCTGCTCTGTTCATCCCTTCTTTATCATCCTCATCACCTCCACCATATAGTCTATCCCACACCATACAGCTTTCCTTTCTCCTCTTTATCTTTCTTCCACTCTTGTTGGTGGTGTTAGATTCTGCCCAGTGTACCACCACAACTAAATTGGCTCATTCTACTCTATTGACACCATCAAAATCCAGCTCTAAGCTTGACTACTACAACATCCATCTCTGCAACCTGCTAGATTCTCACTGCACCCCCTCATCTTTCCATCCATCCAAAATGCTGCTTAATAAGACCTCTAATTTATCCTAATTTTCAGCTCCTGTCTGACCTCTCCAGTTTAGTTTCTTTTCACTTCTTACACACCTCTCTTTGCTCCACCCGCAACTGGAACATTCATGTCCATTTTTCACCCATGACTTTTTCCCATGAGACCCCTGTCATCAAACACCTCACAGACCAATGATCCAAAGTGACTCCATGCTATCTAACTGCAAGTCACTCCTTAAAACACATTTCATTTTTACAGACAATAAAAATTAGTCCTTTCCTCAAAGTAGAGCTGCATGAAAAAAGCTGGAATAATTTTCACAAACATTTTTTTTCAATTTTATCATTTTTACATTTAAAAGGTTTTTTTCATAATTCTTATGTACACAAAAAATTGGCCATCACCACAACATAGAAATGTTCAAAATCAGATTACATAAATATTAAACAAGCATACAATCGGCTAAAGAAAAAATATGAAACTAAGTAACACAAAATTGACAAATGTCTCTGCTAAACCACTCTTTCTTGCATGGAACACTTCATCTGTACAGGACATTGTCAATTTAAATGATATGCTCTGACTGGCAGGAGCCTTGTCTTAATTTCCTGAAAAGCACAGATCATGCTGCTGGCAGTCTACAAAGAATAACGATAATAATAATTAATAAAAACATAAGTAACACATGGCTTCTTCACATGTTCTTTGAAATAGCTGGGCAACATAGTGAGTCATGAAAACAGATGACTATTAAACACTGAGTGAGGACTTATCAGGATTCCAGCTATGTAGATGTAATAGCAGAATTCTCTCTAGTTTTACACAATGTTCTCCATGAGGTGTTACTGAATCTCTTGGGTAAATGTTCTGGCAAATCTGTCTATGACATCTTGAGGGTGAAGCCCAATAAACAGGGTCAAACACCAGCCTGTGAGACTCTGACTCTTCTTCAGCAAGTAAATTATGTGGATCACTATCCCTGCACCCAAGGGATTGAGAAATATTCTCCTCTGATCATGAGTCTGCCTTGCATAGTACATTGAAAGAAAGATGTGGGCACTTCCTCCTCCTCTTCTTCTTCTTCTTCTTCTTCTTCTTCTTCTTATTTAGGTGTCTTATGGTATCAACTAGGGGTCACCAAATGAAATTAATAGGCAGCAGGTTTAAAACAAATAAGAGGAAGTTCTTCTTCACGCAGCACACAGTCAACTTGTAGAACTCCTTGCCTGAGGAGGTTGTGAAGGCTATAAATTCATGGAGGTTAAATCCATAAATGGCTATTAGCCAAGATGGGTAAGGAATGGTGTCCCTAGCCTCTGTTTGTCAGAGGATGGAGATGGATGGCAGGAGAGAGATCACTTGATCATTACCTGTTGGGTTCATTCACTCTGGGGCACCTGGCATTGGCCACTGTCGGTAGACAGATACTGGGCTGGATGGACCTTTGGTCTGACCCGGTACGGCCGTTCTTATGTTCTTATGAGTCTGCCTTGCTTAGTACATTGAAACAAAGCTGTGGGCACTTTCTTCTTTCTTTTTCATTTAGGTGTATTATGGTATCACCTAGGTGCCCCAGAAATTGACTAGGGCCCCATTGTGCTAGGCATTGTACACTATGTATTAGGTGTGTTATGGTAATACTAGGAGCCCCAGTCATGGCCCCCACTGTGCAGTGTGCTGTACAAACACAGAACAAAAATACAGCCTCTGCCCTAAGGGCCTTCCAGTCTAATAAGGACTTCAAATGTGTTACCATCCTGCATACCACAGCCAATTGAATCTCCATGCCAACAGCAGACATGATACCCACACTCTACTCTCCCTATAGGATAGGCCCCTAACACTTCGTCTAAATAGAAATCTTTAGTATCTACTAGACATATAGGGAGAATTGAATAGTTCTGATTCCATTCAGAAGAAGGCACTGGGTGATGCATGAACACTTGTAAAATCATTATAATAGTCTGTCTTCCTTATGACAATATCTTTATACTTAGATAGATTCATATGGCTAATATTTTGTATTTACACTCATCATAATACTGAGATTATCATAACTGGTGCTATTTTTAAAAGAGGTTATATCTATGTTAACTCTACGAAAATCATTGGAACTACACATGGGATGAATTCGGCTCATTTAGTTTTTGCATCAGTGCTCAGAGAGAGACAACAATCATACAAGTGAACACATTCAACCTGATACTTCGCTATTACCCAGTAATTGTGAGGCAGGACTTACTTATGAGCACTAGGGGGAGGGATAGCTCAGTGATTCGAACCTTAGCTTGCTAACCCTAGGGTTGTAAGCTCTATTCTTGAGGGGGCCATTTAGGGATCTGGGGTAAAAATCTGCCTGGAGGTTAACCCTGCTTTGAGCAGCACATTAGACTAAATGACTTCTTGAAGTTCCTTCTAACACTGATATTCTATGATTCTAATAACAGCATACGAAAGAGCTGGCTAATAGGGTCACAAGAGATAATTTATCTGATAAGTTTGGGGTAATTTTGATTGTTATTTTTTGTCATTTATCATTCACTTTCTTAAATGGACAAATAATATTCAGCAAATTATTTATTTATCAATAGCTTTTTGATCAGCTCTAGAACACAATATGCATGAACACATTTTCATTCTTTTGTTCATTGATGATGTTTAAGATACAAACTCAAAACTTCTTTATGGTGCCTGTGTTCATGATACAGGTACAGTCACTTACATAAAGTGCTTGAGACTACAACTACAATACACAGACTCCAGTACTCGCTTTTGGCTGGATGCATTTTAAAGGGCAGAGTGAAGCATAGACAGCTGCAGCAGCACAGCAGCCAGCAAACAGAGCTGTAAACAGGGGAGTTTCAGTGGGAGTTGACAGGGTGAGTTTGCGGGGGAGACTTAGAGACCTAGGCAGAGGAACTGACAGGTTAGTGAAGGGAGTGGGTGGTGGTCTGCCAGTGTTCTGGTGCCTGTTGGGGGTTTGTTTTGTGTTTCTTGGACTAACAGGTTTTAGGTGGGAAGGCTATGACTGATACAGAGGCAGCAGGGAAAGACACAATGAGGATGACTGGATGTGGAAGCTGCGGTATGTACATGATCCTGGAGGGGGTACCTGAAAAAAGTTTTGTCTTCATGAAGTGCCGCCTGATAGAGCTGATGGAAGAAAAGATCCAAGGACTGGAGATGCAGGTGGAAACTCTGGTAGAGTTTAGAAGGGAGTTCGAGCAGATGATGGAGAAAAGACATTAGGAGGCTGAAGGGATAAGCTCAGACTTGCAGATGGCAGCAGGACCAAAGAATTCTGAGGAGAGACTGCTGGGTGAGGAAAGTGGACGGTGGAAGCATGTGACTAAGGCCTGGTCTACACTATGCGTTTAAACCGATTTTAGCAGTGTTAAACCGATTTCACGCTGCACCCATCCACACAACGAGGCCCTTTATATCGATATAAAGGGCTCTTTAAACCGGTTTCTGTACTCCTCCCCAACGAGAGGAGTAGCGCTGAAATCGATATTACCATATCGGATTAGGGTTAGTGTGGCCACAAATCGACGGTATTGGCCTCCGGGCAGTATCCCACAGTGCACCATTGTGACTGCTCTGGACAGCAATCTGAACTCAGATGCACTGGCCAGGTAGACAGGAAAAGCCCCGTGAACTTTTGAATTTCATTTCCTGTTTGCCCAGCGTGGAGCTCTGATCAGCACAGGTGGCGATGCAGTCCCAAATCCAAAAAGAGCTCCAGCATGGACTGTACGGGAGATACTGGAGCTGATCGCTGTATGGGGAGACAAATCTGTTCTATCACAGCTCCGTTACAGAAGACAAAATGACAAAGCACTTGAAAAAATCTCCAGAGGCCACAGCAGGGACTCAGCACAGTGCTGCGTGACAAGCATAACGGAAAGCCAAAGAATCAAATGGACGCTCATGGAGGGAGGGAGGGAGTGGGTACTGAGGACTCCAGCTATCCCACAGCCCTGCAGTCTCCGAAAAGCATTTGCATTCTTGGCTGGGCTCCAAGTGCCTGAAGGGTCAAAAACATTTTCCCGGGTGTTTCAGGGTGTATGTCGTCAATTTACACCCTTCACCCCCCCCCCCGAAAGAAAAGGGGAAAAAATTGTTTCTCGCCTTTTTTCAATGTCACCCTATGTCTACTGCATGCTGCTGGTAGACGGGGTTCTGGAGAGCTAAACAGCAGCATCCTCTCCCCTCTCCTCGGTGACAGACGGTACAGTACAGAAGGACTGGTATCCGTTCTCATCATCAGCCCGTGAGTACTCCTGGCTGGCCTCAGGTGAGGCTGGCCGGGGGCGCCTGGGTAAAAATAGGAATGATTCCCAGTCATTCCCGGTAGATGGTACAGAACGGTTGGTAACCGTCCTCATCATAGCAACTGGGGGCTTTGCTTCATCAGCCCCCTCCCTTTCATGTGTAAAGAAAAGCTTCTGTACTGCCTGGACTATAATAGCAGCGGGATGCTGGGCCCCTCTCCCCCACACTGCTTAATGTCCTGCCTGCACTATCATAGCAGCTGGAGGCTGCCTTCCCCTCATTTTATGTCACTAACAAGTCACTGTTTCTTATTCCTGCATTCTTTATTACTTCATGACACAAATGTGGGGGACACTGCCATGGTAGCCCAGGAAGGTTGGGGAAGGAGGGAAGCAATGGGTGGGGTTGTTGCAGGGGCACCCCCTGTGAATGGCATGCAGCTCATCATTTCTGCAGGGTCTGACACGGAGCAGCTGTGCTCTCTGGTTCTCTGATACACTGGCTCTCTAATACACTAGCCCCATATTCTAGGCAGGACTGATTCTATTTTTAGATACCATAAAGGAGGGATTGACTCGGGGAGTCATTCCCATTTTTGTCTTTGCGCCCCTGGCCGACCTCAGCCAGGGGCACCCATGACAGCAGCAGACAGTACAGAATGATAGATAACCGTTATCTCATTGCCAATTTACAATGGCAGCAGACGGTACAGAACGACTGATAACCATCTCTGCTATCATGCAAAAGCAAATGAATGCTACTGTGTAGTGCTGCTGTATCGCCTCTGTCAGTGGCATCCAGTACACATACAGTGACAGTGACAAAAGGCAAAACAGGCTCCATGGTTGCCATGCTATGGCGTCTGCCAGGGCAATCCAGGGAAAAAGGGCGCAAAATGATTGTCTGCCGTTGCTTTCCTGGAGGAAGGAATGACTGACGACATTTACCCAGAACCACCTGCGACAATGATTTTTGCCCCATCAGACACTGGGATCTCAATCCAGAATTCCAAGGGGGGGACTGTGGGAACTATGGGATAGCTACGGAATAGCTACCCACAGTGCAACGCTCCAGAAATCGACGCTAGCCTCGGAACGTGGACGCACACCATCAAATTAATGTGCTTAGTGTGGCCGCGTGCACTCGACCTTATACAATCTCTTTTACAAAACTGGTTTATGTAAAATCGGAATAATCCCGTAGTGTAGATGTACCCTAAAAGAGAACCAGGCAGAGGAAAAGATGGGCCAGTGAAGGAGAAATAGAGCTCAGGAACAGGTCTGCAGAGTTGGAAAATGAAGAAGGGGAACAGCAGGTGGTCGCTGAAGGTGAGAGGGCAAGGAAAAAGAGAAGAGCAGCTAGTACTACAGGAAGAGGGGAAGAGTCAATGGAGACAACACCAAATATGAGCCCCAGGAGGATATGGGATGTGTTGCGGAGGATTTCAAGGGTGAATAGGAATCAAGCGGACTTGCAGCCAGTGGGAGCAGGGGATAGACAGGAGAATCACACTGTCAACAGGAAAAGGCAGGTCTACGTGATTGGGGACTCCTTATTGAGAAGAATAGACAGGCCTGTAACTAGAGCTGATCCGGAGAACAGAAGGGTGTGCTGTCTGCCGGGTGCTAAGATATGGGATGTGGACCTGAGGCTGAAAAGGATCCTAATGGGAACGGGAAAGAATCCGTTGATTGTCCTTCATGTGGGAACGAATGATGCAGCTAGATTCTCGCTGTAAGGTATCAAGGGAGACTATGCCAGGCTAGGGAAGATGCTTAAGGAAATCGAGGCTCAGGTGATCTTCAGTGGGATTCTGCCAGTGGGATATCATACAGGAAGATCTGGATGACCTTGTAAACTGGAGTAAAAGTAATAGGATGAAATTTAATAATGAAAAGTGCAAAGTCATGCATTTAGGGATTAATAATAAGAATTTTAGTTATAAATTGGGGACACATCAGTTGGAAATAACAGAGAAGGAGAAGGGCCTCGGAGTATTGGTTGATCATAGGATTACTATGAGCTGCCAATGTGATATGGCCGTTAAAAAAGCGAATGCAGTTTTAGGATGCATCAGGTGAGGTATTTCCAGCAAAGATAAGCAGGTGTTAGTACCGTTATATAAGGCACTGGTGAGACCTCATCTGGAATACTGTGTGCAGTTCTGGTCTCCCATGTTTAAGAAGGATGAATTCAAACTGGAACAGGTTCAGAGACGGGCTACTAGGATGAACCGAGGAATGGAAAACCTGTCTTATGAAAGGAGACTGAAAGAGCTTGGCTTGTTTAGCCTAACCAAAAGAAGGTTGAGGGGGGATAAGATTGCTCTTTATAAATATATCAGAGGGATTAATATTAGGGAGGGAGAGGAATTATTTAAGCTTAGTACCAATGTGGCCACAAGAACAACTGGATATAAACTGGACACTAGGAAGTTTAGACTTGAAATTAGAGGAAGGTTTCTAACCATTAGAGGAGTGAAGTTCTGGAACAGCCTTCTGAGGGGAGTACTGGGGGCAAAAGACATATCTGGCTTTAAGACTAAGCTTGATAAGTTTATGGAAGCGATGGTATGATGGGATAGCCTAATTTTGGCAGTTAATTTTGGCAATTGATCTTTGATGATCAGCAGGTAAATAGGCCCAGTGGTCTGTGATGGGATGTTAGATGGGATGGGATCTGAGTTACTGCAGAGAATTCTTTACTGGGTGCTGGCAGGTGAGTCTTGCCCACATGCTCAGGGTTTAACTGATTGCCATATTTGGGGTCGGGAAGGAATTTTCCTCCAGGGCAGACTGGCAGAGGCCCTGGAGGTTTTTCGCCTTCCTCTGCAGCGTGGGGCATGGGTCACTTGCTGGAGGATTCTCTGCAGCTTGAGGTCTTCAAACCACAATTTGAAGACTTCAATAACTCAGACATAGGTTAGGGGTTTGTTATAGAAGTGGATGGGTAAGATTGTGTGGCCTGCATTGTGCAGGAGGTCAGACTAGATGATCATAATGGTCCCTTCTGACCTTAAAGTCTATGAGTCTATAAGCAGGAGATTTCAATGCAGACAATTGACTATACATTGGCTAATACACAGCTGGTAGATGTGCAGGTGAACAAGCCCCTGATGGCATGGCTGATGTGATTAGGTCCTATGATGATGTCACTTGAATGGATATATGGACACAGTTGGCACTGGGCTTTGTTGCAAGGATAGGCTCCTGGGTTAGTGTTTTTGTTCTGTGGTGTGCGGTTGCTGGTGTAAGGAACGGTGTCCCTAGTCTCTGTTTGTAAGAGGATGGAGATGGATGGCAGGAGAGAGATCACTTGATCATTGCCTGTTAGGTTCACTTCTCTGGGGCACCTGGCATTGGCCACTGTCGGTAGACAAGATACTGGGCTAGATGGACCTTTGGTCTGACCCAGTACGGCCGTTCTTATGTTCTTATGTTCTGGTGAATATTTGCTTCAGGTTGGAGGACTGTCTGTGAGCGAGGGCAGGTCTGTCTCCCAAGATCTGTGAGAGTGAGACATCATCTTTCAGGATAGGTTCTAGATCTTTGTTGAGTGTCTCTGGGTTGGAAACAGCTGAGTAGCACATCCAGGAGCCACCAGCTATACAGCAAGACAGGACAGTTCTGGGCGAAGTGCAGCCCATATGTTCCATATTGCTCCTTGTTGCTGCTCACAAAGGAGCAGCTTGTATATCATCTCCAGAAATTGCTTCCTCCTGACCCCAAGCCAGCAGCTGTCCCTCTCTCAGAGCAAAGTCACAGCATCAGGGACCTTGGCCAGAGCCCCTGGTGCCTCATTCTGATACTGGAGTGTAAGATTAGGGAGAGCTTCCCATGGCCTCTCCCTGCCCTAGGATTGGACTTTGCCTCCAGAGTTTGTAAATTACAGTCATAGAGCTACTGTTTATGTTAATGTTTACAAGAATGTTTCATTTCAAAATTCAGTTCTCACCTGGTTTATTCCCTATCTCTTCTTACACTGAGTGGCACTGTTAACTCCTTACTAACCAAGGTACTATTCCAGTTTCTCTCACCAGTTCCCATCACTCTGGATCCGGGTTGCAAACACCCAGAACTCTAAGTGTCTGCGGATAGGAAAAGAGTCTGGCATGAACCTGCATCTCTTGAGCAGGTGGTGTGGAGGGAGGGGCTTGTGCCTGGCAGTATAGGTGCTCACTCTGTGGGTGCTCCGGGGCTCGAGCACCAACAGAAAAAAATAGTGGGTGCTCAGCACCCACCAGCCACAGCTGTTTTGAGGTGTGGCTGATCAGCTCTTTGGCGATGCCCCCAATCAGCTAATCAGGGGTGCCACCAAACAGCTGAGCAAAGGTGGCCCCAAAGAGCTGTTTGGCAGCTTGCAGGAGAGCGTGGAAGAGGGCAGAGAGTGGCAAACAGCAGTCTGAGGCTTTGGGGACGGGGTGGAATGGGAGCGGGAATAGACAGAGTGATGGCAGGACCTTGTGGGAGGGGTAGAACAAGGGTGAGGCCTCAGGGCCTCAGAGTGGAGTGGGGTGAAGAACCCCTGGGGAAAAATGAAAGTCAGCACCTATGGCTGGGAGAGAATACTGGGAGGTTGATGGAGAGGGAACAAACTGGACTGGGAGCTGTAGGTGCGGAGTCAGGCTGTGAGGATGAAAGTGAAAAGAGAAAAGGCAGAGAAACTCCTTGAGGAGGGATATTGGTCTCTGAAGAGTTCCCAGGGAGAGATTTTTTTCAAACATAGAAAATACTACGATTTAAATGAAGTTTTCACCATGTGCAGTGATTGGTGTATTTCTGGACTGGGAAGAGGGAAGAATCTCATTTTATGATGCAGGGGCATGTTCCCCATTGTAACTAGCTATGTAGAGTTTACTGAGAAATTCTTATATTTCCCATTCTTCAGTCCAAGCACCAGCACATGAGATCAGAATCTGCTGGCAATCCACCCCATCGGAGTACCTATCCCTTCGAAACCTCTGTGAAAGGAAATATTAGATCTAGTTTCTTTGGAGAAATAAAACTCACTTCAGAGGGTAGCGGTTGCTAAAGGAAGTTATGTGATCATGCTGTTTGGGCCATCCACAGAAAAGCCTTCTGGTAGCAAGGTGTGTGAGTTGTGCCTCTGAGCCGTAGGGAGCAGTCTGCCTTGTGTGTCTCTCTCTCTGTTCTGGTTACTATTGTTTGGGCTCTGAGCTAAGCAATAAAGTAGCGTTGAGTTGTAACCTTGCAGAAAAAAAAATGTTTTTCATCTAACTTCTCTTTGTGTATGCCATGAACATAACACTGCTCCAAAAAGAAAAAGAAAGTAGAAATTATTTTAGTTACTAATTCTTAAGAGTTAAACAGGAATGGTCATGTGCTCATGAAGATAAGTGAGTTTCTAATAACACCCCTGTCTCCCAACTATACGTGTCTTGTGTCTTAGCTCTAGTATGTGGCAGTTAAACTGATAATGTAGAGTGAGCCTTTGATTTTTCATTATATTGAATTGAAGCTTTAGGATTGTGAAAAGAATAACTTCACGGATGTCCCAAGGTGTTCCCTGCTTTCTGCTTTCTCTTTAACATGTATCTGGCTGGACCTCAAGGAATGATTCTTTTCTGTTGATATACTTTTTATGACATTGTTCAATACCTCTGGAAAACTTGAATCTGCACCTGTGTGTAATTCTCTGGTGAGAAACATTTACTTGCTTTGGCTCTACTGGCTAAGCGGCAGTTCTGCAGAAAAGGACCTGGGGATTACCGTGGAAGAAAAGATGGATCTGAGTCAACAGTGTGCCCTTGCTGCCAAGAAGGCTAATGGCATATTGGGCTGTATTGATAGGAGCATTGCCAGCAGATCAAGGGATGTGATTATTCCCCTTTGTTCGGCACTGGTGAGGCCAGACCTGGAGTATTGCATTCAGTTTTGGTCCCCCAACTACAGAAGGGATGTGGACAAATTGGAGAGAGTCCAGCTGAGGGCAACAAAAACGATTACAGTGCTGGGGCACATGACTTATGAGGAGAGGGTGAGGGAAGTGGGCTTATTTAGTCTGCAGAAGGGTGGGGAATTTGATAGCAGCCTTCAACTACCTGAAAGAGGGTTTCATAGAAGATGGAGCTCGGCTGTTCTCAGTGGTACCAGATGACAGAACAAGGAGCAATGGTCTCAACTGCAGTGCAATATCTAGGTTGGGTATTAGGAAACACTATTTCACTAGTTAATACAACTTGAATTAATTCCAGACAATTTTTTTTTTCTCTAGTTTTAATATACATACCTGTAGACTCCTCTATACTGGCCTTTCAATGATAGTAAACTCCTACATGCCTTCTGTGTATCCAAATAAACACTTCAGATTTTGGGTTATAATTCCCCTAATGGAAAGATGTGGGGTGATGAAAATATTATGGGATGCACTGTTAACTTTATGTGGCACAGATCCTTGAGGAAGCAATTATGCAGAGTAATTCCCTAAGAGAGGCTTGTTCTGTGGAAAATTCTCTTCAAAGGGTCAGATTGAGTATTGCAGTTTCTAGTAAAAGGACAAATTCTAGGGTCTAATCTTCCATAATAGGGTATTTTTGGGAGTAGGTTATGGGAGAGATTTCCTTCTGAGGGGTAGGTAATGAAGGATGTAACTAGGTCCCTCACCATGGTTTATCCCAGGCAGCTTGCATCAGAATTTTCAGCAAATAACAAACACCACTTTTATGGCCAGATGTAAAAAACACAAACCACCTCCTCCAAAACCCTACGCTGTGATAATATTTTGAGAGTTGGCATCTCTGTGACAGCCCAGACACTGGTGGCAGTGGCTGGGGGCTAACACCTTAGGGAGGGGATGATGCCTGACATGGAGGGCTGAGGGAGATTCCTGAGGAGGAATCGCCTCACATTTGGGGGATTATCCCATAGCAAGGGCAGGGCCCAGGTCCCTTTTCTATTGCATCCAATCTTTTCCCAGCTTCCCCCAGTGCGTTCAGATATAGCTATCCACAGAGAGATCTTGTGTCTCAAAGAGGCCCTGTAATGTTGTGCTGCTATGGCAACCAGGCCCATGGAGGTGTAGCCAGGAGCCAGGTGTCTCCTGACTCCCCAGGAGCTTGGGGCTGTCTTGGGAGGGAAAGCACCACAGAGTAATGGCACCAGATTTCCTCAGTGGAGAGCCAGCCTGACCTCTTCTATAGCACAGGCCATAGAACATCCCCCAAATAATTCCTAGAGCAGATCTTTTAGAAAAATAGTCAATCTTAATTTAAAAATGGTCACTGATGGAGAAGCCACCATACCCTTGGTAATTTCTTCCAATGAATTATCTTCAGTTAAAAATTTACTCTTTCTCTCTAGTTTGAATTTGTATAGCTTCAACTTCCAGCTATTGGATCATGTTATGCCTTCCTCTGCTAGACTGAAGAGCCCATTAGGAAATTACAGATTATAATCAAGTCACCCCTTAATCTTATCTTTGCTAAACTAAATAGCTTGAGCAGCTTGAGTGTATTGCAATAAGGGAGACTTTCTATTTCTTTCATCATTCTTGTGGCTCTTCTCTGAACCCTCTCCAATGTATCAACATCCTTCTTGAATTGCAAGAATCAGAACTGGGCACAGCATTCCAGCAGCAGTAGCACCACTCCCATGTGTGTGGCAGTTTTGACAGTTCAGGGTAGAATTTCTGCTCAGACCCAGAGACAGACCAACCCCATTGTAGCAAGTGTCCCAGATTCACCTGATATGGAAGAACCAAGTCCAAGTCCTTGCTGTACCTGGAACTTGAACTCAGCTGTCCTATGTGAGTGTCTTAACTACCAGGCGATTGAGTTTTCTGAGGTCCATTTTTCTCTGTCTTTATTTGTATACATGATTAAACATTCATTGGAGCAGGGATTTGAACCCAGATCACCCAACCGTCCAGGTGAGTGCCTTAACCACTAGGCAATACAGTCAGCTTCTTTCTAGCCCTACTCAATAATTTATTATTTATACACAGTGGAACAGTTCCAAGAGGATAATTTGAGAAAGTCACACAGAGGCCTCTTCACCTGCTAGATGTGGTGTGAGACTTCTGTTCAGTTGAATATCTCTTCCTGATTTGCAGCGAAAAAATGCAAAAAAAATTTTTTTTACAATGAGGAATGTAGTTTTTTTTTTCCCCCTGTATGCCCTCCAGCACAGCCACTCTTCTCTGGCTGCAAGTATGCAACCAACGGACTTGCAATCATTAGTAACTTCATTACAAATTAGTTTAATCAACTGAATCCTAGCCAACATTTTACAGTTTGACACTTTGAGGACTGTGGTTCTCTGCCAAGAAAGGCTCCATAAACATTATCATGTACAAATAAATACACTAAATCTCCAAAGGTTTGTGTTTAATTAAGTTCCACTTAATTGAATTAATATAGCTACTTAAAAATCCTCAAAAAATCCAGTCTTTACACACAGTTTGTGGGCTGTAATTTTAGGAATAATACACTAGATACAGGGGACCCTGGCTTTTTTAGTAAGTTTCATAGTTTCATAGAGCTTAATGCCAGAAGGAATCATGAGATCATCTAGCCTGGCCTCCTGTGACAGAGGCCATCACATTTCAACCAGTTACTCCAGTGCTCAGCCCAATAACTTTGCTTAGACTAAAGCATTTCAGTCCTCGGAAGACTAAACTATTGTGTGTCTCCCGCGAGACAAGGAGAGATTGAGAGGTAAACAAAGCCTAAGGCCCCTACAATGGCAGGGAATTGATGAGGTGAGTTGCCCAAATGACGTCAGCAGTCAACCCATCCCGTAGAGAAAGGCAAAAACAAACAAACAAACAAGGGATTAAATAAAGAACCACCATGACAGTCTTTAATAAAGAACAGTTAATATCCCTCCATTATACTGTTGTTATTACCACTAGAATTTATAATCAGTATTTGGAATTATGTTTGTGTGTAGAAGCAGATCCCAATTTTAAACACATCCTAGCATGTCACTGATTCAGATGACATCAAGTCTACCTGTATGTTCTTCAGAGAAAATTATTTTCAGATTTCCCGGTTTCTGGTTAATGGATAGCTAGAATATCCTCAAAGGTTCCCCACACCCATATGCAGTACAGAGGGTGTGATAGATGTATCACGGGGTCCTGTTGTATAGGTAAGGTCAAATTACAGCTAAAATAGAAAATAAATTCATGCTATTTGCAGCAACGGTCCCCTCTGTCTGTCTTAATTTGGACATGAAAAACGGATCTTTCCTGGTCTAAATCTGCATTACAGAGAATTACAGACATTGATCGGTAATAGTGATTTTTGGTTTCAAATGTGTTGTGTTTCCACTGCATGGAATTTAAGACTTTTCTCTCACCTGGAGAGACTAAGCATTATGAGGAAGGGTGGTTGTTTCTAATCAAAGGAGTGTTTTGAAAAAACTTAATACTGATAATTGAATGGCTTTATTCACCCATCTGGGATTTTTATATGTAAACCATATACTAAATCGTGCAAGCACTCCATGCTTGGAGGGTTGGCACAATAAATGTGTCCAGAATCTGTCCTGAATTTTTAAGACAAATTCATTGAGTATTGTTTAATTGTTGTAGGCAATGATATTGAAGCCAAGTAGGTTGCCGGATATTAGAGAGCCAAGGTGGGAGAGGTAATATCTTTTACTGGACCATCTTCTGTTGGTGAGCGTGATGAGCTTTTGAGCTTACACGGAGCTTTTCATTGGCTGTGGGGAAACTTTAAAAAACAGCTGTGAAAGATGAATCCTCTCCTGGTTGTGAAAAGTATGAATGGAAATCAGAGAGAAAGATCAGTCTGAGTCTTCTCCTGCTTTTGTCTATTTTATACTGGTATTACCCTACTAACGTCAGTGGAGTTATTCCTGATTTATATGGGTGTCAGTGAGGGGAGAATCAAGCCTCATAAATAAGGCTTATTCTTTTTAGTAATGTGGAATTGATGTTGGAAGGGATAAAGGAAAATGTTTCTTAATTTTGCAAATACCAGAATCATTGCAACTTGAAAACATTTTTGCTTGAATCAGACTCTCAACAAAAGCAACCTTTAGGTGTAACTTCATTGTCCCAATGAGCAGAAAGCGTGTGGGAATCAATAGCATCAGGGGCTGGTGTTGAAACGGAGTTATAAGTGCACTCAATTTAGGCTTAATACATTATTGCCTTTATTGATAATTTTTCAGACAGAAATATTGTCTTTTTGTAGTTGCTGAACATATATTTATGCCAGACAATAAACAGACAAGTGGTAGGGGCCCAAATTACCAAGTTCTTATGGTACTGGGAAACTTGTCTGCACTTCATAATGGTCTCCTCAGTCTCGACCCTGGTTCCTTCAGTTTTCCATCTGGTATTTCACAGACTTCAGCCATTGTTAACTTGGTTTCTTATACCTTTTCACATTACGTTTTCATTAGCTTCCCTCCAATCAGCGTAACCCGCCCAATACACATTCCCAAGCTTCTATGTACATATTTTTTGCTACCTCCACTCTTTTCATTTCATGTCTCCATGTCACCTTCTTTCTGTTTTTCCCAACATACGGACATATACCATCAAGTTTTGTGTATTTTTTGTATTCGTTACCTTTCTCTTATCTATGTCCTCCAACACAATACAATCCATTAAAAATAACCTTTGCCCTTTTGCTATCTTTGCATGTGAATTTTTAGCTGCTCTTTTTAATTTAGGTAATTGGTATTGAATTGTTCCATTCAAAACTTTTGGAAATATAATATTTTTGAGAGTTGTACTTGGTGGAATGAGTTGGCATGTTCTAATCCTAGTTTCCTTTTCTGTTTCCTTTGCCAGTCCTTTAACATACAATCTATTTTACAACACATTATCAGAATTGCTGTAATTATTACCCCCTGTGTCCATAACTATATCTGAAAGACTGAGCTTGAGAAGTTTATGGAGGGGATGGTATGATGAGACAGGCTACATGCCATCGTAGGCAATCTGTGCCTGCTAGCAGCAAATATCTCCAACCGCCAGAGATGAAACACTAGATAGGGAGGCACTGAGTTACTGCATAGAATTCTTTCCCAGATATCTGCCTGGTGGGTCTTGTCCACATGCTCTGGGTCTACCTGATCGCCATATTTGGGGTTGGGAAGGAATTTTTCCCCAGATCTGATTGGCAGAGACCCTAGGAGAGTTTTCACCTCCCTTTGCAGCCTGAGGTACGAGTCACTTGCAGGTTTAAACTAGTGTAAATGGTGGCTTCTCTGTAACTTGAAGTCTTTAAATTATGATCTGAGGACTTCAGTAACTCAGCCAGAGATTAGGGGTGTATTTCAGGAGTGGGTGGGTGAGGTTCTCTGGCCTGTGATGTGCAGGAGGTCAGACTACATCATCATGATAATCCCTTCTGCTTATGTGACTATGGTGCCTGGAACGGCCATGCTCAATCAGGGCAAACTGCAAATTATGGGGTAGATGATTCCCAAAACTGGTGGTTTATTCTAGTAATTAGATTCACCAAGCCAGCAACAAAACAGCTTCTACAACAACTTACTGGTTATCAAGAAACTAAAGCACAGATCTCCTGGGCTTCCTCCCAGACAGCCAAGTCAAATATGATGAGAATTACTTTCAATCTTGTTCCCCCTATAAAAAGTTCTGCCAGTCTCAAGAGATCAGACACATCACCCACCAGATCCATAAGTATTTCCAGTCTTACCCAAATACACACTTACAGCTGAGTCTTATAAACTAAACTAAGATGTACCTAAAAAGAGAAGAGAGAGAGTATTATAGTTAAAAGATTGTTATATATACAGATATGGAGAAAGTTCTTAGGTCAGTTTCATAACAGAGATTGTGAGATTGCTGATCTGTAGATTAATAGAATAAATTTCATAGGTTATAGTCCAATAGGCAGCCCATGTGCAGCATTTGTTCGAATCCTTCCATAAGAATTTGCAGGGACAGTCCAGGGTACCTGGAGACTTCAGGCTTGTGACTTAACCTCCCCATGGCGAAGCTTAAGCAGATCTAAGATGAAAAAAGGATTGTCTCCCAAAATTCTTTTAAAGGCCTCTTACAGGTTAGGATAGCCTCTTGACAGCTGGTAACAGCAAGTATGCCTTGGAGGAAAAATAGGTAATACACATTGTGGCTTTTGAAGCAATATTCCTATTTCCTATGTATAAAGAGATCATTAGTTGCATACATTAGCATAAGGCAATTTACCATTCAAAGATGCACAGGTAGTTTACTATAAACTTCAAAGAGAAATAAAGACAATGATATTGTTACACTGAAGTTCCACCTAATTGCTATAATATTCCCTTTTGCTCTCTGAATCAATACAATATAGTAATGAAATATTACAGACGGGAACCAAAGCTTAGCATCTACATCCTAATGAGATAACATTGTTAAACTCCCAACAGATATAGAAAAACACAGACAAATACAATTAGTATTAACTTCTAATTCTCTGACAATATAGGTTTACATTTCAAAGGATTTAGTTGGCTTACATGGCTTTGATAACTAGCTACAAGAAATGGCCCCGCTGACCATTTCAGTGCTTTTCTAATATGTCTTCAAAGATTGATTTTGGGTCACTTAGCCTGCTGGTTGTTTAACCCTGGCTGGCCCAGTGTCTATGAAAACGAAATGCCAGAGTTGTGTGCACTGGATCTCACCAGTAAACTGGTTTTAATACTTGTTCAATCTAATTAATTACTGTATTTTGTTTCTCTTGCATAGGAATTAAATGGTTTCTGTTTCCTTGTAACAACAAAGTTTAGGTGCAAATTTCATTTAGCAATAGATACTGCAAAGCCAGGGAGCAACTACACAGAACCAGAGCTTGGCCAACCTTTTATTGCTACTGGTTCAATACAGTTGGGTACAGTTCTGATTTACTATAATTTCACATTTACAGGCAAAAACCCAATTGGATTGTTCCCCAGCAGCATATTGCTCCATTTTATTCTGCAGTAATGTTTGGGAGAATCAGTTTGGTTCTTGTATCAGAGGGGTAACTGTGTTAGTCTGGATCTGTAAAAGCAGCAAAGAGTCTTGTGGCACCTTATAGACTAACAGAAGTTTTGGAGCATGAGCTTTCGTGGGTGAATACCCACTTCGTCGGATGCATGTTCTTACATTTCCTGGCTGAGAGAGCTGTGAAGTGAGCATGCTCAGCCCCTGCAGGGCAGCAAGGGCTAGATCCAAAAACAGGAGATTGGCTCAGCATTGCAGCACCTAACTGGTAGGTGCCCTGCTGCCCAGTGGGATCCTCAGCCCTGTGTGAGCTGCCCAGGGTCCCTACACAATGCAGGGGGAGAGATAGGCACATAGGAATGGGATCCAGAAAACCCAGCAAGCTTCGTGGGGAGCTGGCTAGGCTAGCAGGAGGTAGTGCTGAGGAGAGGGGATGGTCAAAGCCCCTCACTCAAAGGTAGTTTGGTGCCTTAACTCCAGGACGGAAGGAGGCTCCTATCTCCACTTGGGATGCTGAGCTGTCAACTCTCACCTGGAGCTGGGTCCCCAAGCCAGAGCGCCCTTTTCCACACAAAAAAAAAAACCCACAGAGGAGCAGTCCAATAGGCCAGTGATTGGAGCACTCAGTGGGGTTGTGGGACACTGAAGTTCAAGTTCCCACCTTGTCTACTTTGTAGTAGAGATGTGAACCCCTGTAACTGCCTCCACCAGTGGGCTACTGGGCATTCTAGAGCGGGGCTCTCTTGTTGAAGCTGCTCCACTTTGGATGAAACCAGGGCCGGCTCTGGCTTTTTTGCTGCTACAAGGAAAAAAAAAAAACCTGCATGGGGGCCGGACCCCAAAGGGCGGAGGAGGTGGGGGGGGGACAAACCTGCCGCTTGGCAGGAGCGGTGAAGGGGCAGGGGAGAACAAACCTGACAGCCAGCCTGAACAGCAAGGGCGGGGCGGGGGCAGGAAACCAACCTGCTGGCCGGCCGGAGCGGCAAAGGGGTGGGAAGGAAACCTGCTGGCCGGGCGGAGCAATGAAGGGGGGGGCATGAAACAAACCTACCAGCCAGAGCAATGAAAGGGGGGGCATGAAACAAACCTACCAGCCAGAGCAATGAAAAGGGGGGGGGCGTGAAACAAACCTGCCGGCCAGAGCAGCAAAAGGCGGGTGGGTGCGAAACAAACTGCCCGGACGGCCGGAGCAGCGAAGGGAAGAAAAAACAAACAAAAAAAAATACCTGCGGGGCAGCGGGAGCGCGGGTGCATGGGGACTCCCAGCCCTGCAGACCCCAGGCAGCAGAATGCACACCCCAGCTAGTGGGGGGGGGGGCGGGGGAGAGAGAGAGAGAAGGGGGGTGGCCAGGGCTTCCTTAAGCGGGGCGCTCGCCATGCGGCCCCTCCTGCCGCGCCGCCTGCTGGGAGGGCTCCGCGCCGCTCCGGTGGGCAGGCAGGGAAGGACGCGGTCTGCGTGCTCGGCTTGCTGCAGACCTGACCCCTCCCAGTAGCTTCCCTCCTCTGCGCCGCCGCCCCCTACAGGGCAGCAGGAACAGCAAACCAAAGAGAAAAAAACCTGCAAGGGCGGAGGAAGGAAGTGCAAAAAAAGAGGATTTGGTGGGATGCCGCCCCTTGGATTCTGCTGCCCCAAGCACCAGGTTGTTCAGCTGGTAATAATTGGAGATATACCAACCTCCTAGAACTGGAAGGGACCTTGAAAGGTCATTGAGCCCAGCCCCCTGCCTTCACTAGCAGGACCAATTTTTGCCCCAGATTCCTAAGTAGCCCACTCAAGGATTGAACTCATAACCCTGGATTTAACAGGCCAATGCTCAAACCACTGAGCTATCCCTCCCCTAGAGCCAGCCCTGGATGAAACAATTAAATCTGCACTGAGCCAGTGAGCGACTGAATGTATTGCCTTGTGGTTAGCACACTCCCCTGGGAGACTCTTAAGTGCCTGCCATAATTGTATGTTTGCTCAGTGTGTGTGTCAAGACACTGGGCCCAATACCGTTCCTATGGAGGTAAAACTCCATTTAAACTCACTGGGCTCTTTCTGTAATATTCTCTTTATATTCATGCTAATGTTTGGAGCTATTATTTAAACTCACTGCTGTCATTTCATGGTTTGCATTTCCCGACTGATGGAGGCTGAGAAGATCTGACCCTGGAAGTTGCACCCTTGATGTCCTGCTGGTATTTTGAAAGCCACTTTCCCAGCTCCTGCTCAGTGATGGACTCCTTATTTCCTTCAGTGACAACTAGTCAGTTACTTATTTTTCTACAAATACTCCACCTGGCAACAGGTAATGAGAATTCTGTGTCAGACAAATTTTGAAAGGCAAATAATCATTACATAGGAACAGAGAAAATCACTAGCACCAAAAGAAATGGGTTTGAGATCTGGAAAACACATCGTACAATAAGTGATGTCAGCAGCTCAATCTATTTTGCTTATGAAAATAGGGTTAAGAAGTTACTTGACCCTGATACTTAAGTATCTAAGTAACACAGGGAGATTTGTGATAGCAAAAGGCTTTTTAAGTATTCAAAGGCAGAACAGTATCCAGCAGCTGGCAGTTGAATGTAGAAAATTCAAACTAGAAATAAGATCTGAATCTTTAACTATGAGGGTGACTAATCACTGGAACTAGGGGCTGGGGTGGATTCTCTATCACTTTACATTTTTATTTCAGGATTTGGCATCTTTATAGAAAGAGATGCATAGATATTGGGCTTGATCTAGGCCTGGGTTACACAGGAGGTCAGACTAAATGGTCTGGCCTTAACAGCTATGGGCCTCTGTATTTTGTTTTATTGTTCTGAGTAGGAGTTTTCATTTCAGAAAATGAGAGTCGAACCTTTTCTATTCTCAGACAGTGAGAGCTATTTTGCCCTGTTCTTCCCGACATGCAGAGGCTCGTCTAACACAATATAGCCAAACAGACATTATTCAGAGATTCCAAAGTCAGAAGGGACCAGTGTGGTCTCTGTTCCCATGCATGAGTGGAGTGTGGGGGTGAGGTGGAGTCAGGGGGTGGGGAGAGGCTGGTGAAATGTTATTGCTGTGGAGTGGCAGAGGTGTGTTTATGGCTTTGTCTTACTTTACTTTACTTTATCATGTTTGGCTATTGCTGGCAACAGTTTACTCACTGTTCTCAGAGCTCAGGATTTTATTCTGTTTAATGTGTTTAAACCAATCAATCGATAGGAGAAGGTCATTCCACTAGGAATTATTGCTGATTAGATACTGAGGTACTGTCAGACTGAATCTAAAAGTAACAATAATTAACTAAACATTATAAACAAGAAGTCTTAAGTGTTGGAAGATAATTACAACATCCCTGGTTTCAGTCCAGTGTAGGACATCAGAGACCAAACTTTGTTATGAGAACTTTATGATCTCCTCAGTTCCATAACAATTGAACCGTGGTACGGCTTAGGCTGGATCGTGCAGGCATTCTGCACTTGGAATGCCTTCCGGAGATGGAATAACGGCAGGAAAAGACGCATTGTTTGATACAGTATCCAAACACCTGTCACTCTGCACCTTGCTAGCACCAATATTTATTATCCTTCAAAATGCATCGTCATGTTTGTGTGTGTAAGTAAATGGTGGATAGATGAAGAAAAAGACAGAGGTAGACAGGTAGATTGGCAGGGATATGTAGATAGATAGATGGCCCTTTTATTTTGATAGGAAAAATAGTGTGGAAGATAATAGAAAAAATGCTTTCTGTCTTTAAATATTTAAAAAGTTATTGATCTTTAAATAATCATAAAATGCTAAACTAAATCAGAGAAAAGGGCTAATTTCTTTCTTCAGCCCCATTAAACAAGGGACAGATGTTCCTGACTCCCAGGTTGGGGGATACATTTCTATTATATTTAGTGTGATATGAAAAGAGAAAGGTAATCATGAATCTTCTACTGTCTGGAAATGGGAGACTTAGAGACGCCAAATCCAGGATGGTGGGACATAGAGTGGAACTGTTTACACATTTTAGCTGAATCATCTAGCTGGCTCCCTATGGGTTTGGACAGGGATTCCCATCGGAATTCGCATTCCATACTGAACAACCCAAAGCACATTACAAAGATGTCAGTTTACAATCCATACCCCTGATAATATTGTCATTGGAGTCGCTGGAGAAGATGCTATCCTGCCTTGCTACCTGTCATCTCCAAGGGTCCCTCTGAGCACTGCTGTCCAATGGACACTTGAAAGACCTCTGCAGAGCATAGAAGTGACCTCCTATAGTGGGGGAACCCAAACAGAGAGGCAGGGCGAGGGGTACCGGGGCCGAACAGAGTTCTTCACGTCTCAGCTGAGCAAAGGAAACCTCTCCCTGAAGCTGAAGAACATCCAGGTCACTGACAAAGGGAAATATGCCTGCCAGGTTGATGTCTCAGACTGGCACGGAGAAGCCTACATTGAACTGGACATTACAGGTCAGTGAAACAGCTTCTTGGTTTACACAAGGTAATCATGTATCTTCTACTGTCTGGAAATGGGAGACTTAGAGATGCCAAATCCATCCCAGGGCCAACTCCAGTGAAGTCAGTAGGATTGTAACAGGGGTGATTTTGGAGCTGGGTGTCCCGGTGATTAAAGCAGCAGGGTTATTTACTGAGTCAAATCCCCATGGGAAATGCAAATGGCAGGTCTGGGCCACAGAACAAGAATAAATGTGTCACTCCGTCCTGAGGGCCTGTTCTACAGCTGGGGCCTGAATCAAGTGAAATCTGGCAGGCGATTCCACCTCTCTCTTAAATGACTCTGTCTTTGAAAGAACCCCCCCCCCCCCAAAGCCGAACACTGGGGCGAGGGCGGGGGATTGTTTGTCCCAGTCACTGTTTGAGTGGGCCCCCAAAGCAAGTGGATTTGCACACATCTGCACAGTGTCGCAACACCTCTCCCAATTGGCCCGGCCTCCCTCATGATAGGGTGAGTGACTAGGTCCAGTCATGCTGTGACCTCGCATGTGGGATTGTTGGGCTGCTCACTCAGGTTTGGCCCAGCTGCCCCTCCATCATGAGCGATGGCTGCACCAAGCAGACTGGCACTGCTAGCCCGCACACCACTTCACACAGCCTGGAGTCAGGATCCAGGCCCAGCCCCACGGGACAAGAACCAGCAGTAATGTGGGGTGGACTCACTCTCCAAACTCAACCACCACTGGGGCCTCCCTTCAGTGGTTTTGCACCCTGAGTAATTTTTTTTTTAAATGGCTCAATTTCAGATTTAATTCCAGACCTCAAAATATCTCTGTGTAGCCCTGCCCCCTCCTTACGCCATCTACTACTCCTGCTGCTCCTTGAGCCCGTGGGAATCAAGAACCTTCCTCTCATTTCCCTGCTGCCCTCTGGCTCCGTATATGGGTCCTCAGGCAACGAGGATGCCCTGCCCCACTCCCTGCTGCCTCGCCATAAACCCCTGCCAGCATCAGGAAGTTCATCAGTTCTCCACTGTGAATCTGGGATGCTCATCAGCATCCCTGTTTAGGAATTGTGTGGTTCGCACCCTATTATGAGCCTTGTGGGGCTCTTTGAGAACATCTCAAATTCACACCCCTTGTGAGCCTTGGTAGGAGCAACTGAGAGCCGAGTCTCTTTAGCCTGAAGACTGTTAAGAGACTCTTAAGAGTATGGAGAGAAAAGAGCTCTGCATGCATTGTATGAGTCCTGTGGGAAACACAGTATAGAGTTATGTAATTAATCATGCATATGCACCAGGGGGCAGAGTTAGGGGTTCAAGGGCAACCTACATTCTTGTATTTCCTAACTTTTGCATGCTTGACTTTGTACCCTGAGCATTGCGTTAACATAGATTGTTTTTTTCTCCCCATGTATTATGTATTTCTAGCTTCATATAGAATTTTCTGCAGTGCAGAGTGGGAAGTGTACCCCTAGGGGCATTTTATAGGCAACTATCTGACACCCAGAACATGTGTATTGCTCTCTCCTGACAGCTCCCTATAGAATCCTTCCTCCTAGCAACCCTGTTATTGGCATAATTGGAGCAGACATTATCCTTCCATGCCAGCTCTCAGTCACGAAGTTAACAGGAAGCTTCAAAATGCAGTGGAAGCTGTTTAGACCATCAGTATTAATCCATGAGGTCTCCTATAATGGAGGAATCCAGACAGAAATTCAAGGTGATCGACATCAGGGTCGAACGGAGCTGTCCATCACTGAAATGACTCAGGGAAACTTGTCATTGAAACTGAAGCATGTCCAGGTCTCTGACAAAGCAAAATACGTCTGCAGCCTGGATTCTGGGAGCTGGTACGATGAGATGGTAGTTGAACTGGATGTGACAGGTTAGTGAACCAGCTTCTTGGTTTATGACAAATAAATGCAAAATTTTCTAATGACCGCGAGATATGTCAATGTCTGGAAAAAGACCTGAAACTTCTGGTAAGAAAGCATTCTTTTTCCATTTTTTTTTCTGCGACCCAGTATGGAAACACTGGAAATTTGGGAGGAGTTGAAAAGGAACTGTTATAGGAAATATTTTCTCTCCAAATGAACAGTGAAAGAGGAAGGAAAGAAGGAAAAACTTGTGTTACACTACCACTTCCAAGTATATATTAGTAACTGTCAAAGTTATATTTTACTGGTTCATAGGACGGCTAGTTTTGCCTACAGTTATGACAGTTTCTATATGTATGATGATAATGTACTATTGGTATTACTGTGAAGTTTGGATACATAGCCAAATTTACTGTTGGGTGTTAATAATTATGCTCTAATTACATCATAGCAATATTCATTTTCTGAGCTTTTTCTCTAGAAACTTGAGTTTCTGACGTACCTACATGGTAATGTCAGGTCAGGTCTATTTACATACCATATTTTGGACCAATGGAACAAAACTTCCTGTTTGTTTACAACAATATTGATGCTTTCTATTTGCAATATTTTATATTATTTTCTATTTGCCAATAGGCAAAAAAAGACACACTAGAACCTTAGTATGCAATGGCAGCTCCATCCCTAATACTAGGCATATTTCACATGCTGATTTGTGTCAAAACTAAATAGTTTTTACTTATGTATTTCATAGATATGTCATAGAATCATAGAATATTAGGGCTGGAAGAGACCGCAGAAGGTCATCTAGTCCAGCTTTTTCAGAGGTTTTTCCAGGTTTCTGACACTTCTCCTGCCCTTGCAGACCCTGGCCCCATGCAGAAGGGTCTCCCTCACTCATAGCCCTGACCTCCCCTCCAAGAAGCCGTAAAGAGCTCCACAGCCACAGTCCTCTTGCTCCATCTTGCCTCACAGATCCCTGTGAACGTTACAAGGGGTGAGTCACAGCCCCCATTCCACCAGCTTTCAGAGGCTCAGCTGGTTGAGAAGGCTCCTAAGGGCAGCAAGTGCAGTGTGGGTCCCATATGGAATGACACAGAGTCTCTACAGGGGGCTATTCTGAACAGAGACCCCGTGTATCGATATCCCCACTACAGCTGGACACAAATTTATTGGTGAATTGATTCTTTTGCCCCCCCCCCTGCCCCAAATGTGATTTCCAGAAACTAGTCACTGACCCACATTCAGCAAATAGCTTTGCTTGGGAATTTTTCTTTTCAACTGTGTTGAAACATTTCATTTTGAATGTTGTGTTTTTAAACTTTTCTTTTCAAATTTTCAATTTGAAACAGCATTTCAATTTTACGTCACCAGTGGTTTTTTTTCAAAAGGGTGCGTGCATGTGTGTGTGTGTGCGTGCATGTGTGTGTCTGAAAAACGAAAATTGTTTGTGAAAATTGAAAAACTGCAATCAAAAAAAAAGTTTTGGGTTGATTCACAACATTTTGGTAGATTCAAAACTACTTTTTAAAATGTAATTTAATTTAATTTTATAATTAGTTTTACTTGCTGATGAATAAAGTGGAAAACATGTGCTGAGTTTCAAATGAAAAAAAATTCTGGGGTGATTTTGCTCTTCCGCCTCAAGAACCAAAAATTCTCTATTCGCTAAGCTCTGATCTCCACACAGGCCGATTCAAAATCCTTCCCACAAGTAACCCTGTTATCAGCGCAATTGGAGAGAACATGATCCTGCCCTGCCAGCTGTCAGCCACCATCATCCCTGCAAGCATCACTGTCCAATGGATCCTCATCCAGCCTTCTAGGAAGCCAGTCAAAATCATCTACAATGGAAGGTTCAGTGAGGACCAGCAGGATGAGAGAACCTGGGGTGCTATGGAGCTCTTCAGCACTGAGTGGACAAAGGGGAACATGTCTCTAAAGCTGAACAATGTCCAGCTCCCCGACAGAGGGAAATATGTCTGCAGTGTAGCAGCTGGGGACTGGTACGACAAGGCGGACATTGAGCTGGAGGTGACAGGTCAGTGACTTCTTTTTGTTCAGTGCAGTAATGCCAAGTCTGTTATTGCTCTGCAATGTGAGGCTTGAGGAGAGAGAGAGAGAGAGAGAGAGAGAGAGAAAGAGAGAGAGAGGTGCCAGACCCACCCTGGGGTACGCCACTGATTCAGAGGAAGGACTGGGAGCAGGGTGTCCAGGTCATACAGGTAGCAGGTCTGTCTGTCTATTTAGTCATGTAATTATGTGAAATGCACCCAACACATAGAGAAAAAATGTTATGTCTTCATAGCTGGGTTACTCAAGAACTCAATTCATCAATTGACCTAGCTACTGCCTCTCAAGGAGGTGCATTATCTGTGCCTTCCATTGGCATAGCTAGTATCTACACTGAAGCGATATAGCAGCTGTAGCATTTCAAGTGTAGGCAAGTCCTTAGCTAGCTCTTCTACCCCCTACTCTCTTCTAGCCTCATTCTTTCACCAGCCTCTGGGATCTGTCTTTGAGATTTTGGATACTCACTCTCTGTCCAGGGTAGCTATCTCTGGAACAGGGCGGGAAACAGTTTTCCCCATCCCATTAAAAAAATTGCTGTTATGAACAGGCAAAATCTTGAAAAATTTTGTGAACTAAAAATTAAACAAAAACAATCAAACAAACAACAAAAAAACTATGTGCGGATCTTTTCTTTTCTTTTCTTTTCTTTCTCTTCTCCAATTTCAACAGCTTTTGTTTCCATTTCAAAGATTTGAATTTCTATCTATCTATCTAATTAGCTAAATTGAAGACTAAAAAGTGGACAGCAACAATGGATTTTTTCATTTAGATTTCAAATTTTTTTTCTTCCCCAGAAAATTTGTCAAGGCTTGACCCTTTAATGCAAAAAGTTTTAATTTTGATGAACTGGCATTTTCTGAGGGGAAAAAATATTTTGTCAAACAATCTGGCCTCCATCACCATAGTATCTGAGCACCACCCACCCATTAATGCATTTATCCTCCCCCTACCCTGTGAGGTAGGGATGGATTATTATTCCCACTTTATCAATGGAAATCTGAGGCACAAAGAGTTTAGGTGGTATATCCAAAGTCACAATGGGAGTCAGTGGTAAAGTAAGGCCTTGAACCTAGCTGTTATGAGCCCAGAGCTATCACGGTAACCTCTGGACCATCTTTCTTCTCAATGATGTCCCTCCATGTGTCCCTTAACAGAGGCTAATTGAAGACTCCAAGCAATTCCATCAACTGCCACCATGATCAATGAACGGAGTTGCCAAGTTTTGTGCAGCTCTATGTTTGGAACATTATGCAAATTACTGAACTGAATAATCTTCCAGTTTGTGGATAATCTGCATATATACATAAACTTCTGCTTAAAAAAAAGAGTTGTGATTTTCACTGGGAATCAGGCAGCGGTAGTATCGGGGAAAGGCATTGGTCTGTCTGACCCCTGGGGAGGAGGGCTTCCCCTCAGGGCAGGGGAGGAACCAAAGTGACACAGAGACCATCACAAAGGGACAAAGCAAAGGGTTGGGGTTAGCGGGAACCAGAAAGGAACAACAAGCAAAGAACCTTTGGCGGCACCCACTCCCCAGGGCAGTTGATGAGGGACACGTTGGCATTGCCAACTGGAGCTGTGGCTGAACGTGTGTGTGTGTCTGAATGCTAGGAAACCTGACCCATGCTCCTGGACTGACGCACAGTCAGCAGCAGGCGCTTCGTAGGAAAGTCTCTGGGGTTGGTGCAGCCCTAGCTGTTATGTTCAGCAATGGAAGTGGTGTGGAAAAGCACAGCCAAACTCCAAGTGCTGTAGCCTGGTGCACTGTAGAGAAACGCATGCTGGAGTGTTCCTCTCATTGCAAGAGGAACAAGTGAACTATGCCAGCAGCACATAAACAAGCAGAGCCCCAATCAGTTGATTTTTCTGGTAGAGAGGCATCTTTCCCCACAGATCTTCATTCTCAGATAGACGCAGGTACAGCTTTTCATACCTGACCATAGGCTCTTTTTCCCACCACTTGCTGCACATAGGATTTGAACCTAGGGCCTCCTAATGCACAGCACAGATTTGACCTGTTTGAGTTATGGGCGGTTGGATATCAGGTGTCCAAGCTTTTAGTCCTGGGTCTAGGGGAACAGTGCTCTTACATGGCTAGAGCCAGCCCACCCAAGCACATAACTTGCAATATCCTTTCTGAAAGGCCGTGTAATATAGTGGTGGAGCCTTAGTTTTCCCTGGTTAAAACTTGGGGTTCTGTCCCCATATCAGCCGGGCATGACTTTGTATAATTACCTTACCTGTCAAATGACCTAGAGTTTGCTGCATCCACTGGGTTGGACCTCGGTTAATAACGAGGGTTACAAACTGCACAGGTGCACTAGCAGTGGTTAGTGCAAGAGCTCAAGCTAGAACTTATGGTGACGTGCCTCACAGCTCCTTAAGCCATGGGCACTTTCTCAGCAAAAGGGCTCTCTGGGCGGCATGTGCTACATTGAGATTAGGTATGTGAGATGCCTGTGGTAATTGACAAGTCTGAATTAAAGCCTGGAGAAGCTCCCTAGCTCAGAGAGTGGCGAGCGCTCTGATGTGCATCCACACAAATAGTCCGTACGGAGCTCTGTGAACAGAGGTTTCTGTGTTTTTATACAGCTCAAGTACAAGCATTACCCCTCCTTATCATGTTACTGGAGCTGTTGGAGAAGACGTTATCGTGGGCTGCATGCTGCCAGGGTCCCCGCAAACATCTCAGTCAAGTGGCTACTCTTTAGAACCTCAGAATTAATGCATGTGAGCTCCTATAATGGAAGCATAGAAGCAGAGAGAACTGAACTGAGGAAGGAAGGCATATTTCTGACGCTCAAAGACATCCACATCTCTGACGCAGGGATATAGTTCTGCTGCATGTCTGCTGATGGCTGGTACGAGGAGCTGGCCTTTGACCTGAAGTGGCATGTCAGTAAGCGTTTCCTTGTTTTAGGCCAGGTGAACAAATAGACTCACCTGAATATAGCAACAGGAAATAAAATACTGCAAAATACTTCTCTCTGACAACATTATATAGCTTATTTTGGTTGTTTTTTATTAATACACTAAAATAGCGCCTAGAGGCCTCAACTGAGATCGCGGACACATTCCTTTAAGTACTAACCCTTCAGGCTGACTGTTGGGCGTTTCTGTTAATTTTTAACTCTATTGTCCTGGAACGCTGATACACATTTAGAGCACTGTGACACACATGTAACCTTATAATCACCTTCACAAAGTGTTCTGTGTGTGGATTTTTAATAGCGCTCTCTCCACCCCGCTACACAGGACCACTGGCTCTGCAAAAGAAAGAAGGCCTGGTTCAGCAGAAGGTATGTGGATAACAGAGAGGGAATAGAACTTTCTTCTGCTGGCCATCAAAGGCTAGATCCAGAAAGGGGACTTGGACTCAGCATTACAGAACCTACCTCCTAGGTGTCTTACCACTTAGTGGAATCCATATGACCAAGTTAGGCACCAGGCCCCTGCAATTCACAAGGTCGTAACGACTTTTCACACAATTCACTCTGCACCAGATACAGGGTAACATCTTAACCTCTGCTAATTAGCTAACATACATTAAGATCCCTTCAAACCTCTATTAATTAATTCTTGGCCTCCACAGCAGGCATGGGGAGAGTTAGGCACCTAAGAATGGGATCCACAAAAATCAGCAGGTTCAGTGGGGAGCTGCCTAAGCTACTTAGTGGGAGACACCAATGAGAGGGGTTTGTTCTAACCATCAAAGGGAATTGGTGCCTCAGCTGGGTCAGCAAAGGACATAATTCCTCTCCTTCAAAAGGCTACTGACTGGAAAAAGGCTACTGTAGTGCCCATCTTTAAAAAAGGGAAGAAGGAGGATCTGGGGAACTATAGGCCAGTCAGCCTCAAATCAGTCCCTGGAAAAATCTTGGAGCAGGTCCTCAAGGAATCAATTCTGAAGCACTTAGAGGAGAGCAAAGTGATCAGGAACAGTCAGCATGGATTCACCAAGGGCAAGTCATACTTGACTAACCTAATTGCCTTCTATGAGGAGATAACTGGGTCTGTGGATGAGAGAAAAGCAGTGGATGTGCTATTCCTTGACTTTAGCAAAGCTTTTGATACAGTCTCCCACAGTATTCTTGCCAGCAAGTTAAAGAAGTATGTGCTGGATGATTGGACTACAAGGTGGAAAGAAAGCTGGCTAGATCGTCGGGCTCAACGGTTAGTAATCAACGGCTCCATGTCTAGTTGGCAGCTGGTTTCAAGTGGAGTGCCCCAAGGGTCGGTCCTGGGACCGGTTTTGTTCAAAATCTTCATTAATGATCTGGAGGATGGCGTGGACTGCACTCTCAGCAAGTTTGCAGATGACACTAAACTGGGAGGAGTGGTAGATACGCTGGAGGGTAGGGATAGGATACAGAGGGACCTAGACAAATTAGAGGACTGGGCCAAAAGAAACCTGATGAGGTTCAACAAGGACAAGTGCAGAGTCCTGCACTTAGGACAGAAGAATCCCATTCACTGTTACAGACTAGGGACCGAATGGCTAGGAAGCAGTTCTGCAGAAAAGGACCTTGGGGTTACAGTGGAGGAGAAGCTGGATATGAGTCAACAGTGTGCCCTTGTTGCCAAGAAGCTTAATAGCATTTTGGGCTGTATAAGTAGGGATATTGCCAGCAGATCGAGGGATGTGATCATTCCCCTCTATTTGTCATTGGTGAGGCCTCATCTGGAGTACTGTGTCCAGTTTTGGGCCCCACACTACAAGAAGGAAGTGGAAAAATTGGAAAGAGTCCAGCGGAGGGCAACAAAAATGATTAAGGGGCTGGAGCACATGACTTATGAGGAGAGGCTGAGAGAACTGGGGTTGTTTAGTCTGGAGAAGAGAAGAATGAGGGGGGATTTGATAGCTGCTTTCAAGTACCTGAAAGGGGGTTCCAAAAAGGATGGATCTAGACTGTTCTCAGTGGTAGAAGATGACAGAACAAGGAGTAATGGTCTCAAGTTGCAGTGGGGGAGGTTTAGGTTGGATATTAGGAAAAACGTTTTCACTCAGAGAGTGGTGAAGCACTGGACTGGGTTACGTAGGGAGGTGGTGGAATCTCCTTCCTTAGAGGTTTTGAAGGTCAGGCTTGACAAAGCTCTGGCTGGGATGATTTAGTTGAGAATTGGTCCTGCTTTGAGCAGGGGGTTGGACTAGATGACCTCCTGAGGTCCCTTCCAACCCTGATATTCTATGATTCTATGATTCAACCTATGGGATGACCAGCTCCAGAGGTCCCTTACTCTCTGCTGCTGAAACTGTTCTACTGTGTATAAATTATTAAATAGCCTTTTGACCATGAACTTGAATTATGTGGGTCCCACATTGTGACTGAGTGCACTAACCCATCACAACCATCTCTTCCTTGGGCTGTTTTTAGTTCAGGGCCTAATCCTGTAGGTGTGTTCTGGTGGGATAGGTAGGGGAACACCAAATTTGAGGATCATGCTGGGACCTGGGCATGAGTTAGAGCTGAGATGGTTGTGCGTATTCTCACAACCAGAAATGTAGACACCTAGGGCACTTCACAGCAGAAATGTAGATACTGAGGGGAATTTTGACATCTACAGGGTTAGGCAGTGGCTCGGGGTGGGGTTTGAGGCTCTAGATTTTGGATTCAGAAGCCTAAAGTGCCTATTAAGCCCCTATATTGCTTTGTGGATCTAGCTCTGAGACTTTTTGTAAGCGCAGTCCCCACCTATCTGCCTGTGGAAGGGAAACCTGATGCTGCTGCCCTTCCGGGAACCAAGAATGCAGGCCAGACTTATAGGATGGGAGACTCTATCCTGGGAAGTGATGACTTAGATAAAGATTTGGGAGTCGTGGTGGATAATCCACTAAACATGAGCTCCTCATAGACTCATAGACTTTAAGGTCAGAAGGGACCATTATGATCATCTAGTCTGACCTCCTGCACAATGCAGGCCACACAATCTCACCCATCCACTCCTGTAGCAAACCCTTAGCCTATGTCTGCATTATTGAAGTCCTCAAATTGTAGTTTGAAGACCTCAAGCTGCAGAGAATCCTCCAGCAAGTGACCCATGCGCCATGCTGCAGAGGAAGGCGAAAAACCTCCAGGGCCTCTGCCAATCTGCCCTCTAGGAAAATTCCTTCCCAACCCCAAATACGGCGATCAGTTAAACCCTGAGCATGTGGGCAAGACTCACCAGCCAGCACCCAGGAAAGAATTCTCTGTAGTAACTCAGATCCCCCCCATCTAACATCCCATCAGAGACCACTGGGCATACTTATCTGCTGATCATCAAAGATCAATTGCCAAATGAAATGCCAAAATTAGGCTACCCCATCATACCATCCCCTCCGTAAACTTATCAAGCTTAGTCTTAAAGCCAGATATGTCTTTTGCCCCCACTACTCCCCTTGGAAGGTTGTTCCAGAACTTCCCTCCTCTAATGGTTAGAAACCTTCATCTAATTTCAAGTCTAAACTTCCTAGTGTCAAGTTTATATCCAGTTGTTCTTGTGTCCACACTGGTCCTGAGCTTAAATAATTCCTCTCTCTCCCTGGTATTTATCCCTCTGATATATTTATAGAGAGCAATCATATCTCCCCTCAACATTCTTTTAGTTAGGCTAAACAAGCCAAGCTCTTTGAGTCTCCTTTCATAAGATAGGATTTCCATTCTTCGAATCATCCTAGTAGCCCTTCTCTGAACCTGTTCCAGTTTGAATTCATCCTTCTTAAACATGGGAGACCAGAACTGCACACAGTATTCCAGATGAGGCCTCACCAGTACCTTGTATAATGCTACTAACACCTCCTTATCTTTGCTGGAAATACCTCGTCTGATGCATTCAAATTTTGCATTAGCTTTTTTAACGGCCATATCACATTGGCGGCTCATAGTCATCCTATGATCAACCAATACTCCGAGGTCCTTCTCCTCCTCTGTTACTTCCAACTGATGTGTCTCCAATTTATAACTAAAATTCTTCTTGTTAATCCTTAAATGCATGACCTTGCACTTAGTTGGACTCTGTGACCAAAAGGCCTAATGTGGTCCTGGAATGAGTAAACAGGTGAATCTCAAATATCAGTGGAGAGGTTATTTTACCTCTGTATTTGGCAATGGTGCGACCACTGTTGTAATATCGTGTCCAGTTTTGGTGCCCACAATTCAAGACAGATGTTGATAAACTGGAGAAAGTTCAGAGGCGAGCCATGAGAATGATGAAAGGATTAGAAAACCTCCTGCACAAAGGTAGACTAGAGGAACTCAGGCTACTTATCTTAACAAAGAGAGGCTACGGGGTAATTTGATCATAGTCTATAAGTACCTACATGACAGCAAAGGGTCCTGGTGGATTCTTCATCACTGACCATTTTTAAATCAAGACTGGGTGTTTTTCTAAAAGATCTGCTCTAGGAATTAATTTGGGGCAGTTTTCTGGGCTGTGTTATAAATGCGTTCCACATAGATCAGTGATTCTCAACTGTACCAGACTACTGTACCCCTTTCAGGAGTCAGATTTGTCTTGCATACACCAAATTTCACCTCACTTAAAAGCTACTTGCTTACAAAATCAGACATAAAAATATGAGTGTCACAGCAGCACACTATTACTGAAACATTGCTACTTTCTCATTTTTACCATATAATTATAAAATAAATCAATTGGAATATAAATATTGTACATACATTTCAGTGTGACACTTGAGCCTAGATTTCACTTGTGAGCCTTGTCTGATGCCCAATCCCCACGCAATGGGGCTGAAACATGTAATTTAGCTTTGTGGGATCTGGGCAGTTGCCCTGCTTGCCACCCCCTAATGCCAGCCCTGCACTTGTGATCCCCCTAAACCCATCCCGTGACCCCCTTTGGGGGTTGCAACCTCCAGGTTGAGAAACACTGATCTAGATGAGGTGAGTATCCTCTGGAAGACTTGTGCATACCCCCAAGTGTACGTGTACCCCTGGTTGAGAACCACTGGACTCAATGATCAGATGATCCCTTCTGGCCTTGGAATCTATGAAACTATGATCGAGGCAAAGGCAGTACCATTCCTATGTTCTCAGCAGAGCCCAGAAGTTGAGTAGAAGCATGGTCCCCTGCCTGTCTAATTCATATTAGCCAAAGGACTGGAGATGACATTTTAGAATCAGCAAGGGAGGGATGACCTGTGCCTTGCAGGGCACCAGAGCCTGTGGGAAGGACCCCATTTAAAGATACATTTGTTCTCCATATTCACACCCATGCAAGGAACCAGCTCAAGAACTATTCACCATGTAACTCCCACTTAGCCTTCAAAATAAGGCTTACATGGTACCTAGTAGAGTTGAGAGAACAACGGATTATTTTTTGTGAAAGTGGCAACATGTTTTGTTTCCACTTTTCACTTTTCAATTCAAAATGGTGTTTGGATTTTAAATTTGGCTATTTTAAACCAACAAACACACAAACACATACACACAAAGGACAAAGGACACCTAAAATAGCCGGATTAGTGCAAAAACTCAGAAAATAATACATTTTGAATCAACACACAGTTCCATTAATTTGAAATGAAGTGTTTTCTAGTTCTTCAATTCAGTGCACAATTTGGAAAAATCTGTTCAGGGGGCTGAATAGAAAAATCACCCCAAAATCTGGAAACATTTTTTTTTCTAAATTGAGCATTGAATCAAAGAACTCAAAAACATTTCAATTGACTCAACATGACTTTTTCCCTAGTCCCCTTACCACAATTTGGCCATTTTGAGTGTTTTTCACCCATTTTTTATGTCACCCTGAATGTAGGCCTGGGTCAGAAGGTGCACACTTATCATCAGCTAGTGAAGGTAGCCAAGGCTGGGCTGGGACTGATTCATGTTAATTGTGGACATCAAATGAATTGTTTGCTTTAATTTGTTGTCATATGCGGTGTAATATCATGGTGGACAAAGGGAGGTCCATGCTGGAGTATCAACTATAAGTGAGTAGCTCAGTGAAGAACACTGCTTATTTCTCTCCCAAGCATCCCTTGTTCAGGGCCTAATTTTTTTTTGCCATGTCCAGGGTAAGCTCCTAATTTGAACTGGGTGATGAGCGAAGTAACATTCACAGACTCTACTCTGGGCCCAGATCAATTTCTCTCTCACACCTGTCATTGCCACATCCCTCACAGCAACAGGAAACAGACAGAGGAGAGGAGAATTCAGCAGAGGTGGCCAAGGTCACAGGAAAGCCTCAGCTATGAAACAAAGAAAAGTAAGATGAAGGAGAAGAAAGAGTAACAGAGGAGCAGAACAGCCAGAAACCTCTGTGGGATATTGACACTAAGGGGGACTTTGACACTGTGTAATGAATGGCTCGTAGCTTTGTTAATTATTGATCCAATAATGCAATAAATGGGGTTGCAGCACCTCAAAAGGCTCAAGATTCTGTTATGATTATTATTGCTAAAGCTGGTAAGAAACAATTCCCCCCACCCCCCATGAAAATGTTTGAAATTTCAAAAAGGCTCTGCCTGCCAGATGCTGGAACTGGACGACTCAGAATGGATCACTGGATATTTCCCCTGTTCTGTTCATTCCCTCTGGGGCATGTGGCACTGGCCACAGTTGGAAGACATTTTCTGTACCTGCATCATGGGATCCCTGAACCTCTGCATACCCCTATGTCCTCTGCCAGCTGGCATCAAGAGGCCTTGGGTCACACCAGCCTTCTCCACACAGGCCGCAACCCTCCTCTCACCAACTCCACCGGCAGAATGGGAACAGATTTGTACCCAGGGTCTCCACTCTGCAGCCATCTGCTCCCTTTCCTTGTCCTGAGCAGTCCTGCCTTTGTCAATAGCTCCACTGGGATGGATTGTAGCTGTACATGCTCCCCTGAGAAAGGGCTGGTGTTTAGCTGCACTGACCTAGGAGCAACCAGCTCTAGTATTGGCTGCATTAGCCTAAATGGGTATATGGGCTGGGGATCGACCCTGCTGACCCTCACCTCAGTCCTGCTGAGCTCCAGGGACAGAGGGTCAGTGAGGTCAGGCAAAAGCCACCATGGGGCCAATGAGACTTAAACATAACAACATTCCAAGCATCGCTGACCCTCCCAGGGGCAGCAACAAACAGGAAATAACCCCAAACAGGTTGAAAGTGTTACGAGTGTTGCCGGCACAGAGTGCCCGAGGTGGGGCAACAGTGGGGTTCATTGCCCGGTGTGCGTCGCGCCAATAAACACACCAGGGTGGAGAAGCTAACACAAGTTTATTTGAGCTCAAATAAGGTGCAAGGGAGAAATAGCAATCTCAAATCCTGCACACCCGCAAGCAGGCGGGGTCCCAGTATTTATACCCCCTTTGTTTTTTTCTTTCTGTACTTTCCCACTGTGTGGGCTACGTTTTTTTGCATATAACCTTGATTACAGCATCTGTTTTCTGCCTATTTTATTTAGTATTGGCTGCATTTAGTGCTAACCGGCCTTGCAGCTGCTAGCAGTCAGCACATAGCACAGGAGGTTACAAAAGTTTAGTAAGGCTAACAGAAGCGCTTAATATGGAGGTACTTTGGTTCACATAGGCCTAGAGCAAGAAGACTTCATTGACACTCGTGGTCTTCCATCCTCCCGAGTTACCTAGATTTATGCCTAGTGACACCAACAACTCCCCCCTTTGAGAATACTCAACAAACTTTTGGCTGAGTTTTTTTTATACTTTGAGGACAAAAAGCGATTAAGCTCTAGGGAGCTGGAGTCATTAATGAGGGGGTATAGCGGGATTTCTTGGGGAACGGGAGGTACAAATTTTATGTAGGAGTGCTTAACAGCAAGCAAGCAAAAGGAGAGTAATGATACACAACACCATACCAGTGAGCAGGAGGCAAACAATAGCACATGTCTATTTTGCAATTAAGCTTTGCAGAAATATTTACAACTGCTTTTTTGAGCTCAGTTATTTTTAACCCAGGAATGAGTGCACGGACAAAAGAGTGGAATTTTGTTTATTTAATAACTAAGGGATTGGGGCACTGACTATAAATTAGTTAGGTATACCAAGTGGTTTAATTTTTTTAGATGTCTTGGTGAATAATTTAGTTTTACATTTATTTTTTTTATGGACTTGGCAGGATTTGGTATGTGGGAGCCCACACACCCTTAACCGGTTTAAATGCTTGGAAGGAGCACTGTAAATGTTTACACTTTTACTTAGAAAGTGTCCAAGTATGTTTTTATGACCACAGATTAGATGGTACTTTTGATGTGTTTGTAAGGCCAAGTGGGCCAAGTCTGGTGCTTAAGATTAATTTAAACATACTAGATTTTACTGCAATGCTTTTTTAGCCTTGGTGATATTTAATATTGTTTATGTTAATAGCTTTTGGGTTATAGAACTAAGAGTGGAAATGACATGTAATTTACCTACTTTAGCTTGTACATGGGATAGCTGAGGTTTAGAAAAAGGGCTAGTGGCTTTTTTTAGTTGGCCTAATTTTTTATTATGTTTTTGGCTTTTAAGAATATTTTAAATGGCTGCTGCACTATTGGCCCCAGCCCATAGGGATTTGGTTATTATTTTTTTTTAGAGGAAATAATTTAGGCTTTTTGTTGTGCTAATTTAATGGCAGCCCCTTGTGAGCAATTTGGGTATGTAGAAGTGATTTGGAAACTGGATAAGGGCAATGTCATTTAAAATTTAATTAGGGAGGGCAATACACGCTGAAGGATTTATCCAGAACACAGGGCGCAGCCTGTAGAATAAACCCAAAATCCAACCAATACCACATTCCCAAGCAGGGGTCCCACAAATTTCTTTCTGCCAGTGTATAATTCTTTGTTTTTTTACCAGGGTCAGTTTTTAATATTTTGTTTAGTTAGGAATTTCTGGACTTTGGCAATTTTAGTGGAGTGAGTGTTTTGGTTTTTTTGAAACAGTCGTGGTTTAGCATCCTACGGGGGAGAGGTTACCAGCACATTACCCTGTAATGGTTTTGATTTTTCTAGAAAAGTTCAAAGGCACAGTAAATCTGTCAGTGGACAAGGGAGAGGTTACTAGCACTTTACCTTGTACTTTTTTTTTGCTGTCCAGAAGGCACAGTGGAGCTAGAAGGAGAAATAGGCTAATTATTAGTAGGAGAATTTTCCTGATGTGGAGGGGTCTTTTTGCAGTGAGAATCATGGGTCCAGGCAGTCAGTCTTTGGCACTTCACAGCGGTGTTGGTAGTCAGCAGGACTTAATAAGGGCCTTTCCAGCATGGAGCCAAAGCAGTCTTTTGTTGGTGGACCTTTACATTGATCCAGTCTCCTGGTTCCAAGGAGTGGCAGGGCTGCTAGGGTCTTTGGATAGCGCTTTTTTACCTGTGAGAAAAGAAACTTAACACATTTCATTAGTGCTTGGCAGTGTTTTGCAGATTTTATAGCTGCGTGGGCAAATTCAAGCCCCCCCCTTTTTCTGGTTGTCAGCCAAGTCTTAACTGCGAGCAGTGTCCTTGAATGGAGTTAGTGTTTTATTTATAGTCTGAGCTTGCTAGCTATTTTATTTTTTTAGTTAATTTATTTTGGGATTTTTTGTGGGGTTTTTTTTGGCTTTTTTTAACTTACAAAGGAAATTTTTACTTTTTACTTATACACTTTTTTTTATGAACATATAAACATTGCTATTATACAAGACATTAGTTTTATTATTTAATGTATGCCATATATGCCCTTTTACTAAAATAACCTTATTACAGAGCTTTGGAGCAACAAGCCAGAACAAGCACACCCACTTTGATGAGTTTATTTAATACAACCTCTAGTTCAATAGCTTTCCACCATCCCCAGCCCTCTGGCTAGAAGTCTGAGGTAGCCAGAAGGATCCCATTTACAATATGGGGAGTGGGTTAACTTTTGATGTCCTTGCTTTTAAAGACTGTTGGTACACAAATTTTAATAACAATTTTTAGTTAAAAGATTTGGCCAATTACGTTTTTTTTTTAACTTAAGGAAATGTATTAGACGTTAGTATATTACATTTTTTTGATGTATTCAAACACTTTGTATTTCAAAGTTGAATAAAACAAGTATTTGCATTTTAATTTTTTGTTTGATTTTAAACTAGACTATTTTAGAAAAATATTAAACACAACAATTTTGGCCACGAGACAAACACCACAAGACAGAACATAGAACACAAAACATAATTCCTGTTGTGCCAGTAAATGCACGGTACGTTAAATGCTGTTTAGCTGGCATTAGTTTTCTTTGATTATTTGAAAGACAAAAGACAGAGGTCTACCCTTCTGGGCAGTCAATCATTGCTTAAAATATACAAATACCCTTGTTGATTTCAGGCAAAACAGGGGAATTACCCCATATTTTCTTGTATGTGTTTCATAGGCAGCCCAGGTTTCAGTGGCTTCTACCTTATCAGTTAGATAATTTGCATTAATACAGATCCTTTCTGGCTTGCTTTTTACTTTTAACTCCTGCTTTTAAACACTGAAGGAAAACATCACCATTTATAGTGCTCTTAGAGCCTAATAAGATTTTAATTATATAGCACTGTATACATTTTTTAGCTAACTCAACTAAATTGTTTATAGCCAAATGATTGCAATTTAATAATTTTTTTTGCCTGAATTTATTTACAAACATTTTAAAGACACCAAGAACTTTTTTAGCATGTTTACAAGGTTCAACAGCTGTTCCCTTCAGCAACTACAGAGTTAACTTCTTACTTTTTTTTAAATCACTTGCTTGTTTTTCAACAGCCACTTTTATTAACTTAAGTTACCATTTCAAGTATTGTCCTGGGTATTTGAAATCCCCATGCTTACACTTGTGAGGCTTGCCACCTGGGCAAAAACACATGGCCCATTGGGTAAAGGCCATTTACCTAACATATAATTCAAACCCCTTTAGAGTATTTATCCAGAGACCCACCCATTTGTCTGCTGACACTTAAACAGAAAAGAGAATTACACAGAGAACAGAGGGAATTACGGTCTAATTCAGTTTTTTTTTTCATTTTTATATACTGACCGCTACAGGGGACGGGACAGAAGGATCTCAATTCGACCTCTGAGCTTCATTGCACGCAAGGGCTTCCACCCCGAGGAATTACAAATGAGAGGCTCAGTTCCGCCCACACACCTAACGCCCAAATGAACAGAGCAGAAAAACATTAACCGGTTAACCAAACCAGAACCAGATAACAAACCAGAACCAGATAACCAAATAAGGGCCCGGCCCCCAGCCAGAACCAGACAGTATTTCCTTATTCTATTAGGGCTCACCTTATCGCAGCACAAACCCCAGGGGCTGCGGAGAAGTGAGGAAGAGGGGTTAAGCACCCCAGTGGCATAACACACCCCAAAAGCATATTTTAAGTCCGTATAAATATTAATCCTTTTTCCTTAGCATAAAAGCAGGCTGCGGTTAGGGCTTTTAACTTTGCAGCTTGGGCACTTACCCCGGGAGAGAGCTTTTCCTATTAATACAGTCTGCCTACTAGTAACTGCATATCCAGAGTGTCTGATTCCTTCACGAACAAATGCAGATTTATTCACAACCTTTTTTTTTTAATGTTTTTCTGCACGACAGTAATGACAACCACTACTTTTAACTTCTTTTTTACATCCTTTTCCTCTTGCTGCTTTTTTTTTTATTAAACATTTTAGTAGCAATGCTAACTACTTTAGACAAACTTTTTCCTTGCATACCATTTGGATGCTCTTTAATTTTTTTTGCAATATTCTTTGCATATTGTGACATGAAAACCATTTTAACCATCTCCTTTCCATGATTAGTTTTAGGATTTAAATTCTTATGCTTTTTAATTTTACAAATCAGTCAAGCACAAAAGTCAGAGGGGTGCTCGTCCGGACACTGAACACAAGCAATTACATTTGCCCAAATGGGCACATGAATAAAAAAGATTATGCAGAACATTTTTCCACTGCCTGAGGATTGTCTCCTAAGTGAGGCATAGTGCACTGCCAGTCAAACAAATCTAAAGTTGTAAACAGAGTATGGATAAAAACCATCTCATGTTCCCCAGCAACCAGTGGAACCAGATAAATTCTCAACAGGGCTTGTAATATCAGGGGTGTCTCAGAAACATTCTCCATCATGGAGTTAAATAACCTAGTGGGGGTCCACAAGGGCGAGGACAAGGGCTGCTGTAATATTGGAAGTGTTTGAAAAGCAGTCCCTGGCCAAGTTTGCGAAAGGCTGGCTGGAGGCTGCACAGAGGGAGTGAGGCTGCCTGATTTCTCTGAAGATGAGGGAACATTACTCCGAGCTCCCCCTTGATTCTCCTCTGTCCCTGAACTGTCCCTAACCTGCTTTTGAATCCTTGCACTCCACCAGACAGGGGGAAGAACAGGAACAAAATTGTCCTCCTCCCGGTGCGGCTCTGGGACATATGGTGGAGGATTTTTACAAGAGCTCTTCATACAAACAGCTTCAGAAGCTACCCGTTCACTGACAAAACAGGAGTAATTGAAGGATCGTGTTATAATTAAGTGATCCTTCCGGTGGCCACCTTTCCTGGTCCTTCAGTTGATATTGAGGCCAGTCTACTGTACAGAACTTTTTAATTTATTTTTATGATGACATCTGATCTAAAGATCTTCCAATAACTGAGAATGCATTCTAGAGGAGTACATTGTACCTTCTGCCCCATACCATGCCCTTGACCCATTATCTGACGCTCTATCGTCTAATGGGAATTACAACGACTGGGCGTCCCCAGCCTTGGGCAAAAGTCCACACCACTGGACTGTTTCTACCTTATTCAAGGGACCGGTTTCTCACCGTCGCCTGCAACAGCTTCTCCACTACTCAAGCGCGTTGCACCGTTGTGTCCTCCGAGGTCGGCCTGACGCGTCTCTGACGAGGCCCCCGGTAAAGGCACCAGTGCGCGCTGGGCGTCGGCTGCGACCGTCGGCCGCCAGCCGTCGGAGGAGTCCGGGCAAGGCACAATTTTGCCTCGAGCCCCACGTTGAGCGCCAAGAACTGTTGCCGGCACAGAGTGACCGAGGTGGGGCAACAGCGGGGTTCGTTGCCCGGTGTGCGTCGCGCCAATAAACACACCAGGGTGGAGAAGCTAACACAAGTTTATTTGAGCTCAAATAAGGTGCAAGGGAGAAATAGCAATCTCAAATCCAGCACAGCCACACACAGGCAGGGTCACAGTATTTATACCCCCTTTGTTTTTTTCTTTCTGTACTTTCCCACTGTGTGGGCTACTTTTTTATGCATATAACCTTGATTACAGCATCTGCTTTCCACCTATTTTATTTAGTATTGGCTGCATTTAGTGTTAACCAGCCTTGCAGCTGCCAGCAGTCAGCACATAGCACAGAAGGTTACAAAAATTTAGTAAGGCTAACAAAAGCACTTAACATAAAGGTACGTTGGTTCAAATAGGCCTAAAGCAAAAAGACTTCATTGACACTCGTGGTCTTCCATCCTCCCGAATTACCTAGATTTATGCCTAGTGACACCAACAGGAGTTATGCATGGGGTTCTCTACTCACTGCTGGGGTGCCTCCTTGTGGCTTGTCTGGGGCATAACTCCACCTGGTCTAAGGCCCCCTTCCATCTCTTGTCCACTCTGTGGTCCCTCTCATGCTCCCTCTTCCTGGTGTGGCCCTCCTGCCAGGTCACTGTTGCTTTCCCTTTCCAGGGTATCACATTCGCACTGGACTGGCTGTCTGGGTATCATTCCCGGCAGCCCTCCAATACATGGCAATGCCACTTCCACTGTGGCTGGTAGGGGAACCAGGGCTCCAGCTCAGGGACCCTACAGTCCCAAACCTTGCCACCATTTCCCTGAGTCGTTTCTTACTCCACCTCACTCAGGCTTCTGCTCCAGAACCCTTTGGGGTTATCCTTACATCAGGGCCCAGATCCTGGGCTTCTCCTCAACCCTGGGGTCTCCTCCTTTCTCTCTCGGGGAGTAACTGCAGACCTCCACCCTCTAACCGCTTTCTATTGCTAATTTCCCAGCCCTGACTGCTCCTGTCCACCTGGGCTGCGTCCTTAGTCACGGGTTGCCCATCAAGCCTAATCTGTCCCTCAGGTGTGATCTGATTTACACCACATGGGGAGCTGGCTCCTTTGTGTCCAATGGGGGTTTATATGAGGGAGGGATGTGTGAGAAAGCAGATGCTGTTTCAGACATTGAGTCCTGCCAAGTGCACTATAACCCTGTCAGGAGTTTGCAGTGGCAGCCGCAGTGATTTTCAGTCACAGGAGGAACTATTGTGCCCATCCAAGGCTATGTCTACACTTATGGCAGCGTGTAGGGTACACACACTGCACACACATTGCACACACACAGAGTCTATACTTAAAATGGCTGGCCAGATTTCTCAGCTACGGTGCATCTCTTAATGAGCTTGGGAGAGAGAGAGTCAAAGTGACACTGTGATGTAGAGTGATAATTTAATGAGAGATGATGGTGTTTACTACACCCTCTGATCTTGAAATGTGCAGACTTTCCCTGACACTGCGGTTCATACACATTTTTCAGCTGTGACAGTTACAGACACTGGGGAACAAACACCCAGCCAGCTTCTTGTGTAAAAAGCTCTTCCTGGAAGATCAGCACTAGGAAATCTTTGGCCATTAAGTAGGCCTGAGCTGTTCAAACTTACTCTCGGTCTTGTCTACATGGGTGGCAGTATGCAGGATACTCTTAGGTGCACTCCACAGTGAAAAGCAGGCTGCATCCACACTGTGGTGCATAGCCACACATGGCAGTGACAGGCTCCGGCAATGGGGAAAGGCTCTGTCAGGGGGGACTGCTGGAGGCTTTCCCTGCTGCTTCCCACTGCCAGAGCATTTCTGCACAGTCACAGATATTCCCTGTGGCAGGGAAGGGCTCTGGCAGCAGGGAGGCAGCTGGGCATTACACTCTAAACCAGGGGTCAACAACCTTTCAGAAGTGCTGTGCCGAGTCTTCATTTAGTCACACTAATTTAAGGGTTCACGTGCTAGTCATACATTTTAACATTTTAGAAGGTCTCTTTCTATAAATCTATAATATATAACTAAACCATTGTTTTATGTAAAGTAAATAACATTTTTAAAATGTTTAAGAAGATTCATTTAAAATTAAATTAAAATGCAGAGTCCCCAAAACCAGTGACCAGGATCCGGGCAGCGTGAGCGCCGCTGAAAATCAGCTTGCGTGCCGCCTTTGTCACACGTGCCATACGTTGCCTACCCCTGCTCTAAACATACCAATGTAGATGTGAGAAGCATTGCCTGGGCAGGTACCAAGCCCTCTAGGGTATATACCCTAAGGCTCTGGCATGTCTTTTCTTGCCTAAGCTGTGCCTCACCATCAACATTGCTATTTGTACCCATGCTGGTTTGTGTGTGCGTGCGTGCAGTGTGTGTATCCTACACGCTGCTGTAAGTGTAGACATAGTCTTGACTGAGCACAATAGTTCCTCTTGTGACTGAAAATCACTGCCACTGCCACTGCAAACTCCTGTTTCAGAGTTTCAGAGTGGTAGCATTGTTAGTCTGTATCAGCAAAAACAATGAGGAGTCCTTGTGGCACCTTAGAGACTAACACATGTGTTTGGGCATAAGCTTTCGTGGTCTAAAACCCACTTCATCAGATGCATATGATGAAAAATACTGTAAGCAGTATATATATTACAGCACATGAAAAGTTGCCTTACCAAGTGGGGGGTCAATGCTAAGGAGGCCAATTCAATCAAGATGGAAGTGGTTTATTCTCAACAGTTGACAAGAAGGGGTGACTATCAACAGAGGGAAAACTACTTTTTGTAGTGATCACTGCTCTATCAGCATTGGTAACTCCACCATGTAGTTCATGCCCTACTTTGGAGTTTGTCATGTTTCCCTCTCCTCTCTCTCCTTCTCCCCACAGATGGCTGGAGAAGTCCAATTCTGCCCATGGTTCCTCTATAATGAAACTTGCATATTCTGCTCCATTTCCATCACCAAAAGCCTTGCCCAGATCTTAGCTCCTCTACTGGAACATCTCTGCACAGTGGCGTAGCCAGGTTTTCAGTGTAGGGGGAGCATACATAAAAAAGGCGCCCTCCCTTGGCTCCTCCTCTGGCCATGCCCCCTTGGCTCCTCCTCTGGCCACGCCCCCCGACCGGACCTCCCCCACTCACCTTCCGTCCTGCGCTGCAGCCTGTCCCCGGCCTGCTCCTCCTCACTCCTCTGGCTGCATCTGCCGCCCCCCGCATGGCTCCACCAGCTGTGCTGCTGGCAGCGCTGGCCGGCAGGCACCACTTCCGCGCCGGCCTGCCGCTGCTGCCCCACAGCTCCTCTGGCCGTGCAGCTGGCAGTGCTGGCTGGCAGGAGCCGCTTCCGTGCCTGCCCCCCTAAGGGGAAGCAGCAGCTTCCTCTGAACCCCTCTAGCTACGCTACTGCCTCTGCAACCTGCTAGAGTATCACTGCACCACCCTTCACTTTCCATCCACCCAACATTATTTCTGACAAGTCATCTAACTCCTCCCCTGATCTAAGTCGACCCTTCTCTCCTTCTTCTTTCACTGGCTTTCCCTTGCCTTCTACAGCAAAGCTGAGGTCATTCTCCCAACTTTCAGCTCCTGTCAGATCTCTCCACTCTATTTTCTTTTCTCTGCTTCAGCACCTTCACATTCTCTGTGCTCCACATGTTACTGCAACTTTCATGTACATTTTTCATCTACGACTTCTTCTCATATGACCCCTGTGCTTTAAACACCTCACAGACCAATGTTCCTAAGTGCCTCTATACATCTAGCTATAAATCCCTCCTCAAAACACATTTCATTTATTGTGGCTATAAACCGGCGTCCTCGCCCCACAGCAAAGCTAGTTGAAAGAAGCTGGCAATTTTTTTTTTCAATTTTTCTCCTTACACATTTTTTACAGTTCTGAAATAACAAAATTTCACCAGATGCACCACATAATGAGATCAAGTAAATATTAAACAAAAATACAAGCATCTAAAGAAAAATTGAACTAAGAGAAAGCTGCTAAACGTCTCTGCTAAATCACTCTTTCTTTTATGGCATCTTTCATCTCTATAGGATGTTGTCAATTCCATTGTTGTTTTAGAATCATGGACTGGAAGGGATCCCGAGAAGTCATCTAGTCCAGTCCCCTGCACTCATGGCACTCTCAATGGTACTTAAAGTACTATTGGGATTTTGTGGTTCCCAGTGAGTCTGATGCTGGGTAGAATCAATGGACTTCGATTTGATGCGATTCAATTCAACAAGGCTTTAATCAATATGTGCACAAGGAGAGCCCCTGGTCCAACAAATCAGGCAGAGTCCCTCCAGCAAGGAGCCCCTCCCCTTGCTATTTTATAGCACATGGCACTTATATAACAAGTTATATAACAACTTACATAACATGAACCTCTAACCAATCAGAGTTAACCTTTCCATATATGGGTTTGTTTATCACATGCTCATAGTTCTCCAGTCCACATGCTGAGCTCAACCCCCTCCCCCTGGCGTTCTCCAGAATGTTCCTAGGCTGGTGAGCCACAGCATGCTTCCCTATGCATAAGTACCCTGCAAATCACATTTTATCCAAAATGAACACAAGCATACCCTTCAGTACATAGCAATAAAAATAATGACTGTGATTACTCATAGCCTCCTCTAATATTTTGCACAGTATTATTTGCAAAAAATGGCCAAAAGATTGAATCTTAAAATCAGATGGCTATTTAATATTAAGTGAGAATTTATCAGGATTTCTGCCAAGCATATCTAATGGCAGAATTCTCTCTAAATAGTTATGTATAGTCAGGTGTGATCAGAGTCCCAAGGGGCCACACTAAGATTGCTCTATCAGATCAAACTGCAAAGAATGCGGCAGACAATCCCGAAAAGTGGAGGTTATTTCTAATAATTAGATCCACCAAGTCAGCAACAAAACAGCTTCAGTAGCACCTTACCGGTTGCCAGCAGCTAAAAACACAATTCCCTTAAAACAATCCAGTCTTGAGCTCCCACCCAGGCAACCATGGTAAATATGATGAGGATGACTGAAAATCTTGTTATCATATAAAAAGTTCTACCAATCCCAAAGGATCGTACACATCACCTACCAGGTCAATGAATATTTCAGATCTTACCCAATTATATTCTTACAGAAAATTTGTATTAAATGAACTAAGCTTTATTGAAAAAGAAAAGAGACAGAGAGAGTATTGGTTAAAAGAGAATTATATATACAGACATGAATAAAGTTCTTAGTTCAGTTTCATAGTAGAAGTGGTGAGCTTTAGAGTTGCAAAAAGTTATTTCAGAATTACTTCCATAGATTACAGTCCAATGTCCAATATCAGGGCGATCCAGCCTGGAGCAGGAAACCTCAGTCTTGCAACTCAAACTTCCTCTGATGAAGCTTAAGCAGATCTGAGACAGCAGGATCAGAGCACATTAGTTCCTTTTATAGTTCTCAGGGAGCCTCTTGACAGTAGGTGAATAATGGTGGCTTTGAAGTAGACCTCCTATGTCCTAAGCATCACCAGTAATTAGCTACATGGATTAGCCTAAGCCAGGGGTTGGCAATCTACGGCACATGTGCCACCTTTGGCACGCAAGTCGATTTTGCCTGGCACACGGCTGCCAGCCGGGGTCCCAGCTACCGGCCCCCCTCAGCGCACACGGCCGGCCGAGTGAAGCTGGCTGAGTGAAGCAGGGCCGGTGGCCAGGACCCCAGATTGGTGGCAGGTGCGCCCCCCGGCTCCCCCCTTACCACGCTCGTTTTGCAGCTCCCAGGAGTGTGAGCCCCCGGGGCATGGAGCCCTGAGCCTGTTCCCGGGAGCTGCAGAGCCTGAATGTGGCGAGGGAGGAGCCGGGGGGGCGCACGGGACCCACCACCAGCATGCATCCACTTCAGGAGTCCCCCGGGGGGGGGGCGGCACCGGGCCGCAGCCCAGGCAGGCGCGCCCCCCGGCTCCTCCCTCACCACATTTGGGTTCTGCAGCTCCTGGAAGTATGAGCTGCTGCTGCTGTCCCTCCCACAGCTCTCCTCCTCCCACTGCCTCAGCACTCCATGTGGAGGCAAAAGTCCACATGGAGCCAGCGTCTGACCGGCATGGGCATGGTAAATGGAGTCTTGGGAGGGCAGACAGGGAACAGGGGGAGGGTTGGATGGGTCAGGAGTTCTAGGGATCCTGTCAGGGGGTGAGGAGTGGTTGGATGGGGCATGGGAGTCCCCCGGGAGTCTGTCTGGGGGCGGGTGTGTTCATAAGGGTTGGGGCAGTCAGGGAACAGATAGGGGGTAGGGTGCTGGGGGGCACTTAGGGTGGGAGGGTCTCAGGAGGGGGCAGTCAAGGAACAAGGAGCAAGGAGGCTTAGGTAGGGGGTGGGGTTCTGGGGGGCAGTTAGGGGACAAGGAGCGAGGGGGGTTGGGGCTTCTGACTGGGGCAATCGTGGTGGAAAATGGGAGGGAGTGGATGGGGGTAGTGCAGGGCTCTCCCTTCTTTTTGATGGTTGAAATATGGTAACCCTAGGTGAGGGGGGAGCCAGGGGGCACATGGGGGCTGGCGCCCACATACATCCACTGCAGCCTGCAGGAGCCCCCGGGGTGATGCCAGGCTGCAGCCTGAGCAGGAGGGGTGGGGGGGGGCTCAGTTGCTCCCAGCGGTGCTGCCGCCGCCTTTCCAGGGCTGCTGCCTCCCTGCACCGCGCTGGCTCCTCCATGGCTGGGGCTCGCTGCTGCTGCAATCGGGGACACTCTGGCTCTCTGGTGCCTCCAGAAGGTGGCCCCTCCCTGCCGAGCTGCTGCAGCGGCCCAAGCCCGGCACAACCAGTAAGTGGACTTGGGGTGGGGGCCACCTGGGTTGGGTTGGGAGGGCTCGCGAGGGGACTGTGCACCCTCCAGGGGAGTTCAAGGGGTGGGGAGGGGGGAACCTGGTCTGGGGAGCAGCCCATGGGCATGGCTGGCCCCTGGGATCTATAAAGGCTTGTTGGGGATTTGCACCTCAATGAGCTGATGTGCAAGGTAGAAGTTTCACCTAGGGCACAAAATATCCTTGCACCAGCTCTGCCCCAGTGGGTGCATGCACCCCAGGTTAAGAATCACTTCACTAAACTGATAAGATCTGCCTTTTAATTTAATTTTAAATGAAGCTTCTTAAACATTTTAAAAAAACTTGTTTACTTTACATACAACAATAGTTTAGACTTATAGAGACAGACCTTATAAAAACGTTAAAATGTATTACCGGCACGCAAAACCTTAAATTAGAGTGAATAAATGAAGACTCAGCACCCCACTTCTGAAAGGTTGCTGACCCCTGGCCTAAGGCAACTGACTATGTCCCTCCATTTACAGGTAGTTTACTACATATTTCAAAGAGAAATAAAGTAATATTACTACATTGACAGTTCATCTAAATGTTAACATCTCCTTTGAATCTCTGCATTAACAGAATACAGCAACAGACAAAAAAACACTTGGTTACATTGTCAGCCTCTAACAATATGTATACGTAAGCACACAAAATATACAATCATTATCTTCCAATATGTCTCTAAAGGCTGAATCTAGATCAATTAGCCTGCTTTCTGCTCCTGTGTCACATCAGGATTATGTTTTTCAATGTGCATTATTTTGCATTAATCAACAGTGACTTTAATCTGCCATTTTGTGGCCCAGTCACCCAGTTTTCAGAGATTCATTTGTAACTCTTGGCAGTCTGCTTTGGACTTAACCATCTTGAATAATTTTGTCAATCTGCAATTTTTTCCACCTGTTACTCCTTTTTCCAGATCATGTGTGAATATGTTGTACAGCACTGATCCCAGTACAGATTCATGGGAGACCCCATTATTTACCTTTCTCCATTCTGAAAACTGACCATTTATTCCCATTCTTTGTTTCCTATCTTTTAACCAGTTACTGATCCATGAGAAGACCTTCCCTCTTTTCCCATTACTACTTAGGGCAGGTCTACACTACGGGGGAAAATCGATATAAGATACGCAACTTCAGCTACGTGAATAACGTAGCTGAAGTCGAAGTATCTTATATCGAATTACCTACTGTCCTCACGGCGCGGGATCGATGTCCGCGGCTCCCCATGTCGACTCCGCTACCGCCGTTCGGGTTGGTGGAGTTACGGAGTCGACGTCAGCGCGTTCGGGGATCGATATATCGCATCTAGATGAGACGCGATATATCGATCCCCGAGAAATCGATTGCTACCCGCCAACACGGCGGGTAGTGAAGACGTACCCTTAGTTTGCTTAACTGCCTTTGGTGAGGGACCTTGTCAAAGTCTTTCTGATAGTCCAAGTATATTATATCCTTTGGATCACCCTTGTCCACATGTCCTCAGAGAATTCAGATAGATTTGTGAGGCATGATTTCCCTTTACAAAAGTGGTGTTGACTCTTCCCCAACAAATTATGTTCAATTATGTGTTGGGAATTTCTGTTATCTACTATAGTTTCAACCAATTTGCCTGGTACTGAGTTTAGGTTTACTGGCCTGTAATCCCCAGGATTATCTCTGCAGCCTTTTTAAAGTTTGGTGTCAGATTTCCTATCCTCTTGTTATATGGTACAGAAGATGATTTAAGTGATAGGTTACATATCACAGTTAGTAGTTCTGCAATTTCAAATTGGAGTTCTTTCAGAACTATTAGGTGAACACCATCTATTCCTGGTGACTTATTACTGTTTAATTTATCAATTCGTTCCAAAGCCTACTCCATTGACACCTCTGTGACGTGTTGGATCACAGTACCCCTTCCCTCCCCCCTTGGGAGCTGCCACCTGATGACTCAAGACTACTTCTACCCCTGCTTTCCTGCCCTGTCAGTTTAGGACTTCAGTGCCCTGCCTGGTGTGAGACAGGCTTGTTTGCCTGCTGCAAACCCAGACCCAGGTCTGAATCACATCCCCTAACAGCTGTAGGCTCACCTGAAAGCAGCTAACAGAGGTGTTCTTGTCTTTAACACTCAGATGCCCAACTGTCCATGGGGTCTAAACCAAAATAAATCCATTTTACCCTGTATAAAATTTATTCAGGGTAAACTCATAAATTGTTCATCCTCTATAACACTGACAGAGAGATATGCACAGTTGTTTGCCTCCGCAGGTATTAATACAGACTTTGAGTTAATTAATAAGTAAAAAGTGATTTTATTAAATAGCGAAAGTAGGATTTAAGTGGTTCCAAGTAGTAACAGACAGAACAAAGTAAGTCACCAAGCAAAATAAAATAAAACACGCAAATCTATGTCTAATCAAACTGAATACAGATAATCTCACCCTCAGAGATGCTTCAGTAATTTTTTCCCCTCAGACTGGACACTTGCCAGGCCTGGGCACAATTCTTTGCCCTGGTACAACTCTTATTCCAGCTCAGGTGGTAGCTAGGGGATTCCTCATGATGGCTCCCCTCTTTTATTCTGTTACACCCATTTATACATCTTTTGCATAAGGCGGGAATCTTTTGTCCCTCTCTGGGTTCCCACCCCCTCCTTCTCAATGGAAAAACATTAAAGATGGATTTCAGTTCAAGTGACATGATCACATGCAGGGGCGGCTCTACGAATTTGGCCGCCACAAGCAGTCATGCGCGGGAGGTGCACCGCAACCCCGGGAGCAGCGGACCTCCCGTGGGCATGACTGCCGAGGGTCCGCTGGTCGCGCGGCTCGGCTGGACCTCCCGCGGCTGCGGAGGGTTTGCTGGTCCCGTGGCTCCAGTGGAGCTTCCGCAGGCATGCCTGCGGGAGGTCCGCTGGACCCGCCTGCTGCCCCTGCCGGCAAATGCTGCCCCACGCGCGTGCTTGCCGCGCTGGGGTCTGGAGCCGGCCCTGATCACATGTCACTGCAAGACTTCATTACCCACTTGCCAGCACACACAGATACAGGAAGACTTACAGGTAAAACAGAGCCATCTGCAGTCAATTGTCCTGATTAATGGAAGTCATGAAGATTCAAAACCACCATTAATGGGTCCACACTTTGCATAATTACAATAGGCCCTCAGAGTTATATTTCATATTTCTAGTTTCGGATACAAGAAAAATACATATATACAAGCAGGGTGACCACACTCAGTAGATTGTAAGCTTTGTAATGATACATTACAAGAGACTTTTTGCATGAAGCATATTCCAGTTACATTATATTAACTTATTAGCATATTTTTTATAAAATCATAGAGACTGCAACATCACAACCTCAATCTGGGACAGTGTGACAAAGTGGGGGGCTTCTTGGCATTTTCTGTGTTTTCCAGTGGTTTGCATGCATGGGGGTTGGGACTCAGTGTCCCCGGGTATTACTGGTTTAACAAGGGGAGAGGGAGTTTGTTGTTACACAGGACCGGAGAGGGAACCGGGACCCGGCCGATGGCCTGGAGGCTGGAGACCCCAGTGACCGGTGACCTGGTGACCCGAAGACCCGGCTCAGGAGACACAGCCAGTTCTGGCCAGTGGGAGGACAATGGGCTGCGGAGAGAGGACCCCGGTGACCTGACCAGCCGGTTCCAGCCAGAGGGGCCAGAGGGGGGCTGAGAGGAGAGGAGACCCAGGCCTTCCTGTTTACGACCCCATTTACCTGGAGAGAAGACAATGGACAGAGGCGGGGTTGGGGCTGGAGGTATCAGAGGCCCACCTGGAAAGCAGGGGGGCTCTGGGCTGGAGAGGGGGAGTAGGCAGAGCCCACCTGGATGCAGGGGAGACTGGGATGTGCTGGTCTGAGAAAGGCCAGGCCTGAGGCCCTGAGAGTTTCCTGTGCTGTGTTCAACTCTCAATAAACCCTCCTGTTTTACGCTGGCTGAGAGTCACTCCGGTCTAGAGAACAGGGTTGCATCAACCCCTTCGGGGGTGAGGAGGCCCCAGGGGTCCAGAGCGAGTAGACTCCCTGAGGGGGCCCACGGCAGAGACAGATGTGCTAAGGCTCAGAGAGGTGCGGCTCCAGGAGGTGGAGGGGCCTGACCCCGCGAGAGAGTGGACCCCCGAGAAGGGCTGTCTCACTGAATGGGACACCCCCCACGGACCGCATAGGGCCAAGAGTGGGCACGATCTGTGAGTCCGTGACAGACAGTTCCTCAGATTAGTCTCCTAAAAAGAATGTCTCAGGTTTGTGATCAAGTATCAGAGGGGTAGCTGTGTTAGTTTGGATCTGTAAAAAGTGACGAAGAGTCCTGTGGCACCTTATAGACTAACAGGTGTAGTGGAGCATAAGCTTTCATGGGTGAATACCCACTTCATCAGACGTGATAAAATTTTTCAAGTACATAAAAGGTTGTTACAAGGAGGAGGGAGAAAAATTGTTCTTCTTAACCTCTGAGGATACAAAAAGAAGCAATGGGCTTAAATTGCAGCAGCGGAGATTTAGGTTGGACTTTAGGAAAAACTTCCTAACAGTCAGGATGGTTAAGCACTAAAATAACTTGCCTAGGGAGGATGTGGAATTTTCATCACTGGAGATTTTTAGGAGCAGGTTAGACAAACCCCTGTCAGGAATGGTATAGATAATATAGTCCTGCCTATAGAATTCAGTTAACATCTCTGCAATGGCCTTTTCTTTCCTAAGTCCCTCCTCAGCACCTCGATTGTTCAGTGGCACCACCAATTGTTTGATACACTTCCTGCTTCTCATGTACTTTAAAAAAATTGCTGTTAGTTATTAGTCTTTTGCTAGTAGTTCTTCAAATTCTGCTTTTTTGGCCTGCCCAATTATACTTTTAAACTTGACTTGCCAGAGTTTATGCCCCTTTCTATTTTCCTTGGTAGGATTAGACATCCAATTTTGAAAGTATGCCTTTTTACCACCAACACGTTCTTTTATTTTTGGTTTAGCCATGGTTTTAAATTTGATTTGTTTAGTTGGGGTGGGTCTTGCTTTGAGCAGGGGGTTGGACTAGATGACCTCCTGAGGTCTCTTCCAACCCTAATCTTCTATGATTCTATGATTTTGGTCCTCTTACTATGTTTTTTAATTTGGGATATACATTTAATTTGAACCTCTAAGATGGTGTGTTTAAAAAAGGTTCTATGTGCTTGCAGCATTTCACTTTTGTGACTGTGCCTTTTAATTCCCATTTAATTAGCTTCCTCATTTTCATGTAGTTCCCCTTTCTGAAGTTATATGCTACTGTCATGGGCTACTTTGGTATCACTCCCCGCCCCTACACACAAGGAAGTTAAATTTCACTATATTATGGTTGCTATTACTGAGCAGTTCAGCTATACTCCACTCTTGGATCAGATCCTTTCCTCCATTTTGCATTAAGTAAAGAATTGCTTTGCCTCTTGTGTGTTTAAGGACTAGCTGCTCCATAAAGCAGTCATTTGTGGCAGTGGTTCTCAACTGGGGGTACACGAACCCCTAGAGGTACTCAGATGTCTTCCAGCGGTGCATCAACTCATCTAGATATTTGCATAGTTTTACAACAGGCTACATAAAAAGCACTAGTGAAGTCAGTAGAAGCTACAATGTCATATGACTTGTTTATGCTGCTTTATATAGTGTACACTGAAATGTGCAATATTGATATTCCAATTGTTTTATTTTATAGTTATGTAGTAAAAATGAGAAAGGAAGCAATTTTTCAGTACTAGTGTTCTGTGACACTTTTGTATTTTATGTCTGATTTTGTAACCAAGTAGTTTTTAAGTGAGGTGAAAGTTGGGGGCACGCAAGACACATCAGACTCCTGAAAGGGTACAGTAGTCTGGAAAGGTTGAGAGCCACTGATTTATGGTGCTTAGAAATTTTATCTCTGCATCCTTTACTAAGGTGACATGTGTCCACTCATTTTGGAGATAGTTGAAATCCCCTATTATTACTGAGTTTTTACAGACTCTCTAATCTCCCTGAGCATTTCATAATCATCATCGTCATCTTACCAGGTGGTCAGTAGTATGTCCCTACTGCTATTTTCTCCTATGGTGTAGTTTGATTCATTCAAGATTTTCACTGTATTTGATTCTAAGTTTCTTTCACGTTTAGTGCCACTCTCTCACTAACATGACCTACACTGTTATGCCTATATATTTTGTACAGTAGTATTACCGTGTCCCAATGATGATTCATTTGTATTGCCATAGCACATTATTCGTGGTCCAGGACCCCACTGTGCTAGGTGCTGTACATTTGTTATTAGACGTATTATGGTATCACCTAGGAACCTCAGTCAATAACAAGGACCCCATTGTACTAAGCATTATATATTATGTATTAGGTGTATTAGAGTAGGATCGAGGAATTTCAGTCATGGACCTGGTCTCCATTGTGCTAGGTGCTGCACAGTGTCTATAAGGTGTATTATGATAATGACCACGAGCCCCAGTGATGCCCTGGGATCCCACTGCACTAGGTGCTGCATTGATAGAACAAAATCACAGTCCTTGCCCCAAAGAGCTTCCAGTCTCAATAGGGCCCTAAATGTTACTATCCTATAAATCATGGCCACTTGAATCTTCATGATGACAGCAGAGGTGGAACCCCCACTCTCCTCTCCCTATAGCACAGACCCCTACATCCTCACCTAAACAAAAGTCATTGATGGCTCTTAGACACATGCGACTTGTGAAATATAATTCAAGTTCTGATTCCATACCCTGGAAGGCACTGGTGATATGTACATACTTGCAAAATCACTAATATTCTATCCCTGTCTGCCTTATGACTGTAGCCTGGATGCTAAGTGTAATGAAATCTTTAGACTTATATATATAATGCATTGTGTTTCACTAACCATACTGCTGAGATTATCAACATTAGTGCCTGTATTTTTTTTAAAAGAAGTTATTATAACTCTACTGCAGTCATCAAAATTACAACAGGGATGCCCTTGGCATCTTTAGTTTGTGGAACAGTGCTAGGAGGTGACAGAAATCAGAGGAGCTAATCAGAGAAGCACATTCAACTCTATACTTCCCTATCAAAAAAAAATTGTGAGGCAGGGCTCAATAACAGTACATACTAGAGCTTGTTAAAATAGTCAAGAGATAATTTCTCTGGTTAATTTTAGAAGTTTGATTTCAGTAAATAATTTGTTACTTTTGTCATTATTCGCTCAGTTCCAAAAATGGATGAATAATATCCAGCAAATAGTTTACTTACCGATAGCTTTTTGACCAGCCTCAGTGGACAACATAAATGATCACGTTTTCATTGTTTTGTACATCGATGATATTTAAGATGAGAACTCAAACATTTCCTTCTGGTGCTGCCTGCTTTTATGATACACCTACAATAATTTACGAAAGCTACATGAACCTGCAAATACAATAACCAGACCCCTTGTAGTCACTTTTGGCTGGATGCAATTCAAAGGGCTGAGTTAATGGGGGACTGAACCACAGACAATAGAATATACAGATGCTAATGAATGACTGGGTAAGTATTTAAATAGAATTAACCCATATTGCTAGCTGCTTTTTGTCTTTGATAGCCACAGCACAGGGATTGTAATATATTATTGCAGTTAACATTTTCTTCAAGAATGCTTAAGGGAAATAGGTGCCCAGCTCCACTGAAACACAGTCCCAATGCTCACGTTATTGCCAATTTCCTGTAAAACAAGCTTTGAGACTGATGGTCCTTTTCTGTAACCCTTACTTCTCTGAGTAGGTCCATTGGTGATACTGGGACTGTTAGCATGGATGAAGAATTATTTGCATAAATAAAAGTTGGGCGACTGAGCCCCATTGCATGAGCATCCTTTGCACAGAGTTCTCGGGTTTTTGAAAGCACTATCAGACAAGAAGAAATGAGTGTCAGTGACTGGAATAGCATTTCATTTCAGATGGAATCTCACAAGAGGTTGAGTTGTTTTAAATCATACAGTTATTATTGACATGAAAATTATAATTATTGCTTTTGTGTTAACTAAATTAAAATAGCATGGAGCTGAGTGTGCTACAAACACACAGTAGGCAGACAGAAGATTTTTTAAAGTCCATTATATTTCACCATGCCGTAGATTTGCACAATATTAATAGCTTTGTCCATTTGTAGAATTCAGAAGAGCTCAGATCTATGCTGGTAAAATAAAGTTCATAAAGTAAACCTATTATCTATAAATCACCAGGATGATATTTTCTTTCAGAAGATTAATATTTGAAATGAAACTGATTCCCTGTGCATTAACTGGATGTATTTATTACCATATTTTATACCTTCCAATCCATCTGTACCTTCAATTCTATTGCATGTACCTGTTTTCCGCAGCATACATTTGTTAAGCACCAACTAAGAGCTCGGTGCTGTGCAAACGCTTAGGAAGATGTGGTCCCTGCCATGAACAGTTTACAATTAAAGAGCTCAGTCTAGCAAAGTACATGCACAACTCTGAGGATGTTAATAGGTCCATTGATGCAAGAGGGAGAACTCACTTAAAATGGTGTCTGTGTCTAAGTGCTTTGCTGGATTGGGATCTAAATAATAAGAGAAAAATATTCACCCACCACATGCTGTGGATGAGCTCTAGATGCTGCTTATGTCTTGCAGCATAATACTCTGTGTGTGCGTGTGTGTGTGTGTGTGTGCGATTTTTGTTGCATATTGGAGTGTAACAGTATTTTGCTGGAGTGGGTTAACATTAGTGGGGTTTTACCTAAAAAGACACTTGAGCGAAGAGAGAATGTGTGCCTTCCATGCTGAAGAACAAGTGGGAGCGCTAGGAATATAGGGAAGTATGGAGGCAGGCATAAAGATGAGATGAGCAGAAAGATAAACCGAGAGTGGTGGGTTCGGAGTCATAGGAGAATGAGAGGGGGGATAGCGAGAGATGAAGGTGGACGCGTAGTTTCACTCTGTAGAGCCTTGATGAAAATCTTAATTTTGATGTGCAGAGTAAGAGGAAAACAATAGAAGGATACAAGAAAGTGACTGACAAATGAGGCAGTGAGACACAGGGCAAGAGAGGAGCCTGATTTCACTTGTTGTGGTTTTAAAGAAAGGAGGGATGTGAGGTATAAGCTGGTGTGGTTGGAGAGGAGGAGGTTGTGGGAGATGCTGAAGTATGAGCTAATGAAAGACTGGAGAAGGTTTTTAGCCATAGGGATAGGCAGAGAGAGATGGACTTTTGAGATGTTGTGGAGAAAGAGCAAAAAAGGTTTGTCAACACAGCGAGGAGAGGAATATAATACCAAGGTTTAGGGTCTGGGCACCAGGGTTACAACAATGATATATCACTAGGAATGGAGAAAAGAAGGAGAGTGACGGACTTGAGAGGAATGCTGAGGAGGTCACTGTTAGCCTTATGGAGTTTAAGTTGGCAGCAGGAGAGACAGGGGCTGAGTGGGGGTTCTCCAGGGCTCTCCAGGAAGAGCGGGAGACCAGGTTGCACTGTCCTAAGTGACCTGTGCTTCAGCACTGCTCAGGATCGGACTCAGGGTAATTTCCATAATGATTTTTCCATAGCAATACTTAGCAAGAATCCTGCTTCTCTTCATCAGAGGGTCTCTGTGGTAGTAACTTCTAAGTAGCACAGCCAGGAGCCAGCCAGCCATAGCTGAATGGTTCAAACAGACATTCAGGCAATACACTTCCTTGCTGCAGCGCACAAAGGAGCAGCTTGTATCTCACCTCCAGAAATTGCTTCCTCTTGACCCCAGCCAGCTGACATCGCTCCCTTAGAGCAAACATACAGTGGCAGAGACCTTAACCAATGAACCTGCTTCCTTACTCTGGTGTTGGAGTGTAAGATCAGGAAGAGCTCCCCATGCCCTCTCCCTGCCCCAGAGCTGGACTTTGCTTCCAGAGGATGTAAAGTACTGTCATAGCACTACCACTTATGTTAATGTTTACATTAATTTGTCATTTTAAAATTCATTTCTCTCATGATTTATTCCCTGTCTCCCTGTGTCTGTACTAACTAGGAGACTATTCCGGTTTCTTTTCCCAGTTCCCATCACTCTGAATCTGGATCGCAAACACCCAGAACTCAAGGTGTCTGAGGATCGGGAAAGTGTCTGGCGTGAACTTGCATCTTCTGAGCGATCCACAGCTTCTGGGGCCCTGCTCACGGTTGGGAGGGTGGGATACGTAGTTGGGAGGCAGTACTGGGTGGTGGAGGTGGGGAACAAAGTGGACTGGGAGCTGAGCATTCTCAGTCAGGCTGTGAGGGAGAGTATGAAAAGAGGCAAGGTAGGGAAACTCCCTGAGGAATGATATTGGTCTCTGCAGAGATCCCATTAAGAGCTTTTTACAAGCAAAGAGAATTCTAAGGTTGACAAAAAGGATGCATCATTTACAGTGATTGGTAGGGAAGAGGGAAAATCTCATTTTATAATACAAGGATGATGTCCCTCATGGCAACAATCCCTGTGGAGTTTATTGAAAAATTCTTATATTACCCATTCCTCAGTCCTAAAAACAACACAAAAGAGAAGAAACCATTGGCAATCACCCCATCAGAATTCCTGTTCCTTTTAATCCCCCACAGGATCCAGTCTCCCTACTCCACATACTCAATAAATTACTGACCATCAGTGGACAAGCTTCAACGGGAGAACTTGAAGGAGACTCACACAAGATTATCCCATATGTCAGTGGTTACAGCACTTACTTGAGAGGTGGCAGATCCCAGCTCAAGTCCCTTCTCCCCTGCAGATGAATGTGGGACCTCACCAAGGGGATTCCTACAATCCAGGTAAGTACCCTAACCATTGGGCTTACAGTTATGAGGGTTGCCCCACTTCTACTCCATTGGCTATTTTGTGTCAGTTCACTGGAGGGACTTGATCCATTAGGTAGCCTGTGAGCACACCCACCCAATCAGGCCCTGCCCACAACTTAGGCTGTCAGCCCCTGGTTTGCGAATTGCTCTCGGGTTTCGGATCGGCTTCTTGATGCCTAGAGGGAGGACATAGTGAACATGGCCAGAGGCAGGAACATAGAGGCAGAGGGAACTTTTCCTGCAGAAACGTAGGTGCAAGTGAATTTAGACACCTGCAGTGTTTTGGTTGGGTGTAAGTGGTGCAGTAAATCACAGCAGTGCTGAAACCAGGGCTTAGGTGCCTAAAATAGTGACTTAGGTGCCTGACTCTCTATGTGCAGATTCAGATCACACATGAGCTTGGCTCCCTGCTTGTTTTCTGCAGTAAAATGACTTTTGTTTTTACTACTGTATTTAGTTAGTAAATAACTATAAAAATGTGTAAACTGAAAGTACAAACTTCAGTGGTAATAAACTGCATTTTTAAAGGTTCAAAAATTCTTCAAAGGCAAAAGCCAGGTGCACATTTGAGTGAAAAAATAATCTCAGATAGATAGATGATTGCAAGTCTATCTCCTGATTTAATTAGCAAATTATAATCAGATCTTGATCTGAAATAGCATGGAGGATAATCCTCTGCCCTTTCCAGGTTCTTTTGAATGTGCTTTGACAATTTGTATGTTCGTACTAAGTAGCATTTAAGACATTCCCTCTCAATGGGGAGGTTTAACCAGGAAGGTTATATGGAAGTTGTTTCAAGCAAAAGGGGGGTTTGGTGTAAATAGAGCCCCATTGATCCAAGTTAAGGATAAGACCCATGTAAATTTACTACATTTTCTTAAAAATAATTTTTCGCTCTGTTCAGCACATGGGCAGAACTCTGAACCTCTGTAAGAAACTATAAATTGGATGGGTTTACAGTAACAAATAGAAATAGGAATGAGGATTACAACATTGCTGGCTAATGTATTGCCCTTTTAAAAAAAATGAAATAACATTGAAACAAACTGTGCTTGCCTTTCAAGGGCCTGGGAGAAGATCGTAATACCTGCCCCAGCATGTTGCCTTTTGAGGAGTTTTTGAATGTCTGCCCAGCAATGGATTACTTATTCCAGTGGATGACAGCTATTCAGATACTGATTTTTCTACAGACACCTTATTTGATAAGAGATAATCAAAGTTCTGTATTGAACATATTTTAATGACGTAATTAATCATTCCCAGGATGAAGAGAAAATCACAGGCATAACAAATCTAAGGTTTCATTAATTGTAATAGCACTGGCCCACATGGGTGTTGTAGCAAAATATCTGACTGGTCAATGACCAATGAGAAATTATTTCAGAGGATAGGTTCTAAGTTCTCCTAGACTCATAGACTTAAGGTCTATGGACATAATGGACATAATCCATTATGGTCACCTAGTCTGACCTCCTGCACAACGCAGGCCACAGAATCTCACCCACCCACTCCTGTAACAAACCCCTAACTTATGTCTGAGCTATTGATGTCCTCAAATCGTGTTTTAAAGACCTCAAGGTGCAGAGAATCCTCCAGCAAGTGACCCGTGCCTCATGCTGCAGAGGAAGGCGAAAAACCTCCAGGGCCTCTGCCAATCTTCCCTGGAGGTAAATTCCTTCCTGACCCCAAATATGGTGATCAGTTAAACCCTGAACCTGTGGGCAAGACTCACCATCCAGCACCCAGGAAAGAATTCTCTGTAGTAACTCAGATCCCACCCTATCTAACATCCCATCACACATCATTGGTCATATTTATCTGCTAATAACCCAAGAGCAATTAATTGTCAAAATTAGGCTATCCCATCATACTATCCCCTCCATAAACTTATCAAGCTTAGTCTTGAATCCAGATATGTCTTTTGCCCCCACTACTCCCCTTGGAAGGCTGTTCCAGAACTTCACTCCTCTAATGGTTAGAAACCTTCGTCTAATTTCAAGTCTAAACTTCCTAGTGTCCAGTTAATATCTATTTGTTCTTGTCCTGTTTCTAATGGATGTGGTTTATTAGTTAGGGCACAATACTAAGGGTTAGAAGACCTGGGTTCTAGGAGAGGATGAGAAATCAAACATGTGAAAGATGTATAGACAGGCTGTCCAGACTGACTTAAAATATCCTCTGGCACAGTTGGCAGAGACACACTCGTGGTCCTTGACATACTCCTCAGTCAGTGAAATCTATTCTGATGTCCAAGTTTGCATGTGAGCTGTTTCTGAAAGCCTGGGAATACTGCATTTTCTAACAAGAGCCAAACAGGTTGGTTGCGTAATACATTTTTTTTATCAGAAAATTGGTTTTTTGACTAAACAATATTATTTTCAATTTTTTTTTAACTTTCTGTGGAAAATTTACAGTAGTCACACAAACTGAGCACTCACAAATAAAAACTTTTGGGTTTTCCCTGAAATTTTTCTTTTTTTTTTCAACAAAAATGTTTTACCCATTGGAAATGAAAAATATTTTCTAACCAGTTCTATAAACACGGCCTGCTCTCAGTTATACATAAACACACAGTGAACCATCCAAAATTAAAATATAGTAAAAATCATTGTATTGTGCTCACGTATTGAATCAGTGAATTTACACCAGTGTATGGAGATCAGAATTTGGCCCACACAATATGAATAATTTGATTTGAAACCAAATGATTTGAAACCAAATTAGAAATATACTTGTAAAGTATAATGTGTATTTGATAAATGCCATAACACATACCAAATATGTTCTGCCTGAGATTCCAGCCTGAGTACCCTAGGTGAAAATGCAAAAACTCTTATAGTTAATCATTAGCCTTGTGCGTGTGAATGTGCTCCTCCAGAAGAACTGTCTGGCTGACAGGCTCAATCAAGTTGTTATATGAGAGTTTACAGTTCTAAGATTAAATACAGCAAATTCAAGGCAGATTTTTATGGAGACCTTAAGAGCTTTGCTTTTACATTTCCTAGGTTATTATTTTAGAAGCTATTTTCATATCTATTTTACAAGAACTGGATGCAGGTTTAACCCTGGAGTAAACTACTACAACCCATTTCATAACTTGGAGCCCAGGAATTATTTTGGGGAAGTTCTGAGGCCTGTGTTGTTCACGAAATCAAAAAGGTCTCTTCTGGCCTTGGACTATGAATCTATGAACTCCCTAAACAAAAGCCAGTCATTATCCCAGTAGTCTGCATTTGTTTTTATTTTTGAATTGCTTATTATTTTAGATTCAGAGAAAAGGACAAATTAATCAGGTAAATAAAATGCTCAGTGTAGGCAGACACAACGCTACTATAAATGAGAAAAAAGCTGCTTTCTAAAAATGAATGGCAGCATATTTTTTCTTTGAATGACTAACATTTCTGTTTTATTTTAAATCATTGAACAGATATTATTAGTTAATGTGTCCGCATGCTAGAGAAGTAGATCATACCTACCTACCTATGGTCTTCATAATCATCACTCCCCTATTAGAGAATGGACAGAGATCTCCACTGCCATCCTTCAGGTCTCAGCTTTGACCTTCTCTTGTTGTCTCTCTCCCTGTGGGACATCATTTGGACACACAACTTCTGCTAGACAAAGACTAATGGATGAATTTCCCTACCCTTTATCTCTCCCTTTCATTTAGTCACACATCTCTGACTGTCTTTCAGATATCACTTCTTGGAGTTTTGGCACCAGCCATTCAAACTTAATATTATGCAAAATCAACTCAACTTTTCTCAAAATCCCTGCTCCATTCATCCCTTCTTGAGGGTGAAGCCCAGAGCCGGTTCCAAGGATTTTGCCGCCGCAAGCAGCCAAAGAATAAAAAAAGAAGCCGTAATTGCTATCTGCGGCAATTCAGCGGGAGGTCCTTCGTTCTGATCGGGAGTGAGGGACTCGCTGCCGAATAGCTGAACATGCCGCCCGTCTCCGGAGTGGCCGCCCTAAGCATCTGCTTGCTAAGCTGGTGCCTGAAGCCGACCCTGGTGAAACCCAATAAACATGGTCAAACACCAACATTTGATACTCTATGTCTACTTCAGCAAGTAAATCACGTGGTCACTGTCCCAGCACCAGTGAGATTGAGAAATATTCTTCCTTGATCATGAGTGTGTGTTTGTTTGTGTTTGGGGGTTACTTGCTGTGTGCTGATCTTGTGTTTGTCTGTCTGTTTGGTTGTTTGTTTGTTTGAAGGACCATGTCCTGTGGCTGGCAGTTGGAGGCTGTGAGCTTCAAAGGAAGGTTTGAAAGCTCGAAGCCTCTGGTAATTGGCTGAGCCTTAATCAGTGGGCGGGGCATTCACTCAGGCCAGGGATTTATAAAGCCGCGCACAAGCGACCAGGGAGCTTTGTGAACAGGGGCTGCTAACAGGGAGTTTTGCAAGGGAGTTTAGAAGGGCAGTGGGAAGGGAGCAGGAGACCCTTGTCGATTCTATCTGTGTCCCTGTAGTCCCCGTAAAACCTATAAACCAAACTACATTCAAAACTCCTTTCTTTAAACCACCTGTGGAAGCCAGTAAATAATTAACAAGGATTTGAAGAGATCTTAATGAATGTTAGTTAGCATGAGTTAGGCTAGCTGTGACCCTAATGACGTAAGATTTGTAGAAGCAAGATAATGTAAGACAGAGTGAACTGTGTGAAAGTTATTACGACCTTGCAATATGCAGTCTTGTTTTTTTCTAGTAAGATAGCAGAAAAGCTTATGTATAAACAAAATGTATTTGTTGCTTTTTACTGTCTCCATGATTGCTAGAAATTGTCTGTAACAAAGGTATAAAGGCTTGATGTAATTGTTTACCAGTTGAGAGACCTGTCCAGGACCCTGTGTCATATGGCACTCTCTCCCTCCATTGTAATTACTGGAGAAATAAATAAAGTATTTGATTTTGCTGCACCCAAACAAAAAGCGAGAACTAAGTTTTTCTTCGACAATTTGGGGGCTCGTCCGGGATGGCAACGACCACGGACCCACAGACGGCTACTACGGATCATTCCCCTTCGAACCCCATGGCGCCACATGAGAGGTATGAGACCTTTTGAAATCTCTATTGGGGTATCGGAGGAGGACTGTCCCTGAGGACGTCTGTCTCTGTTGGGCTCACGCCATCTGAACTTATTGACTGTGCAGCAGGATCAGATGCAAAGTGGTATTGGGGAGAGGCCCCAATAAGGTTAGTTTATAGCAGTACTGGGAACTGCTGAGTTGGCCAAGGTAAATGCATAGGTAAATGCATAACGTAATGCATAGGTAAATGCATTAGAATGCACCGGTGCTGAGGGGTTTTTACCGCCTCAAGAGGGGTTGTCATACCGCCTCATGGTATTGGTCCGGACCAGGTAAAGATGCATCGTGGTTTAAAAAAAAAAATTTAAAAAGAGATAAAAAGATTAAAAAAGGGTTAACAAAAAAAGGAAGAAAAAGAGGCCTTGGTGTGTGTACACCAGTGTGAGTGGCTCTTTAGGAGATCCGACCCACGGTGGGCTGACTCAGCCTGGCATAGTCCGGCGAGGAAGCTGCCAGGGTCTAGGAGTGTGTGAACCCATCTTCCCTCCCCTTTTCTTGTGAGTCTCTCCTGTGTGAGTGCCCTGTAGGGAAAGATCCTTAGTTTCTGAGCCGCTAGCGCGTACAGGGCACCCTCTCTGTGTGTGTAAGTGGAAAATGGGTAAGGGACTGTCTAAATATTCCACCTTACCCCCTAAGGGTACCCCAGCATATTACATGTACGTACATTATCGTCCTAAAACCTGCAGGTATTTAGCGAATTGGAATCTTCACATGCGTGAAAATCCATCTAAATGATGCCCATTAGAAGGTACCTTCAATCTAGATAAGATTATATATCTCAGAGGAGCTTTTAATCACCAAGGAAAAGCCTCTGACACAGTGTGAGCAATTTGTCTAGGAACGGGTTAATTTGAAACTCGGCTTAGCCCTGAGATAAAGGAGAAGTTGTTTTGTGTTCAAGGTCAAGAATCAGTGTGGACTATGCTAAGTGCAAAGAAAAACTGCTTTCAGCCCCAGCTGCTTGTGGAAAATAGAAACAGAGGCAAACCAAAGGCAGTACAAGTTACAGAATTGGAATTATATTTGCAAAGCTTAACTTTCCAGTGAGACATGTGTGAGTATTAAAGTGGTTTAAGGCTTGGGGCATTCATGTTTTTCCTGTGTGAGGTGGGAGCATTCCCAACACTCTCCATTGTTGTTTTATTATTTTTAATGAAGCTTTAAAATTTGATTATATGCTCTGTCAGTCTGATCACCTGACATGAGGGATAAATTAGTAACAGGAATTTGTCACAGTTTGGTGAGCAATTAAGAATGGGGGAGCCCTGCAGAATTTACACCATCTATCTGTTTTACCCTTGTTATTTTGTTTTGTTTGGTGCTGTTGGTGTTATATGTTAAGAATAGCATGATTAAAGGTGAGCCCTAATAGAATAAGGACACACTATCTGGTTTTGTTCTGTTTTGTTTAACCGGTTACTGTTGTTTTTCTGCTCTGTTCATTTGGGCGTAAGGTGTGTGAGCGGAACTGAACTTCTCGTTCGTAATTCCTCAGAGTGGAAGCCATGTGTGCGATGAAGCTCTGAGGTTGTATTGAGATCTTTCTGTCCTGCCCCCTGTGACGGACAATGTAATAGAAGTGGAAAAATCTGGCTTAGACTGTAATTTTCTCTGCTCTCTGTGTAATTTTCTTTTCTGTTTAAGTGTCAGCGGACAAATGGGTGGGTCTCTGGGTAGGCCCCAAAGGGGTTTGGATTATGTGTTAAGTAAATGGCCATGTATTTTTGCCCAGGTGGCAAGCCTTACTAGGGAGGACTCGGGTAGTCTTGTGAGTAGAAATGTTTTGGGGACAAGACCAGAAGGGTGGGGCTAGTTGTGAAGCCCACCCTCCTAGCTAAACTGGTAGTGCCTAGGATAGGGACGATTCAGCGAGAAAAGCAGGATCAGGCCCAGGCGGGCAGGCAACAGACAGAGAGATTAGAAAACAAGTTGGAAACTTTTGAGGGTGTAGTGGAAAGAAGGAGTAAGTGAATATAAGCATGAGAATTTCAAATACTCAGAAGGATATTTGGAATGGTGATTTGAATTGGTAAAGTGGCTGTTGGAAGGGAAGAGCAAGTGATTTTTAATGGAAAGTGAAAAATTGACTCTGTAGTTGCTGGAGGGAACAGCAGTTGAACTTTGTATAAATGCTAAAGAGAACAATTTTTGGTGTTTTTGAAATGTTTGTAAATAAATTCAGGCAAAGAAATTATTAGATTGCAATCACTTGGCTATGTTTTGTTAAATCAGTTGAAGAATGTATACAGTGCTATGTACTGAACATTTTATTAGGCTCTACAAGCACTATAAGTGGTGATGTTTTCTTTCCGTGTTTAAAAGCAGGAGTTGAAAGTAAAAAAAAGCAAGCCAGAAAGCATCTGTGTTACTGCAAATTAACTAACTGATAAGGTAGAGGCCGCTGAAACCAGGGCTGTCTAAGAAACACATACGAGAAATATGGGGTAATTCCTCTATTTTGCCTGAAATCGACAAGAGTATTTGTATATTTTAAGTAATGATTGACTGCCCAGAAGGGGTAGACCTGTTTTTGTCTTTCAGATAATCAAAGAAAACTAATGCCAGCTGCACAGCATTCACCGTACCATGATTTACTGGCACAGTAAAAATTATGTTGTGTGTTCTATGTTCTGTCTTGTGGTGTTTGTCTCGTGGCCAGAATTGTTGTGTTTAATATTTTCATGGGATGGTCTGATTTGAAATCGAGCAGAAGTGTTGGATTGAAATGCAGATACTTCTTTTGTTCAACTTGGAATACACAGTGTTTGGTTACATCAGAAACATGTGATATACTAAAGTCTAGTGCATTTTCTTAAGTAAGAGAAAGAAACTACATTGGCCAAATCTTTTAATTGAGAATTGTTGTTAAAGTTTGCATACTGCCAGTCTTTGGAAGCAAGGACATGAAAAGTTAACCCTCTCCCCATATTGTACAAGGGATCCTTCTGGCTACCTCAGACTTTTAGCCAGAGGGCTGGGGATGGTGGATAGCTATTGGACTAGAGGTTATATTCCGTGAACTTCTCAAAGTGGGTGTGCTTGTCCTGGCTTGTTATTCCAAAGTTCTGTAATAAGGTTATTTTAGTGAAAGGGTATATGTGGCATACATTGCATGATAAGACTTATGTACTGTATAGCAGTAATGTTTATGTGTTCATGGTATAAAAAAGATGTATAATTGAAGAGTAAAAGTTTCCTTTGTAGGTTAAATGAAAAAAAAAAGCCATGGAGGGAAAACAAAAAAGAGAATAGCTAACATGCGCTGGCCCCAGTCAAGGACACCGCTCACGGCTAGGACTTGGCTGCCTACCAAGGTAAGGGGGGGGAATGGTTGCTGCAGTTACACGAGATTGGTGTGCAGCGGCCAGCCCACCCTCCTTCTTGGGGACCTTTTGTAAATATTCAGATTGATTTTATTTAAATGTCTAAATGTTGTGGTTCTGAATATGTATTAGTTTTAGTTGATGTATTTACCAATTGGGTTGAAGCTTTTCCCTGCAGGAAAGCAGATGTCTTTGCTTAAAGATTTTGTACCACATTTTGGCATCCCTGTGAGTATCAACAGTGATCGTGGAACTCACTTTACTGGACAGATTGTAAAGGAGTTATGTGCAGTTTTGCAGATCCAACACAACCTTCACTGCCCTCATCATCCACAATCTGCTGGGACAGTGGAACGCCATAACGGGGTTTTAACAATATAAACTGGCCAAGATTTGTGCTGAAACACACTTAAAGTGGCCAGATGCCCTTCCTTTGGCACTGATGTGTATGAGAGCCATTCCCAATCGAAAGACTGGACTCAGCCCTCATGAAATTTTGACAGGACACCCAATGCGACTACCAACTGCATCCCCACTAACCCCAGCTCAGATGGACATTCATTTGATGGATAACATGATGCTTAAGTTTTGTCAGGCACTAATGAAATGTGTTAAGTCTTTTTTATACACAGGTGATGGCAGCACTACCGAAGGATCACACTACCGAAGGATCCTGTGCAACCTTGCCACTCGTTAGAACCAGGAGCCTGGGTCTACATACAGATCCATCAACGAAAGACTGCCTTGGCTCCGCGCTGGAACGGCCCTTTCCAAGTCCTGCTGACTACCGACACCGCTGTGAAGTGCCACAGACTGACTGCTTGGACCCAGGATTCTCACTGCACAAAGACCCCTCCACATCATTAGAATTTTCCTACTGATAATTCGCCTATTCCTTTTTCTATTTTTACTGTGCTTCTGGACAGCAGGAAAAAGGACAAGGTGATGTACTAGCAACCTCTCCCTTGTCCACTGACAAACTACTGTGCCTTTGAACTTTTGTGGAAAAAGCAAATCATTACAGGATGATGTCCTGGTACTCTCCCCTGTAGGATGCTGAACCACAACTGCTTCAGGAAAGTAGAAGAAACACTCACTCCACTGACATTGCCATAGTCCAGGTATTACTGACTAAAAAGGACATTGAGAACTGACCCTGGTGAAGAAACAAAGAATTACATACTGGCAGGAAGAAATTTGTGGGACCCATGCTTGGGAATATGGTATTAATTGGATTTTGGGGTTTATTCTACAGGCTGCGCCCTGTGTTTTGGATAAATCCTTCAGTATGTATTGCCCTCCCTAATTGGATTTTAAATGACATTGCCCTTATCCAGTTTTCACATCACTTTTACATACCCCGATTGCTCACAAGGGGCTGCCATTAGATTAGCACAACGGAGAGCCTGGAATAAGAGGACATTGGGCAGATCCCTGTGGGCTGGGGCTAATAGTGTTGTAGCCATTTGGACTATTCTTGAAGGCCATGGACATGATAAGAAATTGGGCCAACTAGAAAAGGCCACTGGCCTTATTCTTGACACTCAGCTATCTTAAGTACGGGCTGCAGTTGGTGAGTTACATGTCATTTCCACCCTTAGTTCTATGACCCAGAAGTTACTGACAGAGATGGTATTGAATATCACTGAGGCTGGGAAGGCATTGCAGCGGGATCTAGACCAGACTTGGCCCACTGCCCTTACTGACACATCAGGAGTACCATCTGGTCTGTGGTCATGAAGACATACTTGGACACTTTCTGGATGGAAGTGTGGACATTCACAGTGCTCCTTCCAAGCATATGGACCGGTTAGGGTGGGTGTGGGCTCCCACATACCGAATCCTGCCGGGTCCATGGGGAGGATGCATGTGGGATTGGGTGTTTCACCGAGATTTCTGGGAAGTGAGCTGATATTTGGATGGGGTTAGGAAATCTATGGACATTTTGGCCCTTAGAACCACCACAGCTTCCGTGTGTACAGAAACTGAAGCCAGGGGAAGTTGTCACTTTTATGACAATATTTGCTGGGAGGGTAGAGGTCAAGGAACTACCCTGACAGGACACCCACTTTTTCGAGCTAATGATAGCTGTGTGTGCGTTAATGCCACCACTTTACAAGATATACATATTAATCTTACCACTGCTGCAGGCAATCCTATCATTTCCTGGCCTGCTGATAGAATGTTGCCAGTAGCTTTTAGATTTCAGGTATATTTTCATTGGACTAGAGTAGTGCCTGATCGGTTTCAAAATTTGCTTGCATTGTTACCAGAGGTTTGAAGAATCTCTGCGTTGCAAGGGCAAATTCATATGCTTCAATATATATATATCTATCATGCTGAATAGTATGCCTTTCATACAGCTTATAGAGTGTTTACTTTATGTACTAAGTGTGATGTATTGTGCTTTGTAACCTAAACTGTACAACAACCCCATTATTTTATTCCTATGGGAATGTTATTGTTTGTAGTGTTGTTAGTTAGTTTAGGATTATGTTGTTGTTGTTGTAACGGACATAATGATAGTAATAATACCTTTCATGTTCATACTAATCATGCATTGTCATTACATCCCATGAAAACCCCTAAGATTGACATATCTGCTGTAGAATCTGAAATCCATGGTTTAATGCAAATTGAGATTTGAAATATTTGTTGTACTAGAAGTACAAAAGGGGGGAGTGTGGAAGCCAGTAAATAATTAACAAGGATTTGAAGAGATCTTAATGAATGTTAGTTAGCATGAGTTAGGCTAGCTGTGACCCTAATGACGTAAGATTTGTAGAAGCAAGATAATGTAAGACAGAGTGAACTGTGTGAAAGTTATTACGACCTTGCAATATGCAGTCTTGTTTTTTTCTAGTAAGATAGCAGAAAAGCTTATGTATAAACAAAATGTATTTGTTGCTTTTTACTGTCTCCATGATTGCTAGAAATTGTCTGTAACAAAGGTATAAAGGCTTGATGTAATTGTTTACCAGTTGAGAGACCTGTCCAGGACCCTGTGTCATATGGCACTCTCTCCCTCCATTGTAATTACTGGAGAAATAAATAAAGTATTTGATTTTGCTGTACCCAAACAAAAAGCGAGAACTAAGTTTTTCTTCGACACACCCTTTCATTAACTAGGAGACAATGCAGACAGAAGCCCAACAGCAGAGTGGGGGCTATCCAGTTTATTGTGCTGTGTGTTGCATGTATGATTACCTGCCCTGTGGGTGGGTGGCGTATGTGTGCAGTCGGTGCAAGGAGATCCTGGCCCTCAGAGACCATGTACTGACTTTGGAGGCCAGGGTGGTGGAACTGGGGGAGCTAAGAGAGGCAGATAGGTATGTTGATGAGGCTTTCCGGGACACTATAGAATTGTCCCACCTCTGCCCAGACAGCCCCTGTGCTGTTGAGGAGGATGAAAGGCCCAGGGAAGCAGAGCAGTCAATGGGAGCAGAGGGAAACCTTCCCGTAGTTGGGACCCTCCTTCCAGATGGTGCTGGGGTTGCCTCTCGCACTGAGGTTACCTCTCCGGGGGAGGGAACTCCAGTTTCTAGGAAAAGGCAGGTGTTAGTAATGGGAGATTCGATCATTAGAAACATAGATAGCTGGGATTGTGATGACCGGGAGAACCGTATGGTGACTTGCCTGTCTGGTGCGAAGGGTGCGGATCTCTCGAGGCATCTAGACAGACTTATGTGTAGTGCTGGGGAGGAGCCGGTGGTCGTGGTACATGTAGGTACCAATGACATAAGGAAGGGTAGGAGAGATGTCCTGGAGGCCAAATTTAGGCTGCTAGGGAAGAGACTGAAATCCAGGACCTCTATGGTGGCATTCTCAGAAATGCTCCCAGTTCCACGTGCAGGGCCATGTAGGCAGGCAGAGCTTCAGAGTCTCAATGCGTGGATGAGACGATGTTGTAGAGAGGAGAGGTTTACATTTATTAGGAACTGGGGAAACGTTTGGGATTTTGGAAGCCTATACAGGAAAGATGGGCTCCATCTAAACCAAAGTGGAACCAGACTGCTGGCACTAAACATTAAAAAGGTTGTAGAGCAGTTTTTAAACTAGGAGATGGGGGAAAGCCGACTGCTGCAGAGGAGCATGTGGATTGGACACAGGCTTCTCTTAGGGGAGAGTTTGATGATGGAGAATCTCTAGGTTATAGTCAGGAGCAGAGGATGGAAGAGGATAATGTAAGGACCAGATCAGATGACAAACAGTGACATAAAAAAGAATATGGCACATCAGAAAAGGGCAGACAAATAAAGAGGGACAAGTTTTTAAAGTGCTTATCCACAAATGCTAGAAGTCTAAATAATAAGATGGGTGAACTAGAGTGCCTCGTGATAAAGGAGGATATTGATATAATAGGCATCACTGAAACGTGGTGGAGTGAGGACAGTCAATGGGACACAATCATTCTGGGGTACAAAATATATTGGAAGGACAGAACAGGCTGTGCGGGGGGGGGCACTATATATGAAAGAAAATGTAGAATCAAATGAAGTAAAAATCTTAAGTGAATCCACATGTTCCATAGAATCTCTATGGATAGAAATTTCATGCTCTAATAAAAATATAACATTAGGGATCTATTATCGACCACCTGACCAGTACAGTAATAGTGATGATGAAATGCTAAGGGAAATTAGAGAGGCTATCAAAATTAAGAACCCAATAATAGTGGGGGATTTCAATTATCCCCATATTGACTGGGAACATTTCACTTCAGGACGAAATGCAGAGATAAAATTTCTCGATACTTTAAATGACTGCTTCATGGAGCAGCTGGTACGGGAACCCACAAGGAGAGAGGCAACTCTAGATTTAATCCTGAGTGGAGCGCAGGAACTGGTCCAAGAGGTAACTATAGCAGGACCGCTTGGAAATAGTGACCATAATACAATAGCATTCAACATCCCTGTGGTGGGAAGAACATCTCAACAGCCCAACACTGTGGCATTTAATTTCAAAAGGGGGAACTATGCAAAAATGAGGGGGTTAGTTAAACAGAAGTTAAAAGGTACAGTTACTAAAGTGAAATCCCTGCAAGCTGCATGGGCGCTTTTTAAAGACACCATAATAGAGGCCCAACTTCAATGTATACCCCAAATTAAAAAACACAGTAAAAGAACTAAAAAACAGCCACTGTGGCTTAACAAGCATATAAAAGAAGCAGTGAGAGATAAAAAGACTTCCTTTTAAAAGTGGAAGTCAAATCCTAATGAGGCAAATAGAAAGGAGCATAAACACTACCAGCTTAAGTGCAAGAGTGTAATAAGAAAAGCCAAAGAGAAGTTTGAAGAACGGCTATCCAAAAACTCCAAAGGTAATAACAAAATGTTTTTAAGTACATCAGAAGCAGGAAGCCTGCTAAACAACCAGTGGGGCCCCTTGATGATCGAGATACAATAGGAGAGCTTAAAGATGATAAAGTCATTGCAGAGATACTAAATGGATTCTTCGCTTCAGTCTTCACGGCTGAGGATGTTAGGGAGATTCCCAAACCTGAGCTGGCTTTTGTAGGTGACAAATCTGAGGAACTGTCACAGATTGAAGTGTCACTAAAAGAGGTTTTGGAATTAATTGATAAACTCAACATTAACAAGTCACCGGGACCAGATGGCATTCACCCAAGAGTTCTGAAAGAACTCAAATGTGAAGTTGCGGAACTATTAACTAAGGTTTGTAACCTGTCCTTTAAATCGGCTTCGGTACCCAATGACTGGAAGTTAGCTAATGTAGCTCCAATATTTAAAAAGGGCTCTAGAGGTGATCCCGGCAATTACAGACCGGTAAGTCTAACGTCGGTACTGGGCAAATTAGTCGAAACAATAGTTAAAAATAAAATTGTCAGACACATAGATAAACATAAACTGTTGAGCAATAGTCAGCATGGTTTCTGTAAAGGGAAATCATGTCTTACTAATCTATTAGAGTTCTTTGAAGGGATCAACAAACATGTGGGCAAGGGGGATCTGGTGGACATAGTATACTTAGATTTCCAGAAAGCCTTTGACAAGGTCCCTCACCAAAGGCTCTTACATAAATTAAGCTGTCATGGGATAAAAGGGAAGGTCCTTTCATGGATTGAGAACTGGTTAAAAAACGGGGAACAAAGGGTAGGAATAAATGGTAAATTCTCAGAATGGAGAGGGGTAACTAGTGGTGATCCCCAAGGGTCAGTCCTAGGACCAGTCCTATTCCATTTATTCATAAATGATCTGGAGAAAAGAGTAAACAGTGAGGTGGCAAAGTTTGCAGATGATACTAAACTGCTCAAGATAGTTAAGACCAAAGCAGATTGTGAAGAACTTAAAAAAGATCTCACAAAACTAAGTGTTTGGGCAACAAAATGGCAAATGAAATGTAATGTGGTGTGGCAAAGTTCCTCCTCTCCCCTAGTAGGTCCTGCGCTTATTGGCGGATTTTCCTCCCCTCAGTGGTCTTCCCCTTGGATGAAACCCACAGTCTGGATCAACTCCTCCTATGTCTGTTTAGGGGTAGCGAGACTTGTGGGGAACCCGGTCCCACCCTCTACTCCGGGTTCCAGCCCAGGGCCCTGTGAATTGCAGCAGTCTCTATAGTGCTACTTGTAACCGCTGCTTGACTGCTACAGCTCCCTGGGCTACTTCCCCATAGCCTCCTTCAAACACCTTCTTTATCCTCACCATAGGATCCTCCTGGTGTCTGATACTGCTTGATTGTATGGTGTTTCCTCAATCCTCCAGTAGTACACCCTCTCAGTTCTTAGTTCCTTGTGTCTCTGACTCCCAGCTCCTCATACACACTTCCTTTCTCTGGCTCCTCCACCCCTGACTGGAGTGAGCTCCCCTTTTTATATCAGGTGCCCTGATTAGCCTGTCTTGATTGGCTGCAGGTGCTCCAATCAATGTAGCTCTCTCTGGTGCCTTCTAGAAAGTTCTTAATTGGCCCCAGGTGCCCTGATTAGCCTGTCCTGATTGGCTGCAGGTGCTCCAATCAATGTAGCTCTCTCTGGTGCCTTCTAGAAAGTTCTTAATTGGCCCCAGGTGCCTTAATTATCCTGGAGCAACTGCCATTTTGGTTCCCATGGTACTAGGGATTTGCTTAGCCTGGGGCTAACATACCTGTTCCTGAGTACTTTCCTGTAGCCATCCGGCCTTGCTCCATCACAGTGGATAAATGTATAGTAATGCACATTGGAAAAAATAACCCCAACTATACATACAATATGATGGGGGCTTGTAGACGGGCCGGACTCACCCCTGCGGCGCCTCCATTGTCCCCACCGTAGACCTCCCTAGTCCTACCTTGGTCCCCACTTCTGTTTGGATTCCCACATCGGCCCTCCTGGACACTATGTGGGTTCCCTTCTTTAGGTGGGGCCTCTCTGCCCCAGCCCCCTTTTCACTGGGGGCCTCAGTCTGCACTACCCCTTCCTGGTGGCTAGTCCCAGACTGAGCCTTAGGTTCTGACACTCCCCCTCTCTGCCTCAGGGGACAATGTCTCTTTAGGTGGCCCTTGGTGTGGCAGTGGAAGCACCCTTGGCTCCTTCCCCCTGCCACAGCCCCAGTCCTCGTTGTGTGGGCTCTAGCCCTTCCTTCAGGGCTGGCCCTGGCCTTGGGAGCCCTGTAGGGGCACTCTCTCCTTAGGTGCCCCTGCTCCCCACAATCCCAACAAGCTGGGGGCCCCCCTGTTACTCTCACAGGGGGAGCCTTGTCTGGGTGGGGCCTCTCTGCCCCAGCCCAGTAGGGGCACACCCTTCTCAAGTGTCCCCGTTGCCCACAGGCGAAACAATCTTTAGACCCTGGAACTGGCCTCCAGCCCAAGGTGCCTGGCCCCCGTTGAGATCCATGTGCCCACCCCCGCAGCAGCTGAAGCAGCCGCGCTTGCTGCTCGGCGAGCCGGGCCACACAGGCTCTCCAGCAGTAGTCCATGTTCTTCAGTCTCTCAAGTCTCTGTTCCAGGCAATAGTCCTCAGTCCTTGCCCTGACCCCTTGTATCAGCGGCGGACCACTATGCCCGCATTCTCCACCACGTGTAGACGGGCCGGACTCACCCCTGCAACGCCTCCTGCTGGGGACTTCGGGAATTAGCTCGTTCCAGCGCTGGAGCGCCCTCTGCAGGCTGGTGATCCACCTGTCCTCAGGCCCCCGTGTCCCTCCCTGGACCCGGTGCCCTTTTACATGGGGGTGCTGCCCCCTGGCAGTAACCTCTTTTCTCTCAGAGCTTCCCTTTTTCAGGGAACCCCCTCCCTCTATCCCTACCTTGCCTCAGTGTATGGCTACTGCCAGTCATTGTCTAGCCCCACGTCCTGGGGCAGACTGCAGTATCAGCCAACTCATCACTGGCAAGGAGGGTTTGGACCTGCTGCTTTGGCCTACCCCTGGGCTGCCCTCTGCAACCCCCAGTACCTGTTAGCTCTCTGCTAGGCCGCAGCCTGGGGCTTTATAGGCCCAGCTGCAGCCACTTCCCCAGTCAGCTCAGCTTTTAGAGCCACCACTCTCAAGCCCTGCCAGGCCGCTTTTAAACCCCTCAGGGCAGGAGCAGGGGTCCACCCTGCTACAGGGCTAATTTAGCTAAAACGAGTCAGGAAAAAGATCTTGGAGTCATCAGGACAGTTCTCTGAAGATGTCCACACAGTGTGCAGAGGTGGTCAAAAAAGCAAACAGGATGTTAGGAATCATTAAAAAGGGGATAGAGAATAAGACTGAGAATATATTATTGCCCTTATATAAATCAATGGTACGCCCACATCTCGAATACTGTGTACAGATGTGGTCTCCTCACCTCAAAAAAGATATTCTAGCACTAGAAAAGGTTCAGAAAAGGGCAACTAAAATGATTAGGGGTTTGGAGAGGGTCCCATATGAGGAAAGATTAAAGAGGCTAGGACTCTTCAGCTTGGAAAAGAGGAGACTAAGGGGGAATATGATAGAGGTATATAAAATCATGAGTGATGTTGAGAAAGTGGATAAGGAAAAGTTATTTACTTATTCCCATAATACAAGAACTAGGGGTCACGAAATGAAATTAATAGGCAGCAGGTTTAAAACAAATAAAAGGAAATTCTTCTTCACGCAGCGCACAGTCAACTTGTGGAACTCCTTGCCTGAGTTGTGAAGGCTAGGACTATAACAGTGTTTAAAAGAGAACTGGATAAATTCATGGACGTTAAATCCATAAATGGCTATTAGCCAAGATGGGTAAGGAATGGTGTCCCTAGCCTCTGTTTGTCAGAAGATGGAGATGGATGGCAGGAGAGAGATCACTTGATCATTACCTGTTGGGTTCATTCCCTCTGGGGCACCTGGCACTGGCCACTGTCGGTAGACAGATACTGGGCTAGATGGACCTTTGGTCTGACCCAGTACGGCCGTTCTTATGTTCTTATGAGTCTGTCTTGCTTAGTACATTGAAACAAAGCTGTGGGCACTTTCTTCTTTCTTTTTCATTTAGATGTATTATGGTATCACCTAGGTGCCCCAGAAATTGACTAGGGCCCCATTGTGCTAGGCATTGTACACTATGTATTAGGTGTGTCATGGTAACACTAGGAGCCCCAGTCATGGCCCCCACTGTGCAGTCTGCTGTACAAACACAGAACAAAAATACAGCCTCTGCCCTAAGGGCCTTCCAGTCTAATAAGGATGTCAAATTTGTTACTGTCCTGCATACCACAGCCAATCAAATCTCCATGCCAACAGCAGACATCGTGCCCACAACCTACTCTCCCTATAGGACAGACCCCTAACACTTCGTCTCAACAAAAGTCTTTAATAGCTACTAGACATATAGGGGGAGTTGAACAGTTCTGATTCCATTCAGCAGAAGGCACTGGGTGATACATGAACACTTGTAAAATCATTATAATATTCTGTCTTCCTTATGACAACATCTTAATACTTAGATAGATTCATATGGCTAATATTTTGTATTTAGACTTACCATAATGCTGAGATTATCATAATTGGTGCTATTTTTAAGATGTTATACGAATGTTAACTGTACTGAAGTCATTGGACTTCACAAGAAGCGAATTTGACTCATTTAGTTTTTGCATCAGTGCTCAGACGGAGACAACAATCATAAGTGAACACATTCAACCCTATACTTCCCTATCACACAATAATTGTGAGGCAGGACTCAGTAATAATCAGATAGCATACAAGAGAGCTGGCTAATAGAGTCACCATAGATAATTTATCTGATAAGTTTGGGTAGTTTTATTTGTGATTGTCATTTATCACTCACTTTCCTAAAATGGATGGATAATATTCAGCAAATAATTTATTAATCAATAGCTTTTTGATCAGCTCTAGCACACAATATGCATGATCACATTTTCATTCTTTGATGATGTTTAAGATACGAACTCAAAACTTCTTTATGGTGCTTGTGTTTATGATACAGGTACAGTAACTTACATAAAGTGCTTGAAACTACAACTACAAGAAACAGACTCCAGTACTCACTTTTGACTGGATGCAATTTAAAGGGCTGAGTGAAGCAGGGGATTTCAGTGCAGATATTTGACTATAAATTGGCTAATGCGGAGCTAGGGAAGTATTTACATAATAAAGTGAACCAATATTGCTAGCTATTTTGTGTCTTTGACTGTCACAGCACATAGTGGTCATTATGTTATTTCACTATCTCTATCATGTTAGCCTGTGAAATAGGTGCCCAGCTCCCACTGAAACACAGCTCACATAGTCATGTTATTGCCACTCTTTCTGCATGCAAAACTCTTTTGAGAATAAGAGCCCAGTTCTGTAGCCTTTACTTATGTGATAAATCTCATTGATTTTAATGGGATTGTTAGCATGGCTAAAGAATTACCTGCACAAATAACAGTTGTGTGCCTGAGCCCCATTGCCTGAACATCCTTTATACAGAGCTATCAGATTTTTGAAAACAGTACCAGAAAAGAAATAAAAAATGAATATCAGTGACCGGAGTATTGTTCTGCTTCAGAGCAACTGCCAGAAGAGCTGGGTAAAATGAATTATTTTGTTTTCAATAAGTCTTTGAGCACTCGGGAACTTCCATCAGACCATGAGAAAGTGAATATTATGCCAATTTTTTTAAAAGAGTAAATGTGATGACCCTGGTAATTATAGGTCTGTCAGCCTGACATCAATCCTGGGAAAGATAATAGAGCGGCTGATACAACACTTGATTAATAAAGAATTAAAAGAGGCTGATATCAGTAATACAAATCAATATGGGTTTATGGAAACTAGATCCTGTCAAGCTAACCATGTCTTTTTTTTTTCTTTATGACATTACAAGTTTGGTTGATAAAGGTAATAGTGTGACATAATACACTTAGACTTCTATAAGGCATTTTACTTGGTACCACACAACATTTGGTTAAAAAAAATAGAATATAAAATTAACTTTGCACATATTAAATGAATTAGTAACTGGTTAATAGATCTCAAAATATAATTGAAAATGAGGAATTGTTATCAAGCCAGTGGTTTCCAGTGAGGTCTCACAGAGATCAGATATTGGCCCTGTACTATTTAACGTCTTTATCAGACCTGGAAGAAAATATAAAATCATGACTCATCAAGTTTTTAGATGACATAACAGTTGGGGCAGTGGTAAATAATGAAGAAGACAGGTCAGTGGTTCAGAACAATCTGGATTGCTTGGCAGGGGCGAAAGTAAGTTAAGGGACTTATTGGTATGCAACGGGGGGCAGGCTCAACTGGAAGGGGCGGGGACTGAGGTGGAAGTGGTGGGGCCTTTAAATCCCCAGGGCCTTTACATTGCCACTGCTACCCTGGAGCTTTGGCAGCAATTTAAAGGGCCTGGGGCTCTGACTGGAGCGGCTGGGAGCCCCAGGTCCTTTAAATCACCATCGGATCCCGATGGTAGCGGTAGCAGTGGTGGCGGCCTGGAGCCCCTGGGCTCTGGCAGTGATTTAAAGGGCCAGGGGCTCCAGCCATTGCTGGGAGCCCTGGGCCCTTTTAAATTGCCAGCCTGGGAAAGCTGCCCCCTGCTTGTATGGTCGGCTGTGTACCAACTCTTGCCGGTATGCCGTATCAGACTGTACTGGCTTACTGTCACCTCTGTTGCTTGGTAAACTGGGCGCAAGCAAACTATATGTGTGTTCATACAGCTAAATGTAAAGTTATACACCTAGGAACAAAGCAAGTTGTCCATGCTTACAGTCTGGGGGACTCTGCCGGGGAAGCAGCGACTCTGAAAAGATTTGGGAGTGGCTGTGGATATCATCTGAACACGAGCACCCAGTATGGGTAAAAAGGGCTAATGGGACCCAGGGCTGCATAAACAGCGGAACCCTTGAACAGGAGCAGAGAGGCTATTTTACTTCATTATCTGGCATTGGAGCAACTACTGCTGGAATCCTGTGCCCAGTTCTAGTGCCCACAATTCAACAATGGTGTTGGTGAATTGAAGAGGGTTCAGAGAAGAGCCACCAGAATGATTAAAGGATTATAAATCGCACCTCATAGCAATAGGCTCAAAAAGCTCAATTTATTTAGCTTAACAAAGAGAAGGTGAAGAGATGATTTCATCACAGTCTATAGATAGCTACATTGGGAAGAAATATTTAACAATGGACTGTTCAGTCTAGCAGAGAAAGGTACAACATGATCCAATGGCTGGAAGTTAAAGTTAGAGAAATTCAGACTGGAAATAAAATGTAAATTTTTAACTGTGAGACAACAAAGCTATTGGAACAATTTTCCATGGCTCAGAGTGGATTCTATATCAGTGACAATATTTAAATCAAGATTGGATGGTTTTCTAAAAGCTCTGCTCTAAGAATTATTTTGGAGAAGTTAAATAGCCTGTTCTATACAGGAGGACAGGCTAGATCAGAGGAGTGCAAACTATGGCCAGGGACACAAGCTGGGGGCTGCTCTCAGCCCACATCCCAGTCAGGTTGGGGGCTGCCAAGGCTCCCCACAGCTGCCCGCCTGGATCCTATCATGGCTCGGCTGTGGATCCAAAGCCTCCCTCCCCCTGGCCAGAGCTAGGTCAGGGAGAGCTGCTCAGGCAGCTGTGGGGAGCCTGGGTCCCTCCATCTGCCCTGGGCGGGGGGCCTGGGACACAGGCAGGGAGTTGCCTGCCTTCGCCTCCACCTCAGGCGAGGTCCCCCAGCCGCCCTCTATTTTTGGGAGGGCTCCGGCACCCTTGCCCCAGGCTGGGGCTACTGGCGGCCAGCCTGCAGCCAGAGACTGCATCCAGTGCTTGCGCTGCCCACCCACATGGTGCTTCAGGGCTGGAGGCCATTTTGCCCACCCGCCTGCAGCACTGGGGGCCATGCCCAGCTGCCTGCCTGCCCACCACTCTGGGGCTTGGGATGGGGGCCGGCGCTCAGGCAGCCTGGGACTGACGCGGTGGGGGGTGATCCTCTGGGCTCTGGCAGGGGAAGGAGGGGAGTGTTGGGGCCCCAGGCAGAAGTGGTGGGCTGGCCAGGGCTGGCCTCCCCAAGCCCTTGGGTCACCCGCCGCCTATGGCTCCTTGCGCTCTCCTTAGCTCTGCCCCACTCTGGCCTAGGTAGCTCCAGCTCACATGGAGGATGGGACCCCCTGGCACCCTAACTCCCTCATTAACCTGCCTGCCCTGTCAATCAGGCAGACCTGAAACATTGGCTTCTCCCCATTGCCCTTGGAGACTGTCAGTCTCAAGGTCTTGATTTCCCATCGACCCTTCCCCTTGGTATTGGGAGCTACACAACCAAAGAGTCCACAGTAAGTTTTAGTAGCGAACCAAAAGTCTTCTTACATGTAGCTGAGCTGGGAATTCAATCCCTGGTTACCAGAAGTCCCAGGCTGGTGCCTTAACCATGAGCCCATTCTCAGAAGGAAGGAGCCGGGCTGGGCTGGGTTGCGTGGCTGGGGCATTTGTGGAAGGGCTAAGATCTGACAGAGCTCAGCATGGCCCTGGCTGGGAGTGAGCAGAGCTCTGCAGGCTGCAGGGCAGAGTGACTGACAGTATCACTGTCCAGGGGAAGGAAGGGGGAAACTGAAGGAGGTTACAGTGACATCACTCAGGAGCTGACTGTACCAGCAGCAGGGCCAATATCCATCATTTCAAAGCTGACAACACAGCCAGATTTTCCAGAGTTGGGCTCTCAGGCACCTAAATGCAGTGGTTAGATTTTCCAAAGCACCCAGCAGTAGAGAATCACTGTTCTCAAATGCGAGTTTTTATCAGCTGCTGGGTGCTGGCACTTAGAAACCTGGCCATCAGTATAGAATTCCTGCCAAACATCAGCTCAAACCCAGACACCAAAGCAATGTAATTGCTTCATGCAGTGACTGCTTTCCAGGGAGTCAAATACTGACATGATGTTCTCTTGCATCCACATGGCTGCACTCTCTGGCTGAGGCAAACAAAGTTTCACAAAGACATAGCTTGTGACTAATACTTTTTGCTTGACATTTATATTCCATCACATCCCTACAAACCTACATGACATTAAACAGACCTGCAAATTCAAAGGGGACCCTGATTCTGTTGTCAGTTCTCATCATTTCACAGTGCTTCTCATAATATTCATTGTTTTTCTTAAAGCCCAACTGCTGATGTTCTGGGATTATGTGAGAACCTTGGGTTTAGTTGAAATGTGTATGTTTCTAGCCCTCCTGATTGTGAAGAACACCTGGAAAACCTGACCTCCAAAAGGTCAAACATCAGAAGTCAAATAGATGCAAGCAAAATGCAGAATTAAAAAAAAAATCTCATGAATTCTTAAGGCAATCTTGGGATTTTGGGGTGGATTTTTGTACACTTTGGTTTGGCAATGGAATCTCTAAACAGATCTGAGAGCACTTGGGAACTGAGCTGTCGATATAAAGAATCAGGGGGTAGGAATACTGAGTTTGGGTATTTTTTTCAATTTTATTCAGAAGAAACTTTTTTTCCAAAAGGAAAACAGGCAGCATTTGCCCTAAGAATATTCTGTAGTCTACAGCACTTGGGGTCACTGTGCATTGTCCTGCTGTGGTCCCAGAGAAAGTCTCCCAATTCCTTGCTGCATGGCCCTTTTGGAGGTTCTGTGATGCAGCTGCGCACTGAGGACTCCTGCATTTCAGCAAGTGGACCATTAATGACGTCTGTCCCGCTGCAGAGCGATGGTCGCGTATGTCGGTGTCTCTTCTCTCTGGGGTGGTGGATGCTTTAAGATAAACACAGTAATGTTACTTTTCTGCTAAGATAGTCTAAAACCAGAGAAATGAAGCCAGAAAATGTCCGTCTGACAGCACTGCTGTACGTACATCAGGGGCTGTTCTAATGGGAATCTAGGCTGGGAAACACCAATGGCCCCACTTCCTACATCAACCTCTATAAGGCAGGCAGCCCAGATTTTCCCCTCTCCAGCCTTGGTCTGGACATTTTCTGCCCCTGAGCTAGGACAGCTGGGCTTTGCCGTGACACCTGCCAGCTGGGTAGAGGAGCATTTCTCCCTCTCTCCATGCCAGTCGCCCCATCGAGGTAGTGCCGGGTTCTCCCTGTGATGGGCTGTTATTATAGACTCATAGACTTTAAGGTCAGAATGGACCACCATGATCATCTAGTTTGACCTCCTGCACCCTTTCCTGTAACAGACCCCTAACCTCTCATTGAGTCACTGTAGTCCTCAAATCATGATTTTAAGACTTCACATTACAGAGACTCCACAATTTACACTATTTTAAACCTGAAAGTGACCCATGCCCCATGCTGCAGAGGAAGACAAAAACACCCCATGGTCTCTGCCAATCTGACCTGGGAGAAAATTCTTTCCTGACCCCGAATATGGTGACCAGTTAGACTCTGAGCCTGTGGGCAAGACCCACCAACCAGACACCTGGAAACAAATTGTCTGTAGTAAGTCAGAGTCTGCCTCATCTAGTGTCCCATCACCAGCCGTTGGAGATATTTGCTGCTAGTAGTTGTAGATCGGCGACATGCCATTGTAGGCAGTCTCATCATACCATCCTCCCATAAACTTATCAAGTCAGTTCAGTTTTTTACCCCAATTGCTACTCTTGGGAGGCTGTTCCAGAACTTCACTCCTCTGATGGTTAGAAACTTTCATCTAATTTCAAGCCTAACCTTGTTGATGGCCGTTTATATCTATTTGTTATTGTGTCCACATTTGCATCACATAAATAATTATTCTCCCTCCCTGGTATTTATCCCTCTGTTGTATCGCCCCCCAGCCTTTGTTTGGTTAAGCTGAACAAGCCCAGCTCTTTGAGTCTCCTCTCGGAAGGTGGGTTCTCCATTCCTCAGATCATCCTAGTAGCCCTCCTCTGCACCTGTTCCAGTCTGAATTTATCTTTCTTAAACATGGGAGACTAGAACTGCACCTAACATTCCAGATGAGGTCTTACCAGTGCCTTGTATAATGGAAATAATACTTCCCTGTCCCTACTGGAAATACCTCATCTGATGCATCCTAGGACTGCATTAGCCTTTTTCATGGTTTATCTTATCTGAAATAAGGATTCATCTGTGCTGCAGGCAGTGTAGTTTTTTTTCCTGTCCAGTTTGGTATCTTAATGATTGATGTTATTAATGGCAATATTTATAATGGTTCCAAGCACTTCTTTATTATTTTATGTTGGAGATTGGCGGCTCCCAACAAGTGTGTTTTTGATTTATGGGCAATCACAGTACCTTGCTGAAATTGTTGGCTGTGATAACCACCTTCTATTCAAGCTAAATAAGGGAACCATTAAATGTCACTTTATTTGGTTTCAGCTGAAGCAATGGAACACCACCGCCCAAGGAGTAGACTGCAGAAAAGCCTGGGCATGGCAGGGCCATGTGATCAGGGTTCCTCATGGTCAGGCTGTGTGAGAAAATCAGCAGAAACATCTCAGAAGCAACCAGAGGAAGCAACAAGAAAGCCAGACACAGCCAGAGGAGAACTTGTAGCAGGACCTTGAAAGCTGAGAGAGAGAGAACTTTTGGGCAGAGTGCTGGCTGGAAAGAGGCTTGAAGCTGGGATCAAAGAAATTGCCCCCTGTTGCTTGGTTCCTGTTGTGTTCAGGGAAACAGAACTCTGTAAATGTTATATAAATAAGTAGGGTTGCATCAGCAAACATACACTTTCTCCCCTCAGTGTAAGTATGCACAAGGCCCAGAATACTGGCTAACTGGTTGGGTTTAACCCTATATCATTTTGATAGGGTTAAACCAGCTTCTCAATTCACAGGAGTCATAAATATCTCTGTAAGTAGTACCCTGTCCTACAATCATTTACTAAAAGCTCTAAAGGATAATTCGGTGTTTTTTAGTATAAGAACAGCCAAAGTAATACTAGGTATATCTCTGAAAAGTGAATGAGACTCCAATTCTCTGAGTTCATTTGAGTTCTTTGCCCCAGATTTTCAGGACAAGCTCTAAACAGTCATGTAATGTGGTTATCAAATTTCATAACTGCTGGAATAGATCTGTGGGTGTGGGTGTGAAAATCAGACTCATAATGGGATGCTAACTCAACCTTAACTCTGAGGAGACCAGCTATGCCTCCATGAGAGCAGCGCACAGCTCTTCCCTTTGTGACACAGCTTTAAACACACAGTAAAATGTTACATATTAAAAATAATAATAATACTAGGACTGAACTTCAGTGACCCAAACTCCTCCCATCCATCATTAGAGGAGGAGAAGTAAAAATCCACATTTTTTATTTGTTGCCAGTATCAGCTGGAGCATGGACAAATAATTATCATAAGGAAGCAGTTAGGGAAAGGAAGCTCTGTGTTAGCAGCTTTCCCTGCCACTAACATGATACCCAGGCGTATGAATCACTGCACAGCCGCTGCTGGCAGTGTGAGATCACGCACACCCCACTGACACCTACATCACATGCAAACCCATTGGGGGAAATCCTGCCCCATGGAAGTCAATGTGAAACTCCCAGGATTTCACCCCTTTCCTGTCTTCCTTCCTCTTTGGGAGGCCTGTTGTGGGGAGGGTTACCAGCAAGTGGTGCTGGGGCTTCACTGATAGGATCTATCTCACTAGAGCAGATTCCCACTTGGTAATGTAAAAGTTACTGGTGACCCCCCCTTAACAACTAGCAGGCAGCCACTAGGGGGAAGCAGAAGCCTCAGGTACACAGTAACCTGAACTTTTAAACTGTCTTTTCTCCTCTGCCTTGAAGCAGAGGGAGCTGGCTACAAACCGGATTTCACTGACCAAACAGCAAAAGTACGGGGTCTGGCAACCACCAATCAAGTGTTAACACGGCAAGGGTCTTTGTCTAAATGTGTATAAAGAATCTGTAAAACTTGTATGAGGCAAAGCCTTCTGTACCAAGGTGCAGGGGCTCTCCTTTTTTCTGCAGAATAAAGCAACCTTTCCTTATCCCTGTCTGGCTGTCACTGGCTCTCAGCTAGGCTGACCCAATATTTCGGTAACAGTAACGTTTCAAGGAAGGTTTTCAAATCCACTGTGGGATTGGAATGTCCAGTTCCCAGGAGTTTTAATGGGAAGTTTTAACCTTGAACAGTATAAGCCCGTCTGCCTTGGTTGTATGTCTGACTGCAGAGGCTGGTGGGGGAAGCCCGTCTGTAGCTGATAGATTTTAAGGCCTTGGGGGTTTCTCCCCTATCACTGTGGTGTGGCGTTTGGGAAGGATGTTTTCCTCTTGCCTGGATGCACATCTGTCCATGGTGGGCAGGGCCTGACTCGCCAGGGTAACAACAGCTATGGGAGATAGCTACCAGCTCCTGGGACCCGGGTGGAGATCTGTGGCCTCAGCAGTGAGACCAGGGTAACAGACACAACCTGAAGCCTGGGAATCCTGAGTAAATCCATGTTCCAAGACTACGGGTCACTGCCAAGCTGGAAAAGGCAAACAAATCACCCTTTTCTATCGCTTAATTTTGTCATTAATAAAAGCTGTGACTCACCCTGGCACTTCCCAGCCAATTCACGGAGGCATCTGGGGAGAGAATGACAGTTACACAGAGTCACTTAGCTGTAAATGCCGTAAAGGGACGGCACCTTGCTGAGCATGAATTATAACCCCACAGCTCCTACCTTTCCCCAGTCAGGGCAGGGCTCCCCCATGGGCAGCACTGAGCACAATGAAACCTGATCCTAGGAGACACCGTAAGAGAAGGATTTAATATGGCTTTGGAACATGTTCAGTGGAAACTGTCTGTCTGGGTTTCCACAGAGCTATTTTGTTACAAACAGAGGTGGCTTTTGGCAGAAAATTTCAAAATTCTGTTCAGAAAATTAATGCCCTCAAATTGAACTATTTTGGCCAAAGCCAGAAATATTCTGGTTCGGAATATCAGCATGGTTCTGCATGGGACTTGTAATTCAGTTGCCTCATGCTCATATTCTCCTCTACAGGCTGGCCTGGCTGGCTGGGCTTCATCTCCCATGATTCACTGCAAGCAGGGCCTGCCATGATGTACTATTTCCTGTCACCCAGAGGGGAGAATGTAGTGGTCATGGGAGAGCCAGAGAGCCCAGCTCAAAGAGACCAGGATCATGTGGCACCTGAACTACAGCTCCCATGAGGCACTGTTGTACCTAGCTCCCAGTGAAGGGGGTGGAACCCTTTCCAATGGGAGCTTTCCTCAGGATGTGCCCTTTCCATGAAGGATGGGAAGCAGTGACATTTTGCCTTAGTCCTCTAAGCCATGGCAACGCAGGACTGAGGATTACAGGCAAAGGGTGGGACAAAGGAACCTCAGGGACTCAGATGCACAAGCCCTGGGATCCCAAAAACGTTTTCTCCTCATTCACTTTGATTACAGGCAGTTTGTTGTTGTAACTCTTGGCCAGACAGTCTGACCTGGGATCTGTCCAGCCCCCACCAATTAATACATGTAACCCCACCCCTGCATTTATCCCTCATGTGCAGGTGACCCCGGTAACCCCAATACTCTTCAAAAGCTCTTACATTCAATATGATCTTCAGGAGTATTGCTGGTGCCATGCTGGGCTCGTTCCCTGTGGGGAGTAATAAGGACAGGGGGTATCAGTGATGCCGTGTGCTCTCTCTCTGTCACCTTGGTGACACTGAGTCTGTTTTCAAAGGTTCAGCTGTGAGTAGATTTCTTCCCATGGTTGGTTCTGCTGCTAGGACCTTACATCTTCATTCAGCTCACACTCAGGGGAAAGGCAGCAAGTCCTACTTCTGGATAATCAGGGAACACGGTGGTTTCACCATTTATGAAGGGAAAGTCTAATAAAGATGAGACTTGAACATCCTGTTCTACTTCATCAAAATGGCCAAGAAACCAACCACTCAAAACCCCACTAGGTCAGCACAGAGTTAAGAGTGCGGGGAACTGAAAATCCCTGACATCTCAGGACAAAAGTTGAAGAGAACTCGGTCATTTTCACAAAGTTTCAACAGAAATTTTTTTTTCATGAACAATATTTTAACCAAGTCAAATGTTTGGCCAAAATTGTTTGATTTAATAAAATTTTCATTGAAAAAACATACTTAAAAAAATGTTCATTTTGTTTTCTTTCGAATGGACATTTTGAATTCTTTTGTCAAAACCCTACACTTTCTGTGAAAAAATTCAAACAAAAAATTTTATTTGAAATTTTTTCACCCGAATAAAACTGGATTTTTGGCCCAGTTGATTACATTTTGGCCTCACAATGTAAAAAGGCTGAATGTTCATCTTTAAGGCTCAACTTTAATGTCTGCATAATGTGGAAATGAAGTCTCAGAGCCCCCTTTCTGGCCCAGTCTGCTAACCAGCTCCCATGACCCAGGAGGGCAGAGTGGGGGTGTCTGTGGGGAGAGATTGGTCATATGGGAGGAGCTGGGAGGGAAGGAATGTTTGGGGGAGGCAGCTATAGAACCCTACGTATGGGGGGTGCAGGAGGCAGGCAGGGAACATACACTGCTGGGAGTCAGGGGAGAGGACTCCTGGTACTGAGGGTCTGTGTGTTGTGTTCCCCCGACCCCCACCAGTCACTGCACTGGGAAGCCAGGCTGTCCCGGACACTGGCAGAGCTAGGAAACTGCCTCAATTCTCCCCATCACCTTTCCCTCTCTGTGTTCAGCTGGACACTCCATTAGGGATTAATAACAAGAATTTTAGTTATAAATTGGGAACACATCAGTTGGAAGTAACAGAGGAGGAGAAGGACCTTGGAGAATTGATTGATCACAGGATGACTATGAGCCGCCAATGTGATATGGCCGTTAAAAAAGCTAATGCAGATTTAGGATGCATCAGGCGAGGTATTTCCAGCAAAGATAAGTAGGTGTTAGTACCGTTATATAAGGCACTGGTGAGACCTCATCTGGAATACTGTGTGCAGTTCTGGTCTCCCATGTTTAAGAAGGATGAATTCAAACTGGAACATGTTCAGAGAAGGGCTACTAGGATGATCCGAGGAATGGAAAAACTTGTCTTATGAAAGGAGACTCAAAGAGCTTGGCTTGTTTATCCTAACCAAAAGAAGGTTGAAGGGGGATATGATGGCTCTTTGCAAATATATCAGAGGGATAAATATTAGGGAGGGAGAGGAATTATTTAAGCTTAGTACCAATGTGGCCACAAGAACAAATGGATATAAACTGGACACTAGGAAGTTTAGACTTGAAATTAGATGAAGGTTTCTAACCATTAGAGGAGTGAAGTTCTGGAACAGCCTTCCAAGGGGAGTAGTGGGGGCAAAAGACATATCTGGCTTTAAGACTTAGCTTGATAAGTTTATGGAGGGGATGGTATGATGGGATAGCCTAATTTTGGCAATTAATCAAAGATCAATTGCCAAAATATCAGCAGGTAAGTATGCCCAGTGGTCTGTGATGGGATGTTAGATGGGATGGGATCTGAGTTACTGCAGAGAATTCTTTCCTGGGTGCTGGCAGGTGAGTCTTGCCCACATGCTCAGGGTTTAACTGATCATCATATTTGGGGTCAGGAAGGAATTTTCCTCCAGGGCAGATTGGCAGAGGCCCTGGAGGTTTTTCGCCTTCCTCTGCAGCATGGGAACGGGTCACTTGCTGGAGGATTCTCTGCAGCTTGAGGTCTTCAAACCGCAATTTGGGGACTTCAGTAACTCGGACATAGGTTAGGGGTTTGTTATAGAAGTGGATGGGTGAGATTGTATGGCCTGCGTTGTGCAGGAGGTCAGACTAGATGATCATAATGGTCTCTTCTGACCTTAAAGTCTATGAGTCTGTGAGACTCCTTGGTATTCCACCTGGGTCTTGCTGCCCCACCAACAGGGCTTAGAATGAGCATATGGGCCCCCCCAAACAGCTGAGCATGGCCCCACCCACACTCTGCCCCAAGGCCCTTTTCCCGCATCCTGCTTTTCCCCTGTGGCCCTGTCCACGCTGCTCCTCTTCCCGCTCTCGCTCAGCCTCTCCCCCAAAGCCGGCTGGGGTTGGGGCTCTAGGGCGGGCAGGGCAGGTGGGCCAGCTGGCAGCCCAGGGATCTGGGCTGGGTCGGCCGGTGGCCTGGGCCAGCCAGTGGGCCTGGACTCAGGGTGGCTGAGGCAGGGCTACTCTGGCCATGGTGTGGGGCTCAAGGCTCCAGTGGGGGATGGGGACAGAAGGGGGGTGGGGTGTGGCCTTGGGGGGAAGGGGTGGAGCCAGGGCTAGTTTCCCTGAATGGAGGACTCACATGCTTCCCATGCAGCTGCAGCCAATGGAGTTAACATTGCAAGTTACCCACTGCAGCTAGATGGACTTGAGACCCTTCGTTCCCAGCCAGGCCTGGCCACTCCCAGCCCTGCCCTGGAAGAACAGACCTTGTTGGGTCGGTCAAGGCTGCTTCGTGGGTGAGTAGCCCTGACACCCCCTGAGTGTGAAGCAGGGTCACTTTCATTCTTTCAAACACCTCAGGGCAATTTTCAAACACACTCACTCTTCTGCCGCTGAACTCGATGGGAACACACCTCTTTGGCAAACCCCTTCCTTAAAGCATCTCCTCCTAACCCCAGATTCCACCCCGACAGGGAATCATAGAATCATAGAATCTCAGGGTTGGAAGGGACCTCAGGAGGTCATCTAGTCCAACCCCCTGCTCAAAGCAGGACCAAACCCAACTAAATCATCCCAACCAGAACTTTGTCAAGCCTGACCTTAAAAACCTCTAAGGAAGGAGATTCCACCACTTCCCTAGGTAAAATCCATCCTTCCCTGGCCTTTTCAAAAACTCCTGCACAACAACCAGACTGACCCCCCCTCCCCCCATACTTGACATGGAGAGAACAAACCCAGAAAGAAAATGAGACGGGAGAGGGAATAAATCTCCTCCTACCTTTGATTCTTTCGTAGAGACAAAACTGAAAGCAGTGAGACAATGTGATCAAAGATGTGGCCACATTTCATCGTGGGCAGAGAGAGAGGGGGAGAGAGAGAGAGATTGAGAAATTGAGTGACAGGGCCCAAATTCATCATGACTGAGCTCTCTCCTGCACCATCCCCACTGATTGCCCTTGGGAATGGTGTGGCCAAGTCTAACAATTTTAGTGGAAATCTCATGGCATTTCATGTTCTAGGTAAAGCCCCAGGTCTAAGAGTCAGGGGCTTCACTGAGAATCTCAGCTTTCATTTAAAAAAAAAAGTAGATTTATAACCTGTGTGTTTGGGGAGAAAAGCCTGAAGATATGACCCAGGACCACAAAGATCAAATCCCTTAGGCAAATACAAAGACCCCACACTGGTGACTTGTTGGAAATCCCATGAGTTTTAAGCCAGTCTGAAGATTGTTGGGGTGACTCGAGTACTGTGAAAGCTTGCGGCTGGGGACACTGTGTGAGGAAAGGTTGGCAGGGCAGAGCTGTGTCCAGAGCTCTATTTTCAGAGTTCTTAGGTCCTGATTCAGGAAAGCGCTTACACATGGGCACAGGTGTAAGGGCCTTTCCTGACTAGGGGATGCCTTCCTGAACTGCAGCCTTAGGTACCTGCATGTCAATATTCCATCCATACACACGGCCCTGACTGAGTTCTAGATTGTGACCCTCTGTGGGGCAGGGACTGTCCCCTTCATTACTGATCTGTGCAGCAGCTGGCGCAGTGGGGTCCTGACCTCTGGTTGAGGCTCCAGGGCACTACAGTAACATCCTAATAAATAATGTACAGCACCTAGCACAGTGGGCTCTGATCCCTGACTGGGAGGTGCTACTGCAATACAAATAATTAATCACAATGATAATCCCTTTCATCTACTCTTTGATCTTTCTCTCCAGTCAGCCTCCCAAAAACAAATGATCAATTTCACTGTGTCTTTGAGCATCTCTCTCCCATCATTCCAGATACACTGGTACAGGGGATGTAAGGGGTTATCTCTACCACACCTTTCTACTTTTGCTAATACGGCTTGGCCTCACTGTGATACCCACCTTTCTTTCCCAGCAGATAAAGCACCACAGCCAGAACCAGGATGGCAGGGATTGTAATTCCCAACAGGAGCTTTAGAGGTTTAGAGGTCTTCGGGTCTGGCCCTAGGAAAGAACCTCGGTGTGAATGGCCTCTCCAAGCAGCCACTGGCAAGTCCCCACTGGCTGGAGCTGGCAGAGTCCTGTGATAAGTGACACCTAATGTCCTCATGAACATACCCAGGGAGTTCACCCCGCAGTTATCTGCATGGCAACATTAGTGGCTGTTCTTTGTGAGTAAAGTTTGTTGAAGTTTTTCTCAAAAAATTTTTTGGCAAACTTTTTTTTAAAATAAAATGCAGTTTAACTTTAATCAAAAACTTTCCCTGAAACAATTCATGTGCAAGGACCTCCTTAGTCTTTCCAGAAACACAATTTTGAAATGAAAGACAACATTTAGTTTAGTTTTGAATTGACAGTTTTGGTTCCAAAACCCCCCAGAAAAGGAAACTGTCTACTCAAAAGGAGGCCAAATGAAAAATTTTTGTTCAGCTTCATGAATATTTTTTCATTAAAACACTGAAATTTCCCATCACAAGTTTTGAATGAAATTGTTTTCTTGACAATTTTTTGGTGGCAACAAACCTGGATTTCCCCCTAGGTCTCAGGACCAGCTCCTCAAGGCAGGAAACATCCCTGTGGGATCTATTCAGGACAGTGCCCAGGTACAAACTTAACTTCAAACAGCCATTGTAGGTCCAGCAATGGCACTGTAGCAGATGCTTAAAGTTAAGCACATAGATAGGTGCTGTCCTGGATAGGGCTGGACTGGAGCACATGCTTGAGAGCTTTCCTGAGTGAGGGCCAGAGATCTGTACAGCATGCAGAGCCGTGTGCAGAGCTTGTCAAAAAATACCCAGCGGAAGAGTATTCCTTCAGAAAATACTGCTTCTTCAAAATAAAAACCCTTTGACAAAGCTCTTCAGCCTTTCAGAATCAAAATGTTGCTGAATTTCTATTCAATGCAAAATTTGAAATTTTGACTTTTCATCCTGATTTCTCACAGGACAGAAATCGCATGTCCCCAGGAGCTCTTGAGGCACACAAAACATGAGCATCGCTCTGGCTGAAGTCACTAGGTGGCACTGTTACACAAAGTCTGACATCATCTTTTCCTTGCTGTACAAGCGCTGCACACAGCCTTTGCAGGCATACTCCTTGGGTGTTGGTCTGTTGATGCAGGCGCTCTGGCGGGAGCTGTCAGTTTGGGGCTCTGCTAAAGTCAGTTCCTGGGACAAGGTTGCTGCCTGGGAACAGGGCACTGGTGCTGGGCTGAGAGTCCTTAAAGAGGGGTTTGCCTGCATGCTGTTTGTGATACCTCTGTTCCAGGACTGCAGCACAGTGTGTAAATAACTAATTACATGGAGAGAATAACTTGTGAACTAAGTTGTGATGATGCATATGGTGCCTACTTCCAGAACAACACCAAGTACAGTGAGTGCAGAGGGAGGAAATAATTCACTGACTGCTGGTTTAGCAGAGGGAGTCCGTGAACTCCAGATGAAACTCTCACCCATCAGAAGGCTTTGGGATTCCCCCTTTGAAAGAGCCATTTTCCTACCCTGCAAAGATGTTGCCCAGCTCAGCAATGCTGGTGAAACCCTGGGAGAGCTACAGGGAGAATGTGCTGCATTGAATGAGCCTGTCACCCTGTTATGCGGTTGTGTGTTTCCTCTACATCCATCATCACAGCGATCACACTCAGACTGCGGGGTGCCCAGCTCTGGACCCATCTTTCCCTAAATAGAGTCCCCAGAATAAAGAAACACCTCAGAAGCATTTACCTTGTGGGGAGGAATCCCCGACATCGCCGCTGCTGGAGTCATCACCTAGGCAATAAACACACAAGAGATCAGAGCAGAGCATGGCCCCACTCCAGGCCCATATGCTGCCCTAGCACAGCTACACCATGGGCAATAACAGGCTGGTGGCCGTGCTGCTGAAAGGGGCCTGGGGTTCGAGTGGGTCACACAATGAATCTGAGTCAGCAGTGTAAGGTAGGTGTGAAAAGGGCTAACGTTGTATGTAAGACACGGGAGGTCATTGTCCTGCTCTGCTCCGCACTGGTGAGGCCTCAGCTGGAGTACAGGGTCCAGTTCTGGGTGTGACACTTAAGGAAAGTTGTGAACAAACTGGAGAAAGTCCAGAGAAGATCAACAAAAATGATCAACAGTTTAGAAAACCTGAGGTAGGAGGAAAGGGCATGTTTGTCTTGAGAGAAGAAGCCTGAGGGGGAACCCTGATAACAGTCTCCAAATATGCCAATTGCAGTTAGAGAAGATGGGGATCAATGGTTCTTAGTGCCCACTGAAGGTAGGACAAGAAGCAATAGACATAATCTGCAGCAAGGGAGGATTAGGACAGATAGTCAGAAAAGCTTTCTAACTACAGGTTGTGGAATCTCCATCACTGGAGATTTTTTTAAAAGCAGGTTAGACAAACACTTGTCAGGAATGGTCTAGAGGGGTACTTAGTCCTGCCATGAGTGCAGGGCATGGGACTAGATGACCTCTCAAGGTCCCTTCCAGTTCTACAATTCTATGATTCTATAGGGCTAGTGAAGCTCTGGAATAGGCTCCCAAAGGAGGTTGTGGAATCCCTGTTATTGGAGGTTTATAAAATAGGTTGGACAAACTCTTATCAGGGATGGTCCAGGTTTACTTGGCCCTGCCTCGGTGCAGGGGACTGGACTTGATGGAATCTTGAGGTCCCTTCCAGCCCGACATTTCTATGATATCCCTGTCCCCCAGCTGTCTGGGTTGGGCCGTGTGAGCTGAGATGGGTTAAAATCATGGGGGTTCCCTGTGTCAAATTTTGAACAAAGATTTTTTGTTAGAAATTTTTTGTTTCAGATTTTGATGAATTTCAGCATTTGGATTTTCAGGAGTTTCTTATTGAATTGTTGTTCTCGCTCTGCCATTCACCCTCCGCCATTTTGTATGATCCTGAGTTTCTGGGCAGGGCCAAGCTAGGCTATGAACACAAACACAAAAACACAGGAACACTCACACATATGCCTTACCAGTGAGGCTGAGGCTGAGGTGCTGGGCAGGGCTGAGCTGGGATTTGGTCACCCAGTTGTCACTGTCCTTGATCTCATACCCACAGGTGTAATTCCCAGATCTGACTCCAGATACCACATGGTTATAGTCATAGATGGCCTTCTTCTCCAAGCCTCTCTGGGATGAAACCTCCTTCCCGTCCTTGCAGAAGATGATGCGGGTGGCAAGGAGCTCGGATAACACGGAGCACTGGAGCCGCACGGAGTCCCCTGGCCGGGCGTACGTCTGGCTCAGGTGGAGGGCGGGGGCACGTAGATCGCCTGGGAGGGGGAATAGGTCACAACTGTCAGTGGTGCCCAGCACTGTTGATGGGCCAGGAGGTAAATGGCGGGTGGGTCTGTGCCACATCTCAGATGGAGGCTCTGATTCCAGCCCAGCTGGGCAGATAGGGGATAATCTCTCTCTGGTGACCGGAAGCTTTATTCCCGGGATCATTTGGGTTATGAAAGAGCCTGGAGGCTCATCTGGGCTTGGTTCCCATTGTCTGGTTCTGTGCACTCTCCTAGAATAAGGGGCCCTGGTGCTGGCACTCCGCTGACCCAGATGGAGCAATATGTCCGAGAGACAGGCAACCCCTCAGCATGGCCGGCCCCTGGCCATTGGTGCTGTCTAGGTAGGGAACGGCCAAAACCTCGGTCTGCTCCGCCAGCCCATGCAGTGAAGGTCACTTGCTGCCCCATGGAGCTCACCGGCTGACAGTCAGGGAGCTGTGTCCAGTCTTTAACCCCTCTGATGTCTGCTCTAGCATCTTCCCTGTGCTTGTGCCCCTCCTGCCCCCAATCTCCAGCTGGCACAAGGGCACCTGGAGCTAATTCCAGATCCAGGCTAAGGGAAGGTCCTAGAGCAGAGACAATGGGACCCAACTCTGAACTCGCAGGGGAATTACTGCTGTCTCTGAGTAGGTCAATATCTGCCCAACACCTTCCCCATACCCATGGTGCCCCCTGCTGCTGCCTTCCCCACACAGCCAGCAAAGAAACAGCTCCACCAGCCCCTGCTGGACTGGACACGGGGTCGCTGGGAGCAGTTCCCTGGCCCGGCTCATACAGGAGCTCAATCTGGGTTATATAATGGTCCCTTCTGGCCGCACCCTCTCAAGTGCCACCTGCCCGCCCACGGCTGACTACTAACGATACTGCTGACATTTAAGGATGAGGTGCAGGCTGAGTCCATGTGGGGTTCAGCTCCAGGGAGCTCGTGCCATGGGAAAGTAAATCCCTTGAGGTCAGGGCCACGGTGTTCTCTGCTTCCCAGAACCAGTGCCCCAGGTGTGGGACCGGCGGTGGATGTGACTCTCAGAACGATGTGTCACACTGGCCCCGGGTCAGAGCAGAGCTGAGAGATAGCAGGACAGGGAGGGATCGCCCAAGAGATCTTCACCCTGTTCAGATCCCACACAGCCCCATCTGCCTTCCCGTGCCATTTCTGCTGGCACCGCACTGAGCAGGGAGCAGCCCAAGGGGTGGTGGCTGGATGCTGTGGAGGGGGAGGGGTAAATGCCATGGGCAGATTGGGGACAGACAGACACATGGACTCACCAGGAGTTGAGCAGATCTCCTGGCTGCTGGGACTCAGTACTGGGAACAGAAAGGTGACGTGTGGTTAGTGCTTGAGATAAATTCCCCCCTTTTCTGAGGTCCTTCTGCAGGGACAAAAACTGCCTTTAATAGGGAAAAAAATCCTGATTTGTGTTTTGGTGAAGAAGCAAACCAGGCAGGTCGTTAGATCTGGGGCAGGGCAGATTACTCGCTCACACAGACCTTGGCTGAGCTGGGACCAACTTTCCCTTCAGCTCTCTACAGGGCCAGATCCTCAGCTGGTGTAAACTTACATTGACTCCTACACTGATTTATACCAACTGGGGATCTGGCCCAGTAGTTCTCACACTCAGTGTTTACTCTGTTTCTCATTTCTCTCCCACTGAAGACGATTTGCCAATAGCCTCAGTCAGGCGCTGCTCTTGGTTCTGTTTCCCTCCAACCTGCTGCGAATTAGCACAGGATTCCCACATACTCACTGGGAAGCAAGAGGCACAGAGACAGGATCATCAAGGCAGTGGTGGGACCCGATCAGGATGGAAACAGCCCAGCAGCTTCTGTTTCTGTTGGGGTCCGGAGGGTACAATCCACAGTCGCTCCCTGCTCCCACCTGCCCCCTCTGCCTTGTCTGACATCAGCAGAAGGGAAGCTCTGGTCTCTCTCTCTGCCCCTGTCTGTTCCCCCGCATTGGATGCTTCAGCCAGCACCTTTCTCCGCTCCCAGGCCCTGTGATCTGTAGGGCTCAAGCAGCAGAGATGCTGCATCCTTTCTCTGACCGGCTCTGTCTCCACCTTGGGTCTGATAATCATCATCGTTCCCCATTTCCTGCCCTGCGCCGCCCCCTTTCCGTACTCCAGCCACAGCGTCTCTATTTAGGGCTGCATGATTGAGAACTGAAAGGGCCTGGTTTGCTTGTTTGAGTCTAAACATATCACTGAGGAAACACCCCCCATCCCATCTCACTGCCTGGGGACTGAAACAGCCCCCTGGCTAAAGGCACAGCTGGGCCAGGGTGAAAGGTCACCGGGTGACTGGGGGGCCTGGGATGTTGGACGAATCTGAATCTTTTGCCTCCACCCTGGTCTCCAGGCCCTTGTGAGAAGGACCCAGCTCCCCTAAGGGAAAATTCACCCTCTGGGCTTAACAGGGACATAAATGGGGTCTGGGCCTTGTGCTGGACCCTCTGCACAGGGATGAATTTCACCCCCAGAGAACACTGAATGTGGGACTGCACTGGCTTCCCCACCAGCTTAGTCTCCACCCTCCCTGTCCTCTGCAACAGCTCCAGCCACTTCTGCCTGTCGGGCCCTGACTGCCCCTGCTCCCCATTCTGGGGTGCTGAGGAGTCTGCTGTCCCTGCTGAGAGACGGGCATCAGGTCCCTTCCCCCTATCCTGGTTCCCTTTCAAGTCATTCCCCACTGCCAGGGAAGGAAGAACAAAAGGCAGTTGAGAAAGAGCATCCAGAAGTGATCTGTGAGCAGGAGAGGAGCTGGAATCAGTGTAACTAAGGAAGTGGGGGACCAGGAAAAAAGCCAAAAAAACCATGTGACTTCGAAATGTAAGGAGCTGTTGGCCCCTTACTAAAACTGATGTGGGAATTTGGTTGGTAGCTCCCAGTACCAAGGGGAAGAATTGATGGAAAATCAGGTCCCTGAGACTGACAGTCCCCAGGGGCATTGGGGAGAGGCCAACGCTCCAGGTCACGGTGATTGACAGGACAGGACAGGCAGGCTGATGTCTGCCCTGGGTCAGAGTGGGGCAGAGCTAAGGAGAGGGCAGGAGCCCGAGCTGAGTTGGGAGCAGAGCTGCACCAACCGGAACCAGAGAGATCCAGAGAAGCAGCCAAGGGGGCAGATCTGTGCTGGGAGGACAGCAGCAGCAACCAGGGTCAGAGAGGCCAGAGCATGTAGATCAACAGCAGCGCTGGGGCTGCAGTTGGAGCTGGGGCAGTCCGGAGCCGGGTGCAGTGAGCAGCTGGGGAGAGCAAGGGGGACGCTGGGCAGAGTGCCCAGCGCAGGGACACATCACCAGTCAAGCAGCCTTGCAGTCCAGACTTGTGGGGGGGGAATCATAACCCTGATGGGGGGGGTGTGGGGCTGATGCTGGGGACATGGGGCCCGCCATCTACAGCCTGAGGGCATGAGGCCACCGCCAGAGCAAATGTCTGATCCATGCCATCCCTGAAGCACCATCAGGACATGGGCAGGAGCCTCCCAGGAATCCCGGGCCCAGCCTTGTCAGGGTTACAAGGACTCTGCCACACAGGAGAGTGCAAGGGGAGTCCTTGAGGTTAGGCAGGTCTCTGGGTAAAGGGAGTGGGAGCGAGGACTCAGATACTTTTGCTGGGCAATTCCACCAGTGGAGTGTATACACCAGGAAAGTTCCCCACAATGGCAGGACCATTCCCTGACTTACAGAACAAAAGTCTTCCCCTTGGGTCAAACTGCAATCAAGGGAGATCCGTGCCAGCTGTGATGGGGATTTTGTGATAAAACTCCTCTGGCACAACCACACTGTGCCGACGCTGAGGGCCAGTCCAGTTCTCAGCTGTCCCAACCTTCCCTTCAGGGTGAACATTGATCATTTCCTGCTGAGGCAAGAGAGGCAGCTGTGGGAAAGCTGTGGGCACCCTGACATGTTCCCAAAGCAGATGGACTCGACCCAGTACCTATCCCCATGAACCACGCAGCCCCTGCAGCTATAGTACTTCATGGGAAGTTATCTGGTGTCAGCTCAGGGGTGAATTATACCGCTCCAGTTACACCAGTGTAAGTCCCTGTGCACACCTGGGTTCTGGTATAACAGATCTTTTTTCTGGTTTATTTTATCTTGTTTTGAAAACAATATTAATGATAACCCGTACATTTTTAATGATGAGGATAATTAACACTGGGAAAAACTTACCTAGGTCTCTGGTGGATTCTCCATTACTGACAATTTTTAAATCAAGGGTGGGTGTTTTTTTCTAAAAGAGATGCTCTAGTTCAAACAGGGATTATTTGGGGGCAGTTCTCTGGCCTGTGTTATACAGGAGGTCAGACTATGTGATCACACTGGTCCCTTCTGGCCTTAGAATCTATGAATGAACCTGACAAATGCTCTGATTTGAGAACAAAAGTGTCCCCATGGGAGTTACAGCAGCAAAGCTAGAGCGGTTTAATTATACTGGTAAGTTTCTCTGTCTATAGAGAAGCCCTGCCATAAAATGCTCTTGCCATCAATGGTCTCCATTTCCTTGTACATCTCCTGTCACTGGAGTACCTGACTCCTCACAATCATTAATGGGTTTATCAGACACTCCTGAAGTTCATCCTCATTTCACAGATGGGGAGACTGAGGCACAGAGAGAGACTAAGTGACTGAGCCCAGGACACACAGGAGTCTGCAGCTGAGTCAGGGGTTGAACCCAGGGCTCTTGAGCACCAGTCCACTACCCTAGGCACAAGATTGTTCTTCCTCCCTTCAGTCCCCGGCTGTCCCAAAACCCTGGGTGACAGTGACCAACCGGGTACCTGCCTGGAAAGCCAGTGACCCTTGGATATTTTAGCCAAAGAAGGGAAGAGCCTGGATGGACAGGACTGGGAAACAGGGAAAACATCAGAGACACAAGCTGGGAAATCTGCCCCAGGGGATTTAATTGATCTCACAGACAGTCTCACCCCCTGTTGCTTCTGGGATAGATCCTGCTCCTTCCCCTGGCCCAAAACCCAGGGCAGGCAGGGCAGAATTAGACCCAGCTCTCCAACCCTGTAGGGTTTATTAATGGAACCAGATGCTGTGGGACCATTGGCTGCTGCTCAGAAGAGGGAAAGGAGAGGAGAGTTGGTGCTGTGAGTAGTGACTCCTGTTCAGAGATTCTCTGCACACACAATGCAGCTGCTCCATGCAGCCGCGCAGGGCGGGAACTGCAGGATGAGCTGACAGGGCCCTGAGCATCTGCAGAGTCTCCTGTGCAGATGCCTCTTCCCACACCCAGCAGTGAGCTCCCACAAGGCCTGACCCCAAGCTAGCAGCCCAGGGGGGCGGGGGCGTGTCAGACACTATGATGTGGGATTGAAGAACCCACTCATACCGTGTTATTTTTGTCCTCACACATTAACCTGCCTCATTCTCACGCTCTCTGTTCTCATGTGGTTTCCAGGGCAGCTTATTTCTATAGTTGTACATTTAAAGGCCAGAAGGGACCAATGAGGCCGTCTAGTCAGAGCATCTGCACAGCCCAGGCCAGAGAGCCTCCCCCAGGGATCCCTGCATTGAGCTGCTAACTTCTGGCTGAGCTAGAGCCTGTCTGGTAGAAAGAGACGTCCCCTCTCGGTTTAACGACTCCAAACCGGCTCCCATTTCTAAACACTAAGGTGACTGTGGCTGATCACTGCAAGAAGAGGCCAAGGGAAGGGAGATTCTGGAATGGGACAGAGCAACTGGAGATTGGCCCTGAAGTTTAGCTCCAGCTGTGGGTCCTAATCTGACCTTCCCCAGAGTTTGGAGACATGGACTCAGGGTTCTAGTTTGAGTTTATTTTAGAGACAGCCCCAACGTCTGGGTGTGGGGACTCTCCCTCTGAGCAAAAGGTACCACAGACAATGATCCAGAGTTCAGTCTTCTGACTGAAGAGGGTAAGAAGATGCTCAATCTGGGATGGCTGAACCACCTAACATTGAATGGGCAAGAGGAACCAGATGGAGCTGTTGGCCTTGGCAGAGATTTCAGGTAGCTCAGTGGAGCGTGCAGATCTGGTGTGTACCAAAGGCCCAACACCGAGAGACTGACCGGGCAGCTAGGCCAGGCCCCAGACATGCCCAGGATAAACTGTAACAAACGATAGTGGGAAGTTTAATGCTCCAGTTCAGAATATAACCCATGGCACATTTTCAGGGCAGGGCTCATGCTACATGATACTTCACTGTACAGCACCAGCACATGAGTAGCTCAAAGAACTCATTCATAATGACGACTGCAGCAGGCCCAGCTGAGAATTGTACATAAAGTTTTCTGTTGTTTTTTTTTTTTTATAGAAAACTAGATTTTGACAAGATGATTTTTTTTTAAATTTTAAATTTGTGGATGTCTCTCCTCTCTTTGAATATTTTTGATTTTTTGTTGGAAAACCAAAAGGCCCAAATATTTGGAAAGTGGCAAAAACCTAATATTCCCCGCTGCCTGCAAGTTTTCAGTTTATCAGTTTTTTTAATGAAAAGTTAAAATTTTATTGCTGAAAATTTCAAGGGAAATTCATGTAAACTTTGCACAGGGAAAAAAATCCATTTTCTGCCCCGCCCCAGCATGCACCATGGTTAAGCCCTCAAGGCTCGCAGGTGGAAGCTGCCAATGCTCTGTTCTGCCCTATGCCCACAGGACTCCTCTGTGATCTCCTAGGGGTTAATTAGCCTGAAGGTCTGTGTCAGAAATGTGGACATGTGAGTGCAGGTCTTGCTGGAGCCCGTGGGTAGTGCATGAAACCCTCATTTGGGGAGGCTAGCCCCCTACCTCATCCCTTCTGCCCCAGGTCCCACCCCCTGTTCTTGCCGACTGGGGCCAGAGGAGCATCATATCCCGCACAGTGACCAGAGGAGCCCCAGCCAGATGGCCTGAGCCACCCCGAGTCCCGGCCTGCCCAACCAGCCACCCACTCACCATAGCTTTCCTGAGTGCTGGCCCATGCACTGGCCTGCCTGCATGAGCCTCCCCAGCTGCCCTGCATGAGCCATCCCGGCCAGCCAGAGGAGCCCCAAGCCATGGCCACCCGGAGGAGCTATGAGCCCCATCATGGCCCAGTCCTGGGGCTGTGGTGGGGAGCATTAGCGGAGGTTTGTGGTGGCTTAGCCTCCCACAGCCTCCATTACGTGCTGCCCATGCTGGTGCCCTAGGCATAACTAACAGTATGAACCAAAGGCTGCGAACCAAAGCAGGCCTGGCCTTGACAGAATAGTAACACACTGTGTATTGGCTAAGTAATCACATTCCTGACCTGAGAGGATGGTACAGAGACACACAGAGTTCTCAAGTAACTCAATAAATACAGGCTTAAGAGATGGCACAGGAACACACCTACCACTCCTAAAGATAAAGAGGGGCTGACACAATAATGGATAAGGATGTTAGTTCGAACTAGCGGGAACAAGTGATGATAAGAGTAGTAACTGAGAAATTCTAAAGTGGAATATGTGATTTCTTTTTGTCAATGTACAAAAGGAGAAGTCATAGGAGAGGCATCTTTGTACTAGTCTAGACACGGCACTCTGGTGTGCTGATTGAACTGGTACCTTGTTGCAGGCGTACATGTGTTAGTGGATCTGTAGCTCCTAAAGAGCACTATGACTGTGCTTTGTCGACAATAAACCTGGCTGAGCATCTTCACCACTGAACTGAGCCTGTGGTCTTTATTTCGAGTAAAATTGAACGCTGTTGAGTCAACACACGCACCGTCTGCTAGTGCAGCTGATGTTGGAGCTCTGAGAACAGCAACACTGCAGCACCAGCAGGACTTAGGAACATGAATCATTGCTAATCGTACAATCATAGACATGTCAGGCTGGAAGGAACCTCAAGAAGTCATCAAGTCCAGCCCTCTGCATGGAGACAGGATCAAGTGAACCTAGTCCATCCCTGGCAGAGTTTTGTCTGGTCTGTTGTTAATAACCTCCAACAATGAGGATTCCACAAACTTCCTTGGAAGCCTTTTGCAGAGCTTAACTTCCCTAATCATTAGAAAGTTTTTCCTACTTGCTACCCAAAACTTCCATTGTACCTATTTAGCCCATCACTATTTTCAGTGGACACTGAGAACAATTGATCACTGTCCTCTTTATAAACAGCACTACATGTATTTGGAGACTGATATCATTTCTCCCCTCAGGCTTCTTTTCTCAAGACTAACCATGCCCAGTGTTTTTAACCTTTCCTCCTAGGTCAGGCTTTCTAAACCTTTCATCATTTTTGTTTCTCTCCTCTGGATTCTCTCTAATTTGGCCATATCTTTCCTAAAGTGTGGTACCCAGATTTGTATATAGTCCTCTAGCTCACACCTCGCCAATTCCCAGAAGAATGGGACAATGACCTCCCATACCTTACATATGACATTCCTGTTAATACTTCCCAGAATTACATTAGCCTTTTTTGTGACTGCATCACACTGTTGACTCACATTCAATTTGTGATCCACTGTGATGCGCTTGGTACCCTTTGAACCCAGCCATGCGGAGCACAACAGATTGGCCATCCGGCACCTTAACAGTCACTTTATCAGGCAAAAGGGCCCTTCCCCACCAGCTGGTTAACCAAGGCCAGGCACTCAAGCCAGACTAGAGCAGACATAGAAGGGGAGACCTTCAAGCAGACCAGTTGTGTAGAGGCTTCATGCTTATTTATCATTATTTTACACAATGTTTGAGTCCTATCTGGTGTAAGAAGTGCACTGGCACCCAATCTGTAGGGAGCTTTTACTCTTCTTTTGGTGAACATATAGCTTAGCTGGGTGAAGAGATGCAGAAGACCAACGAAGTAGCTTCCTCCACAAAATGAAGAAGTGACGGTCTACAACCAACAGAGATAGCAGCACAAAATAGATTAGTAGTCTAGGGCCTTAACCACTCAGCTATCCTGCATGCTGTGGCTATGGGCTTGGTAGGCCCAGGGCCGGCTCCAGACCCCACGCGCGTGGGGCGGCACTTGCCGGCAGGGGCGGCAGATTGGGCCGGCGGACCTGCCGCAGTCACGCCTGCGGGAGGTCCACCGGAGCCCCGGGACGACCGGACCTGCCGCAGGCATGACTGCGGAGGGGGCGCTCCTCCCGCGGCTCCAGTGGACCTCCCGCAGGCGTGACTGCGGATGGTTCGCTGCTGGCGCGGGTCGGCTGGACCTCCCGCAGGCATGCCTGCGGCAGCTCAACCGCAGCCACCGGACCAGTGAACCGCCCGCAGCTGCAGGAGGTCCAGCCGAGCCGCGTGACTAGCGGACCCTCACCAGTCAAGCCCGCCGGAGGTCCGCTGCTCCCGGGGCTCCGGGGCGCTTCCCGCGCATGACTGCTTGGGGCGGCGGAATATGTAGAATATGTAGAGACGCCCCTGGGTATGCCTGCAGGCCAGCTTAAGTTTCCATGTCTACATTCAATTGTGTGCATGGTCCCATTGGATGAAATAACAGCTCATGTGAAAGAAGCCCCACTGGGTAAAGAGGTGGCTGAGGAGTTAAGGCTGATCCTTTGTTATTTGTCACCGGTGGGTTTGAAGCCACCTATGCTGATAGCCAGCCTTTCCTTCGGCAGTGGTGGCCACTGGCTCTTCAATCCCTTGCTGCCCCAGCATGTCTTACCATAAATAGTATTGTTCTCTGCAGTGTTGTTGTAGGTCCCAGGACAGCAAAGCAGCATAACTCAAAAGCATCTCTTTTATCAGCAGAAGTTTGTCTAATAGAAGGTTTGACCTCACCTGACTTGTCTGGCTAATAAAAACCAGACACACCCAACAAACCTGGGCCCCACAGTCTCTGGACCAGCTGGACTCCAGGCCGGCTCACAAAGGTGGGAATTTTGCACAGCGCCTCTCCAGCGCTGGTGCCTCAGCAGGCCGAGCTCATCTTTTCCCCATGCTCGGGATGGGGGAGGGGAGAGGAGCAAAATAGTAACAGGGAAAGCCCAGAGAGGACACAGAGGAGTTGCCCTTTTTGTCCCTGGGTGCCAGGGGGTCTCCCACACCTGCACATAACCCTGCTTCTTACAGCATACTTAAAGCCCCATCTTTCCCAGCTCTCCCCATCCTGGGACAGGGATCCACTGATAGGGAGAGGTGGCCATGGTAGGAGATCTCTCATGTCACATGGGATATTCTGGGACCCCCTAGTGGCAGAGGCCAGGGGAAGCCACTGAAATGTGTACAGCAGAGACCCACCCCCACGCTGCCTTCAGAAGAGGTGACCCCCCAACACTGAGGCTGCAGGGAACCTCAGCCCCAGAGTCAGTGTCTGGCTTTCATCCATTTCCAATGGGTGTCTTTTGCAGCGCGTGGTGCTGGGTTTACAGACTTGTGCGATGTCGCTGCAACTGTCTGTTATTGCAGGTCACCTGTGGGTGGAGCTGGGTGAATTGTTGATGTTTCAGACTGGCAGCAAACAGAAAAATCAGAGCAGATATTCAGGTTGGTTCTAAACACATTTGGAACGTCTCAGTAAATTGGGAAAGTCTGCTTCGGGTAGTAAAAATGTTTCATTCAGGGCAGCTTCCTAACAGTGATTTCCCCTCCCAATCTTTGCCCCAAGGTGAGGGCACTTTCCTGGGATGCAGGACTCCAAGACCCACATTTGCAACCCACTTCGGAATGGGGTCTTGAATTCAGCATCCTCATGCTAGGGCCGGCTCCAGGAACCAGTGCAGCAAGCTAGTGCTTGGGGCGGCCCGTGGAAGGGGTCATCATGTCTAGGTCTTCGGCAGCGATTCGGTGGCGGGTCCCTCAGTCCCTCTTGGAGAGAAGGACCAGCCGCTGAATTGCCACTAAAGAATGAAGTGGCGTGGTGGAGCTGCCACCGAAGTGCCACTGATCGCGCCTTTTTTTTTTTCTTTGCCACTTGGGGTGGCAAAAAAGCTGGAGCCGGCACTGCTCATGCCCAGGCCACAGGCCATTCTGGGGTGGGCTGCTCTCCTCTGAAGGCTCTCCCACTTTGTATAACTACTTAACTATTAATTGGCCAAAGAGGAAACAAGTGAGCACAACTCTATAGGCTGCGGATTGAGGGGCTCACCTGGGCAGTAGGATCTAAGAATTCAAATCCCTTTTCATACTGAATGAAGAAGACAGCAGATTTGAGTCAGAGTCTCCTACCTCCTGAGTGCCTTAATCCCCAGGCTGGAGAGTCTTTTCTTGCTCTTTGGTCATAGGAATAGCAAATTATTAGCTGGTGTTTAGGGATCAAACACACACTTCTGAATCTGGCCTGAACAACATATTAAAAACTTTTGCCCAGCTAAAACTGATCAGGTTAAATTTGTGAATCGTTTTGCATTGGCCAAAGCTGTATTTTTTGGCAAGTAAACTATTAATACAGAAATTTTCGCCCAGCTCTACTTGTGAGAACACAAACTGGTTTGATGTGGGATTGTTTGTGAGTTCCAGGACTGCACACAAAGGGATTTGTTTGAAGGTTTGGGACTGCTGGGGTAACATTTTCATTTATTTTTGTAGGTGTATCCATGAGCACTGGGACACCATGTGGGATTGGTATTGTAGGGTTTTCCATAACTACTGAGGCTATTCATATACACCTCTACCTCGATATAACGCTGTCCTTGGAGCCAAAAAATCTTACTGCATTATAAGTGAAACCGTATTATATTGAACTTGCTTTGATACATCGGAGCGCACAGCCCCGCGCCCCTGGAGAGCTGCTTTACTGCGTTATAGCCGAATTCGTGTTATATCAGGTCACATTATATTGGGGAGAGGTGTATTGGGGCTGCCTGGCTGTATGCATACTGGTTTGTTATCAAAGGGTCTTTTTATCAGCTGTGGGGCCACTCTTGGTCATTTGTTTTTGTAGTGTTGTGTGTGAGTGCACAGCTGTGATCACACTGGGTTGTTGCTTGTGAGTGCTGGGGCTGGGGTCACAATGGATTGTTATTGTAGGGTCACTCTTGAATGCTGGGTGTGTTATTAGTAACAACTGAGAAGTGGAATGAGAATCCCCATTTTTTTAATGTGTAAGTTCCTCAGAGTGATACTTCCATGTGGGGTGAGGCTGTTCCTTGGGGCAGGGGAAGTGACTTCACTGTTGGGGGGAGACCTCTCTGCATTTCTCTGCATTGTTTCCCCAACTCTGTCCCACAGCAGAAACTCCTTGGCTCCCCCAAAGTCATCACTCAGGGGGTTGGTTTTTTGATAAATCCCACACCTGGGATAAGGGCAGGTCTGTGGGTTTGGGCCTTGCCCCATAAGGGGCCTCTCTATTTCTCCTAGATGAGAGAGAGTGAGTAGCTGAAGCCACTTATAGTGGGGGGACCAATCCTATTGTGTACCCCTCCTGCTAGGACCCCCACTCTGTGACATGTGATTGAGGGGAGCAGGGGCAGTCACAGCAGAGGCCACACCCTGAATTAGGGTGACCAGACGTCCCAAAAAAATCGGGACCATCCCAATATTTAGGTGTTTGTCCCACGTCCCAACCGATCTTCGGTCAGGACGCAATTTGTCCTGATATTTCGTTCCGCCGACAGCACTTGCCTTTTTTCATTATTTATTTATTTATTGCTGCTCTGCTTTTTTTTTTTTTAATCTGTCTTGATTGGGATGCAGCTGTAGTTACACCAGAGCTAGGGTTGTGTTAAAGACATTTGTGTTTTGACAATGGAAAGGATGATGCATATACTTGGGCTATAATCTTTAGTCCAGCTGGGGATGTAGCTCAGTAGTAGAGTGCATGCTTTGCATGTATGAGGCCCTGGATTCAGTCCCAAGCATCTCTAAATTATCTTTGGCATGAAGGCGGGATAGCTCAGTGGACTGAGTGTCAATCTGCTAAACCCAGGTTTCTGAAGGGGCCATTTCGGGATCTGGGGCTAAAAGCTGCCTGTGGATGGGTCCTGCTTTGAGCAGCAGGTTGGACTAGAACCTCCTGAGGTTCCTTCTAACCCTGATATTTGGTGCATTGATTGTCCAGTCTGTGTCTCATTGCATACTCCACGGGGCAAGCTAGTTCCCCCCATTTGGGACTGGATCAGAGCCTGAGTCCCCTCTATTGGAAAGGACCCATATCCCGTTTCATTTTTGGCTGAGATTTGAGGGTTGCAACCATGGCTCTCTGATCTCTGTTTTTAGCTGAGGCTGTTCTGAGATTCCCCACTGTTTGGGAAGTGTCAGAGAGGGGTTAGAACTGAAGGAACAGAACAAGACAGCAGGAGAGAGACATTTTCCTGTTGAAAAACTAGCCCTTTCCTAATGCTGAATTTCAGGAGAAGCCATTGTGGGGATGGCCACAGGGATGTTACCCGGGTGCTAATGGCAGGGGAGGTGTCTGCTAGACAGTCTGTCTGCTACTGTCAGCTCCACATAACAGAGAAGTTCATGAAACTCTGGTGCAGAGACAAAAAACATGACAAATGTGCACAGTTGCAATTATAGCTTTGGTCAGTAGATGGCAACATTAATGTGCGTCTAGAAAAAATAAAGAGAGAAGGTCAATGTAAGAGAGAGATGTATATTTTATTGGACCAACACAGGTAAGATGGAGTTTTCCACTGGGATTGGTGTAAAGTGCCATCTAGTGGATGGGAAGGTGCCTTCACCAGGACAAGCCTGCAGGGGTCAGAGATGAAATCTTCCCAGGTCTTTTTTCTTATCTCTGTTCCCCTACTTTAAGAACTGCACATTGTCTAATAACTCCACAGTGGAACCCTGGCAGCACTATTGACAATCTCAGGTGTGAAATGCAGCCAAGTGTGTATCGCTGAAGACCCTGTATAGATGTGAGACATCCAAGGGGGAATGTGCCCTTCCAGTGATGGCAAATGCTACCACACCCACCCACAGATTAGCCCCAGTCACTGTTCTCTGGCCTGTCGTCCTGTGACTCCTCTGATGGGAACTTTACACTGATCAGAAAATAAACACCAATTAAACTAACAAGTGAAGCCCAAATAATTAACAGGAGACGGGACCTTTCACTCAGACACTCTGCACTCTCTGATTTAACATTTCTATTGCGGTAGCACCTAGAGACCAACTGGGTCAGAGCCCAATTGTGCTGGGCACTGTACATACAGAGCAAATGACAGCTCCTACCTCAAAGAGCTCAGAGGCTAATATCTGAATCCCAAACATCAACTGGAGACAGAAGAATACCCCAGTAGGATACTGTCGACCAATATATGCTGGCTAACACCTATATCTCTCATATTAACGATATGTATGATCCTCACGATATCTATATCTATATGTATCTCTCTCTCTATATATATATATATACACATTCACATACATTAAGCATAAAAATATTATTAAGCACAAATATTAGAGCAATAATATAGCCTAAGTTGGCCTGCACCTTTATTATAGGCCTGCTCATTCGTTTGAACTATCCTATCACATCTTGCATTTGCTGAAGGAAGCTTTGTCTTATAGACAGGAAAACTGTCAGGACCAGGACATGTCAATGTTTTATCACAGCAACAGGTAGGGAGTTCCTCTTACAGGTCTGTATTTGAATGTCAAAGGAAGAGGACAAGACATGTGATTATTCCAGCCTAGTATAGACCTAGGAGATTCTGTCACGCCCTTTGGTACCGTGTGTTCAGAACAAAGAAATAAGGGGTACACCATGGTACCAGAGAAACAAGGTAGAAAGCTGATTTGTTAAATGTAGTCTCAGACGACATACCCAGGACCTTGTCCCTCTAAACAGGTAGGGTATAAAAAGAGGCTTCAGGGGTGTAGCTTGGGGAGCAAACCTTTTATGTAAGGGGAATGTAACAACGCTGCACAAGATGCTTCCCAGAAACTGGTATTGTATTGAACCTTCTCCCCACACTACATAACTGATGTCTTAGAGCAATAAACCTGACTGATATTGGTTATTTGGGATCCTGAATACATTTAATAACAAATCAGAGTGTAGTCAAGCCACTGACTTTACAATGTATCCACAGGACAGAATATCAAATCAGAAACAGAGACCTTGTTCCTTAGCTCCTGTCCACCGAGCCCCCAACTGCAATTTCCTGTAACTATAGACGTTACAGCAGTCCCTGGAGACCCTAGCCAAGGGCAGGGCCCCTTTGCGCAGGGTGCTGCACAGACACTAACGGATTCTGCAGGGGAAAATTGACCAGCAAAACTATGCTGGCCTAGCTAAACCACTACAGCTATCCTGGGATAACTCCCCATGGGGACACTAATACTCCAGTGTATGAGGGGTTTTTTCCAGTTTACCTCAAGGTGAAAATAGTGTAAATTAACCTTGACAAGGCTCTCTAATTCCAGAATAAGGTTGTCCCCACAGGGGCTTATCCCGAGATAACTGCAGTGATGATTTACAGTATACTTCTGCTGGTTAACTTCCTTGTGCAGACAAACCTTTAGTGAGAGACAGTCCCTGGCTGGAAGAGTTCACAGTCTAAGAAAATTTTCAAAAGCTCCTGAGGGACTTGCCAAGACCAAAGCAGATTGTGAAGAAGTTCAAAAAGATCTCACAAAACTAAGTGATTGGGCAACAAAATGGCAAATGAAATTTAATGTGGATAAATGTAAAGTAATGCACATTGGAAAAAATAACCCCAACTATACATACAACATGATGGGAGCTAATTTAGCTACAATGAGTCAGGAAAAAGATCTTGGCGTCATCATGGATAGTTCTCTGAAGATGTCCACGCAGTGTGCAGAGGCGGTCAAAAAAGCAAACAGGATGTTAGGAATCATTAAAAAGGGGATAGAGAATAAGACTGAGAATATATTATTGCCCTTATATAAATCCATGGTACGCCCACATCTCGAATACTGTGTACAGATGTGGTCTCCTCACCTCAAAAAAGATATTCTAGCACTAGAAAAGGTTCAGAAAAGGGCAACTAAAATGATTAGGGGTTTAGAGAGGGTCCTATACGAGGAAAGATTAAAGAGGCTAGGACTCTTCAGCTTGGAAAAGAGAAGACTAAGGGGGGACATGATAGAGGTATATAAAATCATGAGTGATGTTGAGAAAGTGGATAAGGAAAAGTTATTTACTTAATCCCATAATACAAGAACTAGGGGTCACCAAATGAATTTAATAGGCAGCAGGTTTAAAACAAATAAAAGGAAGTTCTTCTTCATGCAGCGCACAGTCAACTTGTGGAACTCCTTACCTGAGGAGGTTGTGAAGGCTAGGACTATAACAATGTTTAAAAGGGGACTGGATAAATTCATGGTGGCTAAGTCCATAAATGGCTATTAGCCAGAATGGGTAAGAATGGTGTCCCTAGCCTCTGTTCGTCAGAGGATGGAGATGGATGGCAGGAGAGAGATCACTTGATCATTGCCTGTTAGATTCACTCCCTCTGGGGCACCTGGCATTGGCCACTGTCGGTAGACAGATACTGGGCTAGATGGACCTTTGGTCTGACCCGGTACAGCCTTTCTTATGTTCTTATGTTCTTATGTTAGGGGCTTTGAAAATTCTCCCCGAGCCAAGGCAGAATTATTATCCCCATTTCACAGATGGGGAGCTGAGGTCCAAGGAGAGGAAGTGACATGCCCAAGGATTCTGTAGCAGAAGTGGGAATTGACCCCAATCCTCTTCAAGTGTTACCTTGGTGCCCTAACCATTAGCTCATCCTCCTCCTCTAAATGTACAGCCCCGCTGCAGGAGGGATTATTTGTAGAGAAGGAAGAAGCTGGGCTGGGCTGTCTGATTGGGACAGTTCATGGCACGGCTAAGCTCTAATAGAGCTCAGCATGGCCCTTGCCTGCCTGGGAGTGAGCAGAGGTCTGCAAGGCAGGGGGTTGCCAATGCCAGATGCTCGATTTTTATCTGAAATATCCGGTCAAAAAGGGGACCTAGCAGTGTCCAGTCAGGTGTACTGACCAGACCCTGAAGGTCCAGTTACTGGGAGAGGCGGTGAGGTGCCAGGTCATCAACCCACGCCAGTGCCTGCTTAGCTGGGGCTGCCTCCTACTTGCGGCCAGGCCCTGCCTCAGGCTGAAGCAGCTCCCAGCCCAGCGCTAGAGCAGAGGGAGCCCAGTGGGGCAGGGTGCAGTAGACATCCAGAGACAAGAAATGTGGGGAGAAAGCAGAGACTGAGGTGGGAGAGGAGCAAGCAAAGGGCGGAGCCTTGGGGGAAGAGGCAGAGGAGGGGCAGGGCCTTGGGAGTCTGGTTTTCAGCCAATAGAAAGTCGGCAACCCTAGTCAGTGACTGACAATGTCCCTGAAGGGGCAACGGAGGGGACTGAAGGAGGCTGGAGGAGTTACCTGGGCAAAAACTGTTCCCGCAGGGGCCTATTCTGCAGCACTGGCCAATGGTGTCTCCCCAACACTCACTCAGAGCTAGTCACTGGTATCTCCCCAGCCCCATCCTCACCCTCCCTCCTGTTCACAGTTGGTCAATGGGATCCTCCATTGCCTCCCCTTGCAAAATGAGTCTCCTCCAGCCCCACAGGCTGGGGTAGGCTCCATTTCTCCAGCATGAAGGTGATGACAGGCGCAGACACCAGGAGGAGCAAAACCAGGGTGCAGCGAGTGGCCCAGATGATGATGGACAACATGTCTGACCCTGCAACATGGAAAGGGACATGGTGAGGGCCATGTGCAAAGCAGCATGTGGCCCTCACCATGTGCCAGAACTAGACACAGAGCAGCAGCTCTGGAATGGGGTCCCTGTGTGAGCTCCCAGAGGCCTGGATCTAACAGGGGAGATCATGCTGCAGGGGGGCATGTTCCCCTGATGGGAAATTGTTGGGGAGGCTCCTCATTTTCCCCCAGCACAGGGTCACTCTTGCCCCAGTTTGCTCAGGCTGCACCAGGATTCTATGCAAAGGCCTCACAAGAGCCAGTGACAGACATGGCAGGCCAGACCCTATCACCCCTCTCCAGTGTGGCTGGCAGTTCACCACAGGGGTGACCCCGCCCTGGGCAGAGGGCAGCACAAGGCCTTGGCACCAGCTGTGTCTTCAGGAGAGGGTGGGTTGGTTTGCTGATACAAATGCTTTGCAGGGAGCTGAGGCAAACAGCCAGATTGAGGTCCTGCTAAAGTCAGTTCCTGGGACATGGTTGCTCCCTGGGACCGGGAACTGGTGCTGGGCTGAGATTCCTGAAAGCGGGGTTTGCCCACATGCTGTTTGTGGAGCACAGAGCATAAATAACTAATTACATGGAGAGACAGAACTTGTGAGCCCAGGTGTGATGATGTGTCTGGTGCCTCCTGCCAGAATAACACCAAATACAGTGAGTGGAGAGGGAGGAAATAATTCACTGACTGCCAGTTTAGCAGACGGGGTCAGTGAAATCCAGATGAAACTTGCCCATCATAATGGTTTGGGATTCCCCCACTGACAGAGCCATTTTCCTGCCTGCAATGCTTGTAAAAGCCTGGGAGAGCTGCATGGAGAATGAGCCGCGTTGGATGAGCCTGTCACCCTGTTATGTGGTTGTGTCTTTCCTTTACATCCATAGTCATGGCGATCACACTCAGACTGGGGGTTGCCCAGCCCAGGACCCATCTTTCCCTAAATAGAAGCCCCAGGATAAAGAAATGATTCAGAATAATTTACCTTGTGGGGAGGAACCCCCAACACTGCCGCTGCTGGAGTCATCACCTAGGCAATAAATACACAAGAGATCAGAGCAGAGCATGGCCCCACTCCAGGCCCATACGCTGCCCTTGTACAACTACACTGTGGGCAGTAACTGGCTGGTGGCCGTGCTGCTGAAAGGGGCCTGGGGTTAGAGCGGGTCACAAACTGAATCTGAGGTGTGAAAGGGGCTAATGTTGTATGTAAGACACGGAAGTCATTGTCCCGCTCTGCTCCGCATTGGTGAGGCCTCAGGTGGAGTGCAGGGTCCAGTTATGGGTGTGACACTTTAGGAAAGTTGTGGACAAACTGGAGAGGGTCCAAAGAAGAGCAACAAAAATGATCAAAGGTTTAGAAAACCTGAGGTAGGAGGAAAGGGCATGTTTGTCTTGAGAAAAGAAGATTGAGGGGGAACCTGATAACAGTCTCCAAATATGCTAATTTCAGTTATAAAGAAGACGATGATCAATTGTTCTCAGTCCCACTGAAGGTAGGACAAGCAGTAATGGCCTTAATCTGCAGCAAGGAAGGATTGGGTTAGACAGCAGGAAAAGCTTTCTAACCATAGGGCTAGTTAAGCTCTGGACTAGGCTTCCAAGGGAGATTGTGGACTCCCTGTCACTGGAGGTTTTGAAAACAGATTAGATAAACTCCTATCAGGGATGGTCCAGCTATACTTGGTCCTGCCTCAGTACTGGGGGCTGGACTTGATGACTTCTTGAGGTCCCTTCCAGTCTGACATTTCTATGATGTCCCTGACCCCATCTGCCAGGGGCTCACACACACACACACACTTACCAGTGAGGCTGAGGCACTGGGCAGGGCTAAGCTGGGATCTGTTCACGTGGTTGTTGCTGTCCTTGATCTCATACCCACAGGTGTAATTCCCAGAGCTTCCCCTGGACACCACATGGTTATAGTCATAGGTGGCCTTCTCCTCTGAACCCCACTGGGATGAAACCTCCTCCCCGTCCTTGCAGAAGATGACGCGGGTGGTCAGGAGCTGGGACACCACGAAGCACTTGAGCCACACGGAGTCGCCTGGCTTGGTGGACGTCTGGTTCAGGTAGAGGATGGGGGCAGGGAGAGCACCTGGGAAGGGGAATGGGTCAGAGCTGTCAGTGTGGTGTTGGTGGTGCAAAGTGCTGTCAATGGGGCAGGAGGTAAATGGTGAGTGGGTCTGTAACAAGTCTCAGATGGAAGCTCTGATTCCAGCCCAGCTGTGCAAATCGGGGGATGAGCTCTCTCTTGTGATCAGAAGCTTTATTAAGTGGGATTGTTTGGGTTGCTGAAGGTTCGGAGGGTCGGCCAGGCTGGGCTCTCATTGTCGGGTGCTGCTCACTCTGCTAGAACAAGGGGCCCCGATGTGGGCACCCCACTGGCCCAGCTGGGGCAGTATGACTGAAGAGAGCTGACCCCTCAGTGAGGCTGGCCCATGGTGATTGAGGGCTGTCTAGGGTCCTGCCAACACCTCGATCTTCCCCCGCAGCCCATGCAGTGATGGCCAGTCATTGCCCCATGGAGCTCACCAGCTGACAGCTAAGGGGCTGTGTCCTGTTCCTAACCCCTCTGGCATCTGCTCTGACATCCTCCCTGTCCTTATGTCCCTCCCACCCTGCAGTCCCCAGCTGGCAGAGGAGGCACAGGAGGCAATTCCAGGCCCAGGCTAAGGGAAGGTCCTGGAGCAGCGGCAGGGAGCAGATTTCCCTTTCCAGGGAATCGCCAGGGCAATGGGACCCAGGTCTGATTTCGCAGGGGAATTGCTGCTCCCACTGGGTAGGTAAATATCTGCCCACCACCTTCCTCATCCCTGTGGTGCCCCCTGCTGCTGCCTTTCCCAGGCATCCAGCAAAGAAATGGCTCCACCAGCCACTGCTGTGCAGGAAAGAGAGTCGCTGGGTGCAGCTCCCTGGCCTGGTTCATACAGGAGCTCAGCCTGGGTTATATAATGGTCCCTTCAGACCGAACCCTGTTGAATGCTGCCTGCCCATCCACGTCTGACTATTAATGATACTGTTGACATTTAAGAATGAGGTGCAGACTGAGGCTACATGGGGGGTTCGTTCCAGGGAAGAGACCTGTTACCATGAAGGGCTGAGAGCTGGGGCTGTGAGAAGCTAAATCCCTTGGGGTCAGAGCCGTGGTGTTCGCTGCTTCCCAGGGCCAGTGCCCCGGGGGTGGGATGAGCTGTGGACGTGGCTCTCTAACCCGCTTGTCACACTAGCCCCAGGTCAGAGCAGAGCTGAGAGGTAGCAGGACAGGGAGGAGTCAACTGAGAGATCTGCTCTCCCTGCCCAGATCCCACACAGCCCCATCCACCTTCCCGAGCCATTGCCGCTGGCACTGCACTGAGCAGGAAGCAGCCCAAGGGGTGGTGGCTGTATTCTGTGAAGGGGGAGGGGTAAATGCCATGGGTAGATTGGGCACAGACAGACAGTCAGACTCACCGGGAGCTGAGCAGATCTCCTGACTGCTGGGACTCAGCGCTGGGAACAGAAAGGTGCCGTGTGGTTAGTTCTGGAGATAAAATCTCCCCATTTTCTGAGACAAAAAATCCTGATTTGTGTTTTGGTGAAGAAGCAAAAGAGGCAGGACATTAGATCTGTGGCAGGGCAGATTCCTCACACACACAGACCTTGGCTGAGCTGGGACCTTCTTTCCCTTCAGCTCTCTCCAGGGACAGATCCTCAGCTGGTGTAAATCAGAATTGACTCCAATTGAGCTATACTGATTTACACCAACTGGGGATCTGGCCCAGCAGGTTTCAGCCTGCTACTATTTAGCACAGGATTCCTGTATACTCACCATGAAGTAAGAGGCACAAAGACAGGATCATCTGGGTGGTGGTAGGAATGGATCAGAAACAGCCCAGCAGTCGCTTCTGCTCCCACCTGCCCCCACTGCCTGTCTGACTTCAGCAGAAGAGAAGCTCCGGTCTTGCTCTCTGCTCCGATCTGCCCCTGTCTGCTCCCTCACATTGGATGCTTCAGCCAGCCCCTCTCCCTGCTCCCAGGCCCTGGAATCTGCAGGGCTCAGGCAGCAGAGATGCTGCAGCCTCTCTGACCTGCTCTGTCTCCTTCTTGGGTCTGATAATCATCATCGCTCCCTATTTCCTGCCTTATGCCGCCCCCCTTCCGTGCTCCGGCCACAGTGTCTCTATTTAGGGCTGCAAGATTGAGAACTGAAGGGGCCTGGTTTGCTTGTTTGAGTCTAAACATATCACTGAGGAAACACCCCCCATCCCATCTCACTGCCTGGGGACTGAGACAGCCCCCTGGCTAAAAGAACAGCTGGGCCAGGGTGAAAGGTCAGTGGGTGATCGGGGGGCCTGGGATGTTGGAGGAGCCTGAACCTTTTGCTTCCACCCTGGTCTCCAGTTCCTGGTGAGAAGGACCCAGCTCCCCCAGGGGGAAATTCACCCTCTGGGCTTAAGGAGCCATTAATGGGGTCTGGGCCTTGTGCTGGACCCTCTGTACAGGGGTGAATTAACCTGGGACTACACTGGTTTCCCCACCTGCTTAATCTCCATCTACTCCATACTCCACACCCAGCTCCAGCCACTTCGGCGGTCTCTGCCCTGACTGCCCCCACTCCCCATTCTGGGGTGCTGAGGAGTCTGCTGACCTGACTGAGAGACAGACACCAGGTCCCTTCCCCCTATCCTGGTTCTTTCTCAAGTCACCCCCCACTGCTGGGGAAGGAAGAACAAAAGGCAGTTGAAAAAGAGCCTCCAGAAGTGAGCACTGAGCAGGCGAGGAGCTGGAATGAGTGTAACTAAGGAAGTGGGGGGACCAGGGGAAAAAGCCAAAGAAACACGTGGGATAGAAATGTAAGGGACTGTTGGCCCCTTATTAAAACTGATGTGGGTTTTTGGTTGGGTAGGTCCCAGTACCAAGGGGAAGGGTCAATGGAAAATCAGGACGCTGAGACTGACAGTCCCCAGGGGCAATGTGGAGAGGCGAACGCTCCAGGTCACCCTGATTGACAGGACAGGCAGGCTGATGTCTACCCTGGGTCAGAGTGGGGCAGAGCTAAGGAGAGAGCAGGACCCTGAGCTGAGCTGGGGACAGAGCTGCACCAGCCGGAGCCAGAGAGTACCAGAGAAGCAGCCAAGGGGGTGGATCCGTGCTGGGAGAAGAACCAGAGAAGCAGCCCAGGGAGCAGGTCCATGCTGGGAGGACAGGGCAGCAACCAGGGCCAGAGAGGCCAGAGCAAGTACAGCAATAGCAGTGCTGGGGCTGGAGCTGGAGCTGTTGCAGTCTGAAGAAAGGTGTGGTGAGCAGCTGGGGAGTGTGGTGGGGCCCTTAGGCACAGGGCCAGCGCAGGGAGACACCACCTGTGAAGAGGCTGACACAGGGGAAAAGGGTCCTGCCATGTAGAGCCTGAGAGTGTGTGGCCACAGCCAGAGCAAGTGTCCGATCCAGGCCATCCCTGCAGCACAGCCAGGGCATGAACAGGAACCCTGCAGGAATCCCGGGCCCAACCTTGTCAGGGTTACAAGGACTTTGCCACACGGGAGAGTCGGAGTCCTCAAGGTCAGGCAGGCCTCTGGGTAAAGGGAGTGAGAGTGAGGACTCATCCTTTCACTCGCCAATTCCACTGGAAAGTGGAAAGTTCCCATTTACCCACTTACAGAAAGAAAGTCTTGTGAACAGATATTACCACCTCTGCGGGAAGCCAAACAGCAGAGGGCTTCAAGGGACATCTATCAGGAGTACAAAGCAGAGCAATTTGGCAGAGCTACTTTTCATCATAATCGATGCAGGAGTGGATTGTCCTAGGATGGTGGCTGGGCACATTTCACCCCTGGGATGGAGTCAGCTCTGCAGAGCAGCTGGACAGGGGTGCATGGTGGGAGCTTAGATGCTCAGGGGATTCATAGATTCATAGATTCTAGGGCTGGAAGGGACCTCAAGTGGTCATCGAGTCCAGTCCCCTGCCCTCATGGCAGGACCAAATACTGTCTAGACCATCCCTGATAGACATTTATCTAACCTACTCTTAAATATCTCCAGAGATGGAGATTCCACAGCCTCCCTAGGCAGTTTATTCCAGTGTTTAACCACCCCGACAGTTAGGAACTTTTTCCTAATGTCCAACCTAAACCTCCCTTGCTGCAGTTTAAGCCCATTGCTTCTTGTCCTATCCTCAGAGGCTAAGGTGAACAAGTTTTCTCCCACCCCCTTATGACGCCCTTTTAGATACCTGAAAACTGCTATCATGTCCCCTCTGAGTGTCCCCTCTCAGTGTTCTCTTTTCCAAACTAAATGGTCAGCACTGCTCAGGTGAGGGTCAGAAGAGCAGAGTTAGACATCCCCTGTCATAAGCAGTGCCCAGAAAATGCCAGTGTGAAAAAGGGTAAATATTTGTGGCAAGTTTTTTTAAATGATTGTTTCAAAACCTTTTGTGAAAAATATTTTGTTCCCATCTCTTGGTGGCAAAATGGTAAAAGTGGAGGTTTTTTAAAATACTTTTTTTTCTAATTTTTCAGTTTTGTTTTTACACCCCCCCCCCAACAGTTGTAATTCTTAATTTGTAAAATGAAAATGTTTGAAAAAAATCTGGCATTTACAGATGGGAACATTGTGATGGCTTTAGCTCAGAGTGATCCCTGGGGCTGTGGGTCAGGCTGAGCTGCTGGCACCCTTGGATGGCAGCTGGGCCCTGCTTGGAGCTCAGACAATGCTGCCCAGAAAGGTCCTGATCCAAAGTCCACTGGTGGCAATGGAAATACTCCACTGACTTCACTGGCCTTGTGACAGAGAAATGGCTCTAGAGCTTTCACTTGGAGTGATGCCAACCCAGAACCATCACAGGAATAGGAACAGGGAAAGTCTCCACCATGGGCAGGTGAAGGGGAGGTTGATGACAGCATCATGAACAGTGCAAAATGGGATGTGAAGAAGAGGAACTCACCCTGTCCCCACCCCCACCCTGAGCTGCAACGGAGCTTATACATGAACCATCTGCAGAGTGAGTTCCTCTTACTGCACAGACCCCACAGCTGCCTCACTGCACAGACCCTGAAAGGAGCAGAGAGATGGCTCCATATTGGGAAGAAATGACAAGGTCTCCTCTCTATGCTAGTGCTTTAACAGAGACTTGAAAGAAATCAGATGCACAGAGCCTGCAATAGATAGCTAGAGAGAGAGAGACACAGAGAGAGAGAGAGAGACAGAGAGAAAGAGGATGTATATAGGGGTAGATAGATAAAATTTTATTTTTAAATACTATGCTTGGTTTATCACATGGTTAAGCACAGAGACTAAGACTTTCAAAAACAATTTGTGAATTTGGGGAACCCATTTAAGCCACCTTAAAGGGGCTGATTTCCAGCAGGTTGGGGCTCAGTGTGGTCTGTCTGTCTGCCACTCCTTAAGGTGTCTCATGTTGGGCTCCCAAAACCACTGGCTGTTTTGGAAGGTGTGGCCAGAATTGTTTTTGCCAATTATGCACATGCTAAATCTGTGTGTGAGACTAGCTGTAGGGTGCAAGGGTCTGCATCCCCATGGCCCATTCTATCCTTGCCCCTTGGGTCAAACTGCAATCAAGGGCGATCAGTGCCAGCTGTGATGGGGATATTGTGATAAAGCTCCTCTGGCACAGCCACACTGTGTGGACGCTGAGCAGCCAGTATAGTTCTCAATGCCCCAACCTCCCCTGCAGGGTAAACATTGATCGTTTACCGCTGAGGCAACAGAGGCAACGGAGGCAGCTGTGTAAAACCTGTGGGCACCCTGGTATGTTCACAAAATTGTTGGACTTGACCCAGCACTTGCTCCATACACCCCCAGCCGCTTTAGTGCTTCATGGGAAGTTATCTGGTATCAACTAAGGGGTGAATTTATATTGCTCCAGTTATACCAGTTTAAGTCCCCGTGCACACCCAGATTCTGGATAAGAGACTTTTTTTCTGGTTTATCTTATATTGTTTGAAAGCAGCATTAATGATAAGCTGCACATTTTTAACTGTGAGGATAATTAATAATGGGGAAAATAATGGATTCTCTTTTAACAATTTTTAACTCAAAGGTGGATGTTTTCCTCAAAGAGATGCTCTAGTTCAAACAGGAATTATTTTGGGGCAGTTCTCTGGCCTGCGTTATACACGGGGTGAGACTATGTGATCTCAATGGTCCCTTCTGGCCTTAGAATCTATAAATGAACCTGACAAATGCTCTGACTCCCCATGGGAGAGTCTCCCCATGGGAGTTTCACTAGCAAAGTTGTTTAATTACACTGGTAAGTTTCCCTGTCTATAGAGAAGCCCTGGCATTCCCATCAATGTTCTCCATTTCCTCGTACATCTCCTTTCACTGGAGCATCTGACACCTCAAAAGCATTAATGGGTTTGTCCTCAGACACTCCTGAAGTTCATCCTCCTTTCACAGATGTGGGGACTGAGGCACAGAGCGAGACTAAGTGACTCAGCACAGGGCACACAGGAGTCTGCAGCTAAGTCAGGGGTTGAACCCAGGGCTCCTGAGTACCAGTCCACAGCCCTGGGCACAAGATTGTTCTTCCTCCCCTCAGTCCCCGGCTGTCCCAAAAGCCTGGGTAACAATGACCAACCAGGTACTTGCCTAGAAGGCTAATGACGCTGGGCTATTTCTTCCAAACAGGGGAAGAGCCTGGATGGGACGGGACTAGGAAACAGGGAAAATGTCAGAGACTCAGGCTGGGAAATCTGTCACAGATTTAATTGCTCTTACAGATAGTCCCACTCCCTTTTGCTTCTGGGCAGGATTCTGCCTCTCTCCCACCAGCCCAAACCCCAGGGCAGGCAGGGCAGAATTAGACCCATCTCTGCAGCACTGGTGGGGTTATTAATGGACCCAGATGCAGCAGGACTAGAGAGCGATCGGCTGCTGCTCAGAAGAGGGAAGGGAGAAGACAGTTGGTGCCATAAGTATCGGCTCCTGCTCAGTGACTCTCTGCGCACACAGTCCAGCTGCTCCATGCAGCTGTGCAGGGAGAGAACCACAGGATGAGCCGGCAGCGCCCTGAGAATCTGCAAAGTCTCCTGTGCAGAGACCTCTTCCCACACCCAGCGGTGAGCTCTCCCCTGGCCTGACCCCAAGCTAGCAGCCCTGTGGTGCATGTCAGCCACTGTGATGTGGGATTGAAGAACCTGCTCACACAAAGTTATTTTTGTCCTCACACATTAACCTGCCTCATATATTTTCTCTCTCTCTCTCTCTCTCTCTCTCTCTCTCTCTCCCCATTTAGTCTGTTCTCATGAGGTTTCCAGAGCAGTTTATTTTCATAGTCGTACATTTAAAGGCCAGAAGGGACCAATGGGACCATCTAGTCAGAGCATCTGCACAGCTCAGGCCAGAGAGCCTCCCCCAGGGATCTCGCATTGAGCTGCTCACTTCTGTCTGAGCTGGAGCCTGTTTGGTAGAAAGAGGTGTCCCCTCCCGGTTTAAGGAGTCCAAGCCAGCTCACATTTCTAAACACTAAGGAGACTGTGGCTGATCAGTGCAAGAGGGGACCAGGGGGATGGGAGATTCTGGACTGGGACAGAGCAACTGGAGATGAGCCCTGAGGTTTAGCTCCTGCTGTGGGTCCTAATCTGACCTTCCCCAGAGTCTGGGGGTGTGGACTTGGGGTTCTGGTTTGAAATTTTTGTAGCGACAGCCCCAAAGTCTGGGTGTGAGGACTCTTGCTCTGAGCAAAAGTTCAATAGGTACCAGAGATGGTGATCCAGAGTCTCACAGAGAAAGGGGAGAAGATGCAGAATCTGGGATGGCTGAACCACCTAATGGTGAATGGGGAAGAGGGACGAGATGGAGCTGTTGGTCTTGACACAGATTTCAGGAAGCTCAGTGGAGTGTGTAGATCCGGTGTGCACCGAAGGCCCGACACTGACAGACTGACTGGGCAGCTAGGCCAGACCACAGACATGTCCAGGAAGGATAGACTGTAACCAGGGCCAGCTCTAACATTTTTGCCGCCCCAGGCAAAAAGAAAAGAGCGCCGCCCTGCCCCCGCGAGCGCCGCCCGACCCCTCCTTGAGCGCCGCATCACACCGCCCAAGTCCCCACCCTCCCAGCACCGGATCGCGTCACGCTGCCCAAGTCCCCGCTCCCCCGAGGGTCACGCCGCGTCGCACCGCCCAAATCCCCGCCCCCCAGCACCGCGTCGCCCACGTTCCCGCCCCCCAGCGCCGCGGCGCACCGCCCAAGTCCCCGCCCCCCACAGCGCCGCGTCATGCCGCCCAAGTCCTCGCCCCCAGCGCCGTGTTGCACCACACCGCCCAAGTCCCCGCCCCCCAGCGCCGTGTTGCACCGCACCGCCCAAGTCCCCGCCCCCCAGCGCCGCGTCACACCGCCCAAGTCCCCACCCCACCCAGCACCACCTGGCCAAACCAAAAACAACAAAAACAAACCCCGATCGCCACCCTGTCCCAAGGTGCTGCCCCAAGCACGTGCTTGGTAGGCTGGTGCCTGGAGCCGGCCCTAACAAAGGATACTGGGAAGTTTAACATTTCAGGGCAGGGCCCATGCTATATGATAGCTAACTGTACAGCACCAGCACACCAATAACACTGAGGGAGGAACTCAGTCATAATGATGCCTGCACCAGGCCCAGCTGAGAATTGTACATCAAGTTTTTTTTTTGTTTTGTTTGTTTGTTTGATAGAAAACTAGATTTTGACTTTTTTTTAAATTATTTTACATTTTTTGTGTGGAAGTCTCTCCTCTCTTTGAACATTTTTTATTTTTTGCTGGTGTAACCCCCAAGGAGATTACATGGATTCCTGGGGCTCTGTCTGCTGGCAGCTCAGGGAGAGAGACACTGTCCCTGGTAGGGAGAGGGAGCCAAGGCAGACTCAGAGTCTGCCCAGCAATCAATAGGGAGTGACAGGCCTGCCCAGGGAGAAGCCATTTTATAGTCAGTCTGGAGCCAGCCAGGGCAAGGGCAGGACTGGCTGTGTGGGGAGCTGATGAGTCTCAGGCCTCCAGCCAGGGTTACCTCTGAGAACTGGCCTCTAGGGACCTGACAGCAGATCCCTGAGCTGGGTATTTCCTTCCCCACTGATGATTCCCAGTTTGTAGCGTTTGCTGGGAAATTTTCCCAGCCAGGCTGGGTTCACCCCCCACAGCTCCGTAGGTGAGATCAGTCACCACATGGTCAGCTGTGCTCTGGCTGATAGTCCAGGGAAGCTGCCTGCTGAGTGTGTGGCTGGAGGCTGGCCTAGGAGGCTACAGTTTGGATGTCAGTGTAGTTATATAACCTGCACATTGAGCCCTGCACCCCTTGGTGGTGAGGGGAAATCCTGGGACCAACACAGCCTGATTCCTGCCTGAGACAGATCTTGGCCAGCAGACTGCAGCCCCTCTGCAGTGACTGAGGAGTCCAGTGTCATCTTCAAACATGAGGATCATTCATGGAGTTTGTGAGTGCACCAGATTTTAGTTAGTTAGGGAATTTGTTTTGAGGACCCTCTACTCCCTGGACTGTGTCCTCAAGCCAGGGAGTGAGGGTTTGGGGATTTTATAACCTGCTGCATATTAAACATGTGCAGGGATTTACCACCTCCTCCCACTTGTGAGTCCTTTGGGCTGTACTGCAGAGAATTTTGTAGTTATAGGTCATTGAGGGCCCCAGCAAAGTACGCATACCAACGGGACACTGTTTTTACATTTGCTACGTCAAGTCACGGGTGTTTTCACTGTGGGCACCGGTGACCCTAAAAATAGTGTTTCACCCTGTTATGTTGTATTTGTTTCCTGTTTAATATAATTATTGCGTTGCATATATTTTTATGTGTTTGTGTTATTTCTTGGCAGTCTCCAACTATCTGGCAAGTAAGTGGGGATTACTCTGTAGTTAGAATTTTCCACCCAAGCTGCCCCGGTGACCCTGCCAGGAAGGAGCGAGGGAGGTGGAGGCACCGCCAGATAATTTCATAGGAAAAAAAGAACCTGCTGAGTGGGTGGCGGGATCCAAAAGAACCCAGACCTGTCCATCAAAGCGGATTGGCATTAAAGGAGGTAACCAGGTGGAGAGGGGTGCTACACTGGAATACCAAAAGCCAAAAAATATTTTTGAGGTGGCCAAAACCTAACATTCCCCATTGCCTGCCAGTTTTCAGGTTATCTGTTTTTTGATGAAAAGTAAAAATTTTATTGCTGAAAATTTCAAGGGAAATTCAGTGTAAATTTGCACAGGGAAAAAAAATCCATTTTCCACCCCACCCCAGCGTGCACCATGGTTATGCCCTCAAGGATCGCAGGTGGAATCTGCCAATGCTCTGTTCTGCCCTATGCCCACAGGACTCTCCTAGAGGTTAATGCAAATGAACTTGAAGGCCTGTGTGACAAATGTGGGTGTGTGGGTGCAGGTCTTGCTGGAAGACATGGGCAGCACGTGAACCACCCCATTCTGGGAGCCTAGGCCCCTACCTAATCTCTTCTGCCCACATGCCTCCCACTGAGGCAAGAGGAGCACCGAGTCCCCCACCCCAGCCAGAGGAACCCCGTCCATTGGCCTTAGCTACCTGAGTTCCACCTCATCCACTCATGTGAGCTTCCCTGAGGATTTGCCCTACTGCCTAAGCCATCCCAGCTCGCCAGTCCAAGCCGCCCTGAGCCAAGCTGGCCCGCCCACCTGAGCCTCCCAAGCAGGCCTGTGGAAGACACCACAGCCGGCCTGACCGGCCAGAGATGCTTCAAGCCATGGACACTTGGAAGAGCTCCGAGTCCCCAGCGTGGCCTGGCCCCAAGGCTTTGGCAGAGAGCATTAGCGGAGGTTTGGGATGGCTTAACTTCCCCGAGCTTCCATTTTGGGCCATCCATGCTGGAGCCCAAGGCATAACTACCAAGTATGAACCAAAGGCTGAAAACCAAAGTAGTCCTGGCCTTGGCAGAATAGTAACACACGGGGTATTACCTAACCAAGTAATCACACTCCTGACCTGAGAGGATGGTACAGAGAGACACAAAGTTTTAAAGTAACTCCATAATTACAGGCTTAAGAGGTGGTACAGGAACACACCAACCATCCCTAAAGATAAAGAGGGGGATGACAAGATAATGGATTTTGAACTAGCAGTAATAAGGAGAAACAGTGGTGATAAGGGTAGCAATTGACAAGATCTAAAGTGGAATACGGGACTTCTTTATAACAGTGTATAAAAGGAGAAGTCATAGGAGAGGCATCTTTGTACTAGTCTAGACACAGCACTCTGGTGTGCTGATTGAACTGGTACCTTGTCGCAGGCATACATGTGTTACTGGATCTGTAGTTCTTATATAGTTATTATGACCGTGTTTTGTCAACAATAAACCTGGCCAAGTGTAACAGGGCGGTACTCACCCCTGCCGCGCCTCCTGCTGGTCGGTCCCGGAATGTCCCTCGGTCCGGCCCTGGAGCGCCCTCGGCAGGCTGGTGACCCGCCTGTTCTCTGGCCCCGGCGTCCCTCCCTGGACCCGGTGCCCGCTATCTATAATTGGGTCTCCCCCTCCCAGGGGAACCCCACGCTACTATCCCCGCCTTGCCTCAGTAGTGGCTACTGTCAGTCATTGTCTAGCCCCACACCCTGGGGCAGACTGCAGTATCAGCCCACTCATCACAGGCAAAGGGGGTTTGGACCTGCTGCTTCGTCCTACCCCTGGGCTGCCCTCTGCAACCCACAGTACCTATGGCCCTTCGCTAGGCCGCAGCCTGGGGCTGTCCGGGCTAGAGCTTCCCTGGCTCCTCAGCCTATTCCCCAGCACTGCTTCACTCAGGTATCTAGTCTTAGCCTCTAAGCAGCCAGGCCCATCTCTCTCTGGAAGCAGAGAGAGACTCTCTGGGCTCCTAGCTTCCCTGCTTCTTATAATCCCCAGGGCTTCAGTTTGGGGCGTGGCCCCAGCTGCAGCCACTTCCCCAATCAGCTCAGCTCTGTCAGGCCACTTTTAACCCTATAAAACCCCGGAGCAGGGTCCACCCTGCTACACACCTCCCCCCTTAAAACCCCCACCCCTGGGGATCATGGGGCCTTCTGGCCTGTGCGGCCCGGAGGTGTCCTGCCAGCCGTGCCTGCTTCTCCTCACTGTCTTTTAATTTGCCGGCCAGGGCTTCCTTCTCCTGGCGGACTTTTCGGAGCTCTGCTACGGCCGTCTTCCATGCCTGCTCTGTGGCGTCTAGCTGCACCTGTAGATCCGAGTCCCCCAGGCCCTCTTCCCTCAGGGTCTGGGTTCCCTTGGTGGCCTGTCCCATAACCACCTGGGTCCATTTGGTTTCTAGGACCTGTCTCTTCTGGACTCCCGCCTCTTGCGGGCCCCACTCTGTCTGGGTCTCCTTGTTAATGACCTCCCTGGTGATGGTCTGGGTCTGACCCTCTCGCAGGGTCCCCACCATCCCAGCTGCGGTCTTCACCACCTCTCCTGGGTGGCCCACTGGCCGGTCAGCCACTCTCTCGACTGCCTCCAGCTGTGTTGCCCTCCCCACTAGGGGGCAGTCTTTCTTCTGGTGGCCCCGCTCCGGCAATGCCAACAGGCTCCCCGCCTCGGTATTGCCCGGGCCCCCTGCTTCTTCTCGCTGTCCCTCTCTGGGCCAACCCTTCCTGGGTTGCCCTGGGTCGTGTTCTCTGGGCCTGGGCAGTCTCTCCAAAAATGGCCCGTCTGCCCACACGTCCAGCACGCTGGCAGCTGCCTGGGTTCCCTCACCCGGCAGGCTGCCTGAGGGACCTGCCGCTGCCCCTTCTCTGGGTGAGGCATCCTGCTCCCAGCCCAGTAGGGACAGTCCCTCTTTATGTGTCCTCACCTTGCACAGGCATAACATGTCCGGCGCTCAGCCGTGGGCCTCCTGGTCCCGGCCCTGCGCCTACCCAATCTGTCTCCACGCCTCCGGAACTCTGTCCTGAGGAACTTCACCAGGGCCCGCTGTTCCTCTATCAGCTGGCCCAACTGTCTTTGGAGGGCCCATTGCACCTCCTGCAGTCCCTGTGGGTTCTCAGTCCCCTTTCGCTGGGGTGCTGCCTCGAAACCCCACCCATGGACTACGCCTGGAGTCTCCGCAAAGAAGACCCCGGGATAACAGGGATCCATCACTATCTTGGGTTCCCTGCCCTGGCCCCTTGTATCAGGGGCGGTTCTAAAGGTCCCTGGTCAGGTGCCACTGTAACACGGCGGTACTCACCCCTGCCGCGCCTCCTGCTGGTCGGTCCCGGAATGTCCCTCGGTCCGGCCCTGGAGCGCCCTCGGCAGGCTGGTGACCCGCCTGTTCTCTGGCCCCGGCGTCCCTCCCTGGACCCGGTGCCTGTTATCTATAATTGGGTCTCCCCCTCCCAGGGGAACCCCACGCTACTATCCCCGCCTTGCCTCAGTAGTGGCTACTGTCAATCATTGTCTAGCCCCACACCCTGGGGCAGACTGCAGTATCAGCCCACTCATCACAGGCAAAGGGGGTTTGGACCTGCTGCTTCGTCCTACCCCTAGGTTGCCCTCTGCAACTCCCAGTACCTTTGGCCCTTTGCTAGGCCGCAGCCTGGGGCTTTCCAGGCTGGAGCTTCCCCAGCTCCTCAGCCTTCCCCAGCCCTGCTTCACTCAGGTACCTAGTCTCAGCCTCTAAGCAGCCAGGCCCATCTCTCTGGAGGCAGAGAGACTGTCTCTGGGCTCTGGCTTCCCTGCCTTCTTATAAGCCCCAGGGCTTCAGTTTGGGGCGTGGCCTCCAGCTGCAGCCACTTTCCCAATCAGCCCAGCTCTGTCAGGCCACTTTTAACCCCTTAAAACCCCGGAGCAGGGTCCACCCTGCTACACACCTCCCCCCTTAAAACCCCCACCCCTGGGGATCATGGGGCCTTCTGGCCTGTGCGGCCCGGAGGTGTCCTGCCAGCCGTGCCTGCTTCTCCTCACTGTCTTTTAATTTGCCGGCCAGGGCTTCCTTCTCCTGGCGGACTTTTCGGAGCTCTGCTACGGCCGTCTTCCATGCCTGCTCTGTGGCGTCTAGCTGCACCTGTAGATCCGAGTCCCCCAGGCCCTCTTCCTCAGGGTCTGGGTTCCTTGGTGGCCTGTCCCATAACCACCTGGGTCCATTTGGTTTCTAGGACCTGTCTCTTCTGGACTCCCGCCTCTTGGGCCCCACTCTGTCTGGGTCTCCTTGTTAATGACCTCCCTGGTGATGGTCTGGGTCTGACCCTCTCGCAGGGTCCCCACCATCCCAGCTGCGGTCTTCACCACCTCTCCTGGGTGGCCCACTGGCCGGTCAGCCACTCTCTCGACTGCCTCCAGCTGTGTTGCCCTCCCCACTAGGGGGCAGTCTTTCTTCTGGTGGCCCCGCTCCCGGCAATGCCAACAGGCTCCCCGCCTCGGTATTGCCCGGGCCCCCTGCTTCTTCTCGCTGTCCCTCTCTGGGCCAACCCTTCCTGGGTTGCCCTGGGTCGTGTTCTCTGGGCCTGGGCAGTCTCTCCAAAAATGGCCCGTCTGCCCACACGTCCAGCACGCTGGCAGCTGCCTGGGTTCCCTCACCCGGCAGGCTGCCTGAGGGACCTGCCGCTGCCCCTTCTCTGGGTGAGGCATCCTGCTCCCAGCCCAGTAGGGACAGTCCCTCTTTATGTGTCCTCACCTTGCACAGGCATAACATGTCCGGCGCTCAGCCGTGGGCCTCCTGGTCCCGGCCCTGCGCCTACCCAATCTGTCTCCACGCCTCCGGAACTCTGTCCTGAGGAACTTCACCAGGGCCCGCTGTTCCTCTATCAGCTGGCCCAACTGTCTTTGGAGGGCCCATTGCACCTCCTGCAGTCCCTGTGGGTTCTCAGTCCCCTTTCGCTGGGGTGCTGCCTCGAAACCCCACCCATGGACTACGCCTGGAGTCTCCGCAAAGAAGACCCCGGGATAACAGGGATCCATCACTATCTTGGGTTCCCTGCCCTGGCCCCTTGTATCAGGGGCGGTTCTAAAGGTCCCTGGTCAGGTGCCACTGTAACAGGGTCGGTACTCACCCCCTGCCGCGCCTCCTGCTGGTCGGTCCCGGAATGTCCCTCGGTCCGGCCCTGGAGCGCCCTCGGCAGGCTGGTGACCCGCCTGTTCTCTGGCCCCGGCGTCCCTCCCTGGACCCGGTGCCCGTTATCTATAATTGGGTCTCCCCCTCCCAGGGGAACCCCACGCTACTATCCCCGCCTTGCCTCAGTAGTGGCTACTGTCAGTCATTGTCTAGCCCCACACCCTGGGGCAGACTGCAGTATCAGCCCACTCATCACAGGCAAAGGGGGTTTGGACCTGCTGCTTCGTCCTACCCCTAGGTTGCCCTCTGCAACTCCCAGTACCTTTGGCCCTTTGCTAGGCCGCAGCCTGGGGCTTTCCAGGCTGGAGCTTCCCTAGCTCCTCAGCCTATCCCCCAGCCCTGCTTCACTCAGGTACCTAGTCTCAGCCTCTAAGCAGCCAGGCCCATCTCTCTCTGGAGGCAGAGAGAGACTGTCTCTGGGCTCTGGCTTCCCTGCCTTCTTATAAGCCCCAGGGCTTCAGTTTGGGGCGTGGCCTCCAGCTGCAGCCACTTTCCCAATCAGCCCAGCTCTGTCAGGCCACTTTTAACCCCTTAAAACCCCGGAGCAGGGTCCACCCTGCTACACACCTCCCCCCTTAAAACCCCCACCCCTGGGGATCATGGGGCCTTCTGGCCTGTGCGGCCCGGAGGTGTCCTGCCAGCCGTGCCTGCTTCTCCTCACTGTCTTTTAATTTGCCGGCCAGGGCTTCGTTCTCCTGGCGGACTTTTCGGAGCTCTGCTACGGCCGTCTTCCATGCCTGCTCTGTGGCGTCTAGCTGCACCTGTAGATCCGAGTCCCCCAGGCCCTCTTCCCTCAGGGTCTGGGTTCCCTTGGTGGCCTGTCCCATAACCACCTGGGTCCATTTGGTTTCTAGGACCTGTCTCTTCTGGACTCCCGCCTCTTGCGGGCCCCACTCTGTCTGGGTCTCCTTGTTAATGACCTCCCTGGTGATGGTCTGGGTCTGACCCTCTCGCAGGGTCCCCACCATCCCAGCTGCGGTCTTCACCACCTCTCCTGGGTGGCCCACTGGCCGGTCAGCCACTCTCTCGACTGCCTCCAGCTGTGTTGCCCTCCCCACTAGGGGGCAGTCTTTCTTCTGGTGGCCCCGCTCCCGGCAATGCCAACAGGCTCCCCGCCTCGGTATTGCCCGGGCCCCCTGCTTCTTCTCACTGTCCCTCTCTGGGCCAACCCTTCCTGGGTTGCCCTGGGTCGTGTTCTCTGGGCCTGGGCAGTCTCTCCAAAAATGGCCCGTCTGCCCACACGTCCAGCACGCTGGCAGCTGCCTGGGTTCCCTCACCCAGCAGGCTGCCTGAGGGACCTGCCGCTGCCCCTTCTCTGGGTGAGGCATCCTGCTCCCAGCCCAGTAGGGACAGTCCCTCTTTATGTGTCCTCGCCTTGCACAGGCATAACATGTCCGGCGCTCAGCCGTGGGCCTCCTGGTCCCGGCCCTGCGCCTACCCAATCTGTCTCCACGCCTCTGGAACTCTGTCCTGAGGAACTTCACCAGGGCCCGCTGTTCCTCTATCAGCTGGCCCAACTGTCTTTGGAGGGCCCATTGCACCTCCTGCAGTCCCTGTGGGTCCTCAGTCCCCTTTCGCTGGGGTGCTGCCTCGAAACCCCACCCATGGACTACGCCTGGAGTCTCCGCAAAGAAGACCCCGGGATAACAGGGATCCATCACTCTCTTGGGTTCCCTGCCCTGGCCCCTTGTATCAGGGGCGGTTCTAAAGGTCCCTGGTCAGGTGCCACTGTAACAGGGTCGGTACTCACCCCTGCCGCGCCTCCTGCTGGTCGGTCCCGGAATGTCCCTCGGTCCGGCCCTGGAGCGCCCTCGGCAGGCTGGTGACCCGCCTGTTCTCTGGCCCCGGCGTCCCTCCCTGGACCCGGTGCCTGTTATCTATAATTGGGTCTCCCCCTCCCAGGGGAACCCCACGCTACTATCCCCGCCTTGCCTCAGTAGTGGCTACTGTCAGTCATTGTCTAGCCCCACACCCTGGGGCAGACTGCAGTATCAGCCCACTCATCACAGGCAAAGGGGGTTTGGACCTGCTGCTTCGTCCTACCCCTAGGTTGCCCTCTGCAACTCCCAGTACCTTTGGCCCTTTGCTAGGCCGCAGCCTGGGGCTTTCCAGGCTGGAGCTTCCCTAGCTCCTCAGCCTGTCCCCCAGCCCTGCTTCACTCAGGTACCTAGTCTCAGCCTCTAAGCAGCCAGGCCCATCTCTCTCTGGAGGCAGAGAGAGACTGTCTCTGGGCTCTGGCTTCCCTGCCTTCTTATAAGCCCCAGGGCTTCAGTTTGGGGCGTGGCCTCCAGCTGCAGCCACTTTCCCAATCAGCCCAGCTCTGTCAGGCCACTTTTAACCCCTTAAAACCCCGGAGCAGGGTCCACCCTGCTACACACCTCCCCCCTTAAAACCCCCACCCCTGGGGATCATGGGGCCTTCTGGCCTGTGCGGCCCGGAGGTGTCCTGCCAGCCGTGCCTGCTTCTCCTCACTGTCTTTTAATTTGCCGGCCAGGGCTTCCTTCTCCTGGCGGACTTTTCGGAGCTCTGCTACGGCCGTCTTCCATGCCTGCTCTGTGGCGTCTAGCTGCACCTGTAGATCCGAGTCCCCCAGGCCCTCTTCCCTCAGGGTCTGGGTTCCCTTGGTGGCCTGTCCCATAACCACCTGGGTCCATTTGGTTTCTAGGACCTGTCTCTTCTGGACTCCCGCCTCTTGCGGCCCCACTCTGTCTGGGTCTCCTTGTTAATGACCTCCTGGTGATGGTCTGGGTCTGACCCTCTCGCAGGGTCCCCACCATCCCAGCTGCGGTCTTCACCACCTCTCCTGGGTGGCCCAGTGGCCGGTCAGCCACTCTCTCGACTGCCTCCAGCTGTGCTGCCCTCCCCACTAGGGGGCAGTCTTTCTTCTGGTGGCCCCGCTCCCGGCAATGCCAAGAGGCTCCCGCCTCGGTATTGCCCGGGCCCCTGCTTCTTCTCGCTGTCCTCTCTGGGCCAACCCTTCCTGGGTTGCCCTGGGTCGTGTTCTCTGGGCCTGGGCAGTCTCTCCAAAAATGGCCCGTCTGCCCACACGTCCAGCACGCTGGCAGCTGCCTGGGTTCCCTCACCCGGCAGGCTGCCTGAGGACCTGCCGCTGCCCCTTCTCTGGGTGAGGCATCCTGCTCCCAGCCCAGTAGGGACAGTCCCTCTTTATGTGTCCTCACCTTGCACAGGCATAACATGTCCGGCGCTCAGCCGTGGGCCTCCTGGTCCCGGCCCTGCGCCTACCCAATCTGTCTCCACGCCTCCGGAACTCTGTCCTGAGGAACTTCACCAGGGCCCGCTGTTCCTCTATCAGCTGGCCCAACTGTCTTTGGAGGGCCCATTGCACCTCCTGCAGTCCCTGTGGGTTCTCAGTCCCCTTTCGCTGGGGTGCTGCCTCGAAACCCCACCCATGGACTACGCCTGGAGTCTCCGCAAAGAAGACCCCGGGATAACAGGGATCCATCACTATCTTGGGTTCCCTGCCCTGGCCCCTTGTATCAGGGGCGGTTCTAAAGGTCCCTGGTCAGGTGCCACTGTAACACGGCGGTACTCACCCCTGCCGCGCCTCCTGCTGGTCGGTCCCGGAATGTCCCTCGGTCCGGCCCTGGAGCGCCCTCGGCAGGCTGGTGACCCGCCTGTTCTCTGGCCCCGGCGTCCCTCCCTGGACCCGGTGCCTGTTATCTATAATTGGGTCTCCTCCCAGGGAACCCCACGCTACTATCCCCGCCTTGCCTCAGTAGTGGCTACTGTCAGTCATTGTCTAGCCCCACACCCTGGGGCAGACTGCAGTATCAGCCCACTCATCACAGGCAAAGGGGGTTTGGACCTGCTGCTTCGTCCTACCCCTAGGTTGCCCTCTGCAACTCCCAGTACCTTTGGCCCTTTGCTAGGCCGCAGCCTGGGGCTTTCCAGGCTGGAGCTTCCCTAGCTCCTCAGCCTGTCCCCCAGCCCTGCTTCACTCAGGTACCTAGTCTCAGCCTCTAAGCAGCCAGGCCCATCTCTCTCTGGAGGCAGAGAGAGACTGTCTCTGGGCTCTGGCTTCCCTGCCTTCTTATAAGCCCCAGGGCTTCAGTTTGGGGCGTGGCCTCCAGCTGCAGCCACTTTCCCAATCAGCCCAGCTCTGTCAGGCCACTTTAACCCCTTAAAACCCCGGAGCAGGGTCCACCCTGCTACACACCTCCCCCTTAAAACCCCACCCTGGGGGTCATGGGGCCTTCTGGCCTGTGCGGCCCGGAGGTGTCCTGCCAGCCGTGCCTGCTTCTCCTCACTGTCTTTTAATTTGCCGGCCAGGGCTTCCTTCTCCTGGCGGACTTTTCGGAGCTCTGCTACGGCCGTCTTCCATGCCTGCTCTGTGGCGTCTAGCTGCACCTGTAGATCCGAGTCCCCCAGGCCCTCTTCCCTCAGGGTCTGGGTTCCCTTGGTGGCCTGTCCCATAACCACCTGGGTCCATTTGGTTTCTAGGACCTGTCTCTTCTGGACTCCCGCCTCTTGGCCCCACTCTGTCTGGGTCTCCTTGTTAATGACCTCCCTGGTGATGGTCTGGGTCTGACCCTCTCGCAGGGTCCCCACCATCCCAGCTGCGGTCTTCACCACCTCTCCTGGGTGGCCCACTGGCCGGTCAGCCACTCTCTCGACTGCCTCCAGCTGTGTTGCCCTCCCCACTAGGGGGCAGTCTTTCTTCTGGTGGCCCCGCTCCCGGCAATGCCAACAGGCTCCCCGCCTCGGTATTGCCCGGGCCCCCTGCTTCTTCTCGCTGTCCCTCTCTGGGCCAACCCTTCCTGGGTTGCCCTGGGTCGTGTTCTCTGGGCCTGGGCAGTCTCTCCAAAAATGGCCCGTCTGCCCACACGTCCAGCACGCTGGCAGCTGCCTGGGTTCCCTCACCCGGCAGGCTGCCTGAGGGACCTGCCGCTGCCCCTTCTCTGGGTGAGGCATCCTGCTCCCAGCCCAGTAGGGACAGTCCTCTTTATGTGTCCTCACCTTGCACAGGCATAACATGTCCGCGCTCAGCCGTGGGCCTCCTGGTCCCGGCCCTGCGCCTACCCAATCTGTCTCCACGCCTCCGGAACTCTGTCCTGAGGAACTTCACCAGGGCCCGCTGTTCCTCTATCAGCTGGCCCAACTGTCTTTGGAGGGCCCATTGCACCTCCTGCAGTCCCTGTGGGTTCTCAGTCCCCTTTCGCTGGGGTGCTGCCTCGAAACCCCACCCATGGACTACGCCTGGAGTCTCCGCAAAGAAGACCCCGGGATAACAGGGATCCATCACTCTCTTGGGTTCCCTGCCCTGGCCCCTTGTATCAGGGGCGGTTCTAAAGGTCCCTGGTCAGGTGCCACTGTAACAGGGCGGTACTCACCGCTGCCACGCCTCCTGCTGGTGTCCCTTGGTCCGGCCCTGGAGCACCCCCGGCAGGCTGGTGACCCGCCTGTTCTCTGACCCCGGCGTCCCTCCCTGGACCCGGTGCCCGCTATCTATAATTGGGTCTCCCCCTCCCAGGGGAACCCCACGCTACTATCCCCGCCTTGCCTCAGTAGTGGCTACTGTCAGTCATTGTCTAGCCCCACACCCTGGGGCAGACTGCAGTATCAGCCCACTCATCACAGGCAAAGGGGGTTTGGACCTGCTGCTTCGTCCTACCCCTAGGTTGCCCTCTGCAACTCCCAGTACCTTTGGCCCTTTGCTAGGCCGCAGCCTGGGGCTTTCCAGGCTGGAGCTTCCCTAGCTCCTCAGCCTGTCCCCCAGCCCTGCTTCACTCAGGTACCTAGTCTCAGCCTCTAAGCAGCCAGGCCCATCTCTCTCTGGAGGCAGAGAGAGACTGTCTCTGGGCTCTGGCTTCCCTGCCTTCTTATAAGCCCCAGGGCTTCAGTTTGGGGCGTGGCCTCCAGCTGCAGCCACTTTCCCAATCAGCCCAGCTCTGTCAGGCCACTTTTAACCCCTTAAAACCCCGGAGCAGGGTCCACCCTGCTACACACCTCCCCCCTTAAAACCCCCACCCCTGGGGATCATGGGGCCTTCTGGCCTGTGCGGCCCGGAGGTGTCCTGCCAGCCGTGCCTGCTTCTCCTCACTGTCTTTTAATTTGCCGGCCAGGGCTTCCTTCTCCTGGCGGACTTTTCGGAGCTCTGCTACGGCCGTCTTCCATGCCTGCTCTGTGGCGTCTAGCTGCACCTGTAGATCCGAGTCCCCCAGGCCCTCTTCCCTCAGGGTCTGGGTTCCTTGGTGGCCTGTCCCATAACCACCTGGGTCCATTTGGTTTCTAGGACCTGTCTCTTCTGGACTCCCGCCTCTTGGCGGCCCCACTCTGTCTGGGTCTCCTTGTTAATGACCTCCCTGGTGATGGTCTGGGTCTGACCCTCTCGCAGGGTCCCCACCATCCCAGCTGCGGTCTTCACCACCTCTCCTGGGTGGCCCACTGGCCGGTCAGCCACTCTCTCGACTGCCTCCAGCTGTGTTGCCCTCCCCACTAGGGGGCAGTCTTTCTTCTGGTGGCCCCGCTCCCGGCAATGCCAACAGGCTCCCCGCCTCGGTATTGCCCGGGCCCCCTGCTTCTTCTCACTGTCCCTCTCTGGGCCAACCCTTCCTGGGTTGCCCTGGGTCGTGTTCTCTGGGCCTGGGCAGTCCCTCCAAAAATGGCCCGTCTGCCCACACGTCCAGCACGCTGGCAGCTGCCTGGGTTCCCTCACCCGGCAGGCTGCCCGAGGGACCTGCCGCTGCCCCTTCTCTGGGTGAGGCATCCTGCTCCCAGCCCAGTAGGGACAGTCCCTCTTTATGTGTCCTCGCCTTGCACAGGCATAACATGTCCGGCGCTCAGCCGTGGGCCTCCTGGTCCCGGCCCTGCGCCTACCCAATCTGTCTCCACGCCTCCGGAACTCTGTCCTGAGGAACTTCACCAGGGCCCGCTGTTCCTCTATCAGCTGGCCCAACTGTCTTTGGAGGGCCCATTGCACCTCCTGCAGTCCCTGTGGGTCCTCAGTCCCCTTTCGCTGGGGTGCTGCCTCGAAACCCCACCCATGGACTACGCCTGGAGTCTCCGCAAAGAAGACCCCGGGATAACAGGGATCCATCACTCTCTTGGGTTCCCTGCCCTGGCCCCTTGTATCAGGGGCGGTTCTAAAGGTCCCTGGTCAGGTGCCACTGTAACAGGGCCGTACTCACCCCTGCCGCGCCTCCTGCTGGTCGGTCCCGGAATGTCCCTCGGTCCGGCCCTGGAGCGCCCTCGGCAGGCTGGTGACCCGCCTGTTCTCTGGCCCCGGCGTCCCTCCCTGGACCCGGTGCCCGCTATCTATAATTGGGTCTCCCCCTCCCAGGGGAACCCCACGCTACTATCCCCGCCTTGCCTCAGTAGTGGCTACTGTCAGTCATTGTCTAGCCCCACACCCTGGGGCAGACTGCAGTATCAGCCCACTCATCACAGGCAAAGGGGGTTTGGACCTGCTGCTTCGTCCTACCCCTAGGTTGCCCTCTGCAACTCCCAGTACCTTTGGCCCTTTGCTAGGCCGCAGCCTGGGGCTTTCCAGGCTGGAGCTTCCCTAGCTCCTCAGCCTGTCCCCCAGCCCTGCTTCACTCAGGTACCTAGTCTCAGCCTCTAAGCAGCCAGGCCCATCTCTCTCTGGAGGCAGAGAGAGACTGTCTCTGGGCTCTGGCTTCCCTGCCTTCTTATAAGCCCCAGGGCTTCAGTTTGGGGCGTGGCCTCCAGCTGCAGCCACTTTCCCAATCAGCCCAGCTCTGTCAGGCCACTTTTAACCCCTTAAAACCCCGGAGCAGGGTCCACCCTGCTACACCCCCCCTTAAAACCCCCACCCCTGGGGATCATGGGGCCTTCTGGCCTGTGCGGCCCGGAGGTGTCCTGCCAGCCGTGCCTGCTTCTCCTCACTGTCTTTTAATTTGCCGGCCAGGGCTTCCTTCTCCTGGCGGACTTTTCGGAGCTCTGCTACGGCCGTCTTCCATGCCTGCTCTGTGGCGTCTAGCTGCACCTGTAGATCCGAGTCCCCCAGGCCCTCTTCCCTCAGGGTCTGGGTTCCCTTGGTGGCCTGTCCCATAACCACCTGGGTCCATTTGGTTTCTAGGACCTGTCTCTTCTGGACTCCCGCCTCTTGCGGGCCCCACTCTGTCTGGGTCTCCTTGTTAATGACCTCCCTGGTGATGGTCTGGGTCTGACCCTCTCGCAGGGTCCCCACCATCCCAGCTGCGGTCTTCACCACCTCTCCTGGGTGGCCCACTGGCCGGTCAGCCACTCTCTCGACTGCCTCCAGCTGTGTTGCCCTCCCCACTAGGGGGCAGTCTTTCTTCTGGTGGCCCCGCTCCCGGCAATGCCAACAGGCTCCCCGCCTCGGTATTGCCCGGGCCCCCTGCTTCTTCTCGCTGTCCCTCTCTGGGCCAACCCTTCCTGGGTTGCCCTGGGTCGTGTTCTCTGGGCCTGGGCAGTCTCTCCAAAAATGGCCCGTCTGCCCACACGTCCAGCACGCTGGCAGCTGCCTGGGTTCCCTCACCCGGCAGGCTGCCTGAGGGACCTGCCGCTGCCCCTTCTCTGGGTGAGGCATCCTGCTCCCAGCCCAGTAGGGACAGTCCCTCTTTATGTGTCCTCACCTTGCACAGGCATAACATGTCCGGCGCTCAGCCGTGGGCCTCCTGGTCCCGGCCCTGCGCCTACCCAATCTGTCTCCACGCCTCCGGAACTCTGTCCTGAGGAACTTCACCAGGGCCCGCTGTTCCTCTATCAGCTGGCCCAACTGTCTTTGGAGGGCCCATTGCACCTCCTGCAGTCCCTGTGGGTTCTCAGTCCCCTTTCGCTGGGGTGCTGCCTCGAAACCCCACCCATGGACTACGCCTGGAGTCTCCGCAAAGAAGACCCCGGGATAACAGGGATCCATCACTCTCTTGGGTTCCCTGCCCTGGCCCCTTGTATCAGGGGCGGTTCTAAAGGTCCCTGGTCAGGTGCCACTGTAACAGGGCGGTACTCACCCCTGCCGCGCCTCCTGCTGGTCGGTCCCGGAATGTCCTCGGTCCGGCCCTGAGCGCCTCGGCAGGCTGGTGACCCGCCTGTTCTCTGGCCCCGGCGTCCCTCCCTGGACCCGGTGCCTGTTATCTATAATTGGGTCTCCCCCTCCCAGGGGAACCCCACGCTACTATCCCCGCCTTGCCTCAGTAGTGGCTACTGTCAGTCATTGTCTAGCCCCACACCCTGGGGCAGACTGCAGTATCAGCCCACTCATCACAGGCAAAGGGGGTTTGGACCTGCTGCTTCGTCCTACCCCTAGGTTGCCCTCTGCAACTCCCAGTACCTTTGGCCCTTTGCTAGGCCGCAGCCTGGGGCTTTCCAGGCTGGAGCTTCCCTAGCTCCTCAGCCTGTCCCCCAGCCCTGCTTCACTCAGGTACCTAGTCTCAGCCTCTAAGCAGCCAGGCCCATCTCTCTCTGGAGGCAGAGAGAGACTGTCTCTGGGCTCTGGCTTCCCTGCCTTCTTATAAGCCCCAGGGCTTCAGTTTGGGGCGTGGCCTCCAGCTGCAGCCACTTTCCCAATCAGCCCAGCTCTGTCAGGCCACTTTTAACCCCTTAAAACCCCGGAGCAGGGTCCACCCTGCTACACCAAGCATCTTTGCCACTGAACTGAGCCTATGTTCGTTCTTAAACGTAACATTTAAGTCTGATGAATCAACACACTGCACCATCTGCTAGTGCTGCTGTTGTTGGAGCTCTGAGGACAACACTAGCAGCATTACCAGTGTTGTAGCACCAACAGCACTTAGCAACAAAAACAGCAGTTGGTAATTGCACAATCATAGACATGTCAGGCTGGAAGGGACCTCAAGATATCATCAAATGGATCCCTCTGCATGGAGGCAGGATCAAGTGAACCTAGACCATTCCTGACAGAGGGTTTGTTCCACCTGTTCTTAACAACCTCCGACAATGAGGATTCCACAACCTGCCTTGGAAGCTTATTCTAGAGCTGAAATTCCTGTATCATTACAAAGTTTTTCCTACTATTGAACCTAAATCTCCATTGCAGCAAATTTAGCCAATTACTTCTTGTACTATCTGCAGTGGGCACTGAAAGCAATTGATCACTGTCCTCTTTATATCATCACTACACTGGTATCATGCCTCCCCTCAGTCTTCTTTTCTCAAGACTAAACATGCACAGTGTTTTTAACCTTTCCTCCTAGGTCAGATTCTCTAAACCTTTGATCATTTTTGTTTCTCTCCTCTGGATTGTCTCTAATTTGGCCACATCTTTCCTAAAGTGTGATACCCAGAATTGCATACAGTCCCCTGGCTCACACCTCACCAGTTCCCAGAAGAATGAGACAATGACATCTCATATCTCACATACAACACTCCTTTAATGCTTCCCGGAATGACATTAGTCTTTTCTGTGACCGCATAAAATTGTTGACTCACATTCAATTTGTGATGCTCTTGGTACCCCTTGAACCCAGGCATGCAGAGCACAACAGATTGGCAATCTAGCACCTTAACCAGTCATTTTATCAGCCGAACGGCCCCTTTACCACCAGCTGTCCCTTGGTCAGCCAAGGCCAGGCACCCAAGCCAGGGTGGAACAGACGAAGCAGGGGACACCTGTAATGAGACCTGTGGTGTAGAGGCTTCATGCTTGATTCTCATTATTTTATGCAAGGTTTGAGTTCTACCTGGTGTCGGAAGTGCTGCTTCATCCAATTTGTGGGGGGCTTTTACTCTTCTTTTGGTGACCATATGGCTTAGCTAGTGGAAGAGGTGCATAAGACCAGCCAAGTGGTTGCCTCCACAAAATGAAGAAGTGACAGCCCACAACCAACTGGGACAGCAGTGCACAATAGATTTAGTAGTCTAGGGCCTTAACCACTGAGACATCTTGCATGATATGGCTATGGGCTTTGTATGCCTGCAGGCCAGCTTATGTTTCCCTGTCTACATTCACTTGGGTGCGTGGTCCCATTTGATGAAATAATACCTCATGTGAACAACACTCCACTGGGTAAAGAGGTGGCTGAGGAATCAAGGCTGATCCTTTGTGTTTGTCTTGGTGGGTTTGAATCCTGCTGATAGCCAGCCTTTCCTTTGGCAGTGGTGGACACTGGCTCTTTCCTCTTGAGGTTCTCACTACTCCAGCATGTTTTACTATAAAAATAAAAAATGTTGTAGCGGTGTTGGTCCCAGGATAGCAGAGCAGGGTAGCTGGAAAGTTGGTCCTTTGGAAGGTTTGACCTCACCAGCCTTGTCTGGCTAATAAAAACCAGACACACCTAACAAACTGGGGGCCCTACAGTCCCTTGACCAGCTGGACTCCAGGCCGGCTCACAAAGGTGGGAATTTTGCCTGGTGCCTCTCCAGCGCTGGCGCCTCAGCAGGCAGAGCCCGTCTCTTCCCAACTGTCATAAATAGTTAGTTAAGGGTTAAGTTTCCACCTGTAAAGGGTTAACACATAGTACCTGGTGAACACCTGACCTGAGGACGAATCAGGGAAGCGAATTTAAAATTCCTAGGAGGGAACTTTTTCTCTCTCTTCTGGTGTGTTTTGTTCTTAGCCGTTTGGAGTTACAAGGGTCCAGATGTTTAATCAAGTCTTCTGCAAGTTTCCATCTTTCTGAACTAATTTCTTCTAGTCAGGATAGTGAGTATTAGAAAGGTACTTTGTGTCCTCATCTAATAATCCTATGTTTGCAATTCTGTGTGTTTGTTATTGATTATTCTTAATTCTGCCTGTATTGTTTGTACTGAGAAGGAGGGAGGATTCTCTCCAGAAATTGATAAGGTTATACCCTATGAATGTCCAGCTTGGACTCATAGAGATTGTGTATTTTCTTGTTTTTCTTTTAATAAATTATTTCTATAAAGATTTGATTAAATCCCTTCTACTGTGGATACAGGGGGAGGGGGCTAAGAAACTCTCTCTCAGTGGTGAGACAAGCTTATCTCCGGGCAGAGAGGGGAGGGAGGAGACGGGGAGGTTTCTCCCTCTGTGAGTTGATCTGTGTTTCCCCAGGGAACGTCTTTGGAAAGAGGAGGGGGGAAACAGGGGTGTCCCGGCCCATGTAAATTGACCGGGTGGTGGCAGCAAAAAGGAGACCAACCCTAGGATTTTAGGGTGGGGGGATACATGCTGGTCCTCAACTTGAAACCCCCCAGTTTCAAGTGAGGGTGAGACCATGACATGGTGGCAGGCGGTGTTTCGAACCCATTGATAGAGGCACGTTTTTTTCTACCTAGAGCACTCTGCAGCAATACAGGGCTGTCGGTTGCACTGCCCTCCTGCTGAGAGGTGTGTCTTTCCTTTGTGATATCAGGTATCACTCAGGATTCCTAAGGTGGGGGGAAGTGCTCCGGCCCACGTAAATTGACCGGGTGGTGGCAGCAAAAAGGAGACCTACCCTAGGATTTTAGGGTGGGGGGATACATGCTGGTCCTCAACTTGAAACCCCCCAGTTTCAAGTGAGGGTGAGACCATGACACCAACGCTCGCTCGGGCGTCTGGCCGTGGCTGAGCAATGCCAGCATAACCCCCATGTTTGCATTTCAGGGCGCGGTGATGTCACTAGGGGAGCAAACAGTCAGGGGCTACATGGCCCTTTGCTCTGTGGGCTGGAGACTTGCTGGAGCCTGGTGGGGCCCTGCTGGGATGGGCCGAACCCTCCAGCCCTGGGTGCAGCGAGCTCGGGGGATGGGCCAGAGCCGCCTTCAGCAACTTGGGAAACTCCTGTGGGGGGAGGGGCCTGGCGAGTAGAGTCAACGACAAGACCGTCAAGGGGGGGAACGGCCAACTGCTACATTGTGGGGGATGGCAGCAGGAGGGGAGACCAAAGGTCACCTGAGGGAAGACCTCAATAGGCTGGGGATGGGGTGAGGAAAAGCCCTCAGATAAGAGGGGGCCAGTGGGGTGGAGGGAGAGGACAGGGGTTTGGCAGAGGGAAGAGAGGGTAGAAATGGGGAAGGGGAGGAGAAGGGAATGGGGTGGAGATGGGGGAGGAGAACAGGGGATGGAAACAGGATGGGGGAGGGGAGAGGAGCAGGATAGAAACATGGCCGGGGAGTGTGAGGACCAGGGGAACTCCCCTTTTTTTCTCTGGGCACCCAGGGTTCTCCTCCACATGCAAGAGTGAAAATAAAGCCCCCGACTTTCCCAGCTGCCCCCATCATGGGGCAGGGATCCACTGACAGAGAGGGGTGGTTGTAGGAGGAGATCCTTCATGTCACATGGGATATGCTGGGACCCCAAGTGACAGAGACATGGGGAAGCCGTACAGCAGAGAGTCCCCTCCCACACACTCCACGTTGCCTTCAGAGGAGGTGACCCTTCTCCCCCCATTCCTGAAGCTAAAGGGCGAGTCCCGAAGCTGAGGGGTTGCTTCAGGATCAGTGTCTGGGGGTTTCATCCATTTCCGATGGGTGTATTTTGAAGGTGCATCTGCGATGTGTCTACGTCTGTGTGTTATTGGAGGGTCACTTGTGGATGGAGCTGGGCGACGAATTGATGTTTCAGGCCGGCAGCAACCTGAAAACTAAGAGCAGGGATTCAGATCGGTTCTAAACACGTTTGGAATTCACCAGTAAACCGGGAAAGTCTGTTTTCTGTTGTAGAAAAGTTTTCATTCAGGGTAGCTTCCTAAAAGTGCCTCCTCATCCCAACCTTTGCCCCAGGGTTGATTCACTTGTCTGGGATGTGGGAAATCCACATTTGCAAACAAGGTTTGGAGCAGGGTCTTGAACTCAGCGTGAGCATCCTCACCCCCATGGCATAGGCCATTCTAGGCTGGGCTGCTCTCAGGTGGAGACTGTTCCACTTCGTATAACTACTTAAATATTAATTGGGACATACAGCAAGTGAGTGAGAATGACTCTCCAGGCTGGGGATTGAAGGACTTAGCTGGGCAGTAGGAGCTATGGATTCAAATCTCTCCTCCGAATGAGGAAGAGAGAAGATTTTAGTCAGCATCTTCTTCCTCTCGAGTGCCTTAATGACTAGGCTGCAGAGTCATTCTCCTGCTCTTTGGCCCAAGGAGTAGCAAATTTTCAGCTGCTGTTTAGGGATTATACACACACTTTTGAAGCTGGCCTGAACAATGTGTTAAAAACCTTTGTCCAGAAAATATTGTCAAATTTGTGAATAGTCTTGGGTTGGCCAAAACATTATTTTTCAGCAAGTAAACTATTCATCCAGAATTTTTTTGCCCAGTTCAGCTTGTTTGTTGTTGTGGGGTCATTGCTGAGTGCCAGGACTGCACACAAAGGGGTTTGTTTGAAGGTTTTTGTGACTGCACACAAAGGGGTTGCATTTTGATTTAATTTTGTTGGTGCATCCATGAGCAGTGGGACACTTTCCATGTGGGATTGTTATTGTAGGGTTGGCCATAAGTACTGAGGCTACTCATATGTTGGGGCTGCCGGCATACTGGTTTGTTATCAGAGGGTCTTTTTGTGAACTGTGGGGCCACTCCTGCTGCTTTGTTTTTATAGTGTTGATTGTGAGTGCATGGACTGCAATCACACTGGTTTGTTATTGTAGGGTTGCTCATGAATGCTGGGTTTGTTGTTAATAACAACAGTGAAGTGGAATGAGAATCCCCAGTTATTTCCATGTGTATATTGCCACCCTGGTCAGAGTGAAAGCCCCATGTGGGGTGAGGCTGTTCACTGGGGATAGGGAGGTGACTTTGCTGTCTGGGAGAGACCTCTCTGTATTTCTCTGCTTTGTTTCCCCAACTCTGCCCAGTAGCAGAAATTGCTTCTCTCCCAAAGTCACCCCTTGGGGGGTTGGTTTCTTTCATAAACCGCACTGCTGGGATAAGGGAAGGTCTGTGGGTTTGGGCCTTGCCCCCCTAAGGGTTCACCTATTTCCCCGACAGCAGAGCGAGTGAGAAACTGAAGCCACCATAGCTGGGATGAGGAATCCTAGTAAGAGCCCCACATGTCAGGAACCCCCAACACTGTAATATGTGACTGAGGGAGTGGGGTCAGTGGCGGTCACAGCAATGGACACACACACTGCTGGAGGAAAGCAGGCCATGCCCCATCCCTGTGTCTGCTCTGGAGCAGAAGCAGAAGCCCTTGAACCTGAGATGTCAGGGGATGGCAGGGAATTGCAGCCCAGACCCCTGAGGATGCAGCAAGCAGGAGAAGAGGCAGCAAGGTGAGCGCACTGGATTATTAAATCATTTTTTTATTGGTTTTTACCCTGTGTGTGTTTGGCAATTAGAGTGACCACCTTTGAAATGCAAAAAATCTGGCACCCATCGCCCCAGAAAGCAAAGCTGCTGCAATCCCAACCCCAAGGCAACTCCACAAGTCAGCCACTTCAACAACCACTTATAGTGTCTAGAGAGATAACACATCTAGAGAAGATTGACCACATCACACGTCTCCTCACTCTCCTGTGACTCAAACCCACACACGTGTGAGGTGCTTGCGTGTTGGTCTGCAGATAGCGGCTGTATTTTCCACAGTTTTGCTCTATTATTGCTTTAACTGCAGATGTGGGATCACGACAGCATCTTTAGCTGGACACAGAAACTTTTAACATTTGATATCCCAGTGTATTGTGATAATAATACACGTCTTGAGACCATGGATGGCGCATGATCCCAATCTGTTGGGGAGGTTAGCCCTTCGGCTCTGCGCCTTCCACCCGAGGCTCCGCCCCTACCTTGCCCCTTCTCCCCCCCCCTTGTTCGCTGGAGCCCTACCCCCCATCACCGCAGCAATACGAGCCCCAGCTGAACTGCCCACAGCACTGGCCCACCTGTCCCAGCTGCCCTGAGACCCAGGCTGCCAGCTGATCCGCCCTGCCTGCCCCAGCTGCCCCGGGCCACTGGCCACCCTGAGTCCCAGGCCACTGGCTGACCTGAGTTGACCTGACCCCTGGGCTGCCAGCTGGTCCATGTACCGGCCCCAACCACCAGGCCTCTGGACAGCCTGAGTCACCCTTGGCCACCGGCTGGCTTGAGCCATTGGTCAAATCGAGCCCCAAACTCTAGGTTGCTGGCCCGAGTTGAGCCCCCGTCAACTTCATGGGAGAGGGGAAGTGGGGGCGGGTCATTGGGGCTTAGCCTCCCCTGGCCTATTATACCCGCCACTCATGCTTTAGACCCACATAAAAGAAACTCAGCAGGATAAATTATTTTTCTGTTGGCAAATCCATAAAAAAAACCGTCCAGGCCGGTCAAATCCTGGGTAGGTGGTAATCCTATTGGCAATGGCAGTGCTATTTACTTTTTTTTTTTTTTGCAATAATGTTGCTTCTTCTATACACTGACTTGTTTAATTTGTGGTTTTCTTTTGAGTGCTGCATATGCTGCTTTATTACTGTGGGGTCAGACACTGAGTCTGTGCACACACTGGTTTGTTGTCATTTCTATGTTTGCCCTGGTTCTTAACACCCTTGTGATGACCCCAGATGTTATTTGCCCTGACTTTAGAAGGGGAAACTGAAGTATACAGACAGGAGGTAACTTAACAAAGCTCACACAGTGAGTCATTAGCACAGCTGGGAATAGAACCCAGGAATCCAGCAAGCCCTGGGCATTAGCCTCAAAAGCCTTCCTCCCACCCTCTGCAACAGGAAGTCTCATTTCTTGTCAGTACACAGAACTGACACCATTGGCCATAGAAGCAAAACATAACTGGCCCTGGGGACTGGAATCTGTCTGGATTAGGATGCACTGGTAGTTACACCGTAGCTAGGGTTGTATTAAAGACATTTGTATTTTGACAATGTAAAGAATGGGGAATATAGTTAGTTAAACACACTCACAACGGTTCAAAGAACTTGAACTAGCAACACAAAACAAAGGTGCAAGAGAGAAAGACTTGTTGAGGGAGGGATAGCTCAGTGGTTTGAGTATTGGCCTGCTAAGCCCAGCATTGTGAGTTACAGTTCTTGAGGGGACCAAGTGGGGGGTTGGACTAGATAATCTCTTGAGGTTCCTTCCAGCCTTGATATTCTATAATTCCCAAATATACCAGTGACTGCAGCATGATCTAGAGACGTTGCTCAGGTGCTAACTGTACCAGCAGCAGGGCCTATGTCGCTTGTTGGAAAGCTCACAACATGGCCAGATTTTCCAGAGATTGGCTCTCAGTTAGGTTCCTAAATGCAGTGGCTAGATTTTCCAAAGCACCCAGGACCCATAGCTGTCAATCATGGCTCTCAAATGAGAGTTTTTATCAGCTGCTCAGTGCTGGCACTTACAGAAATCTGGCCATCAGTCAAGGATTCCTGCCAAACATCAGCTCAGACCCCTACACCAAAGCAATGTAATTGCTTCATTTAGTGACTGCTTTCCATGGAGCCAAATACTGCCATGACATTCTCTTGCATCCTATGGATGAGGCTAACAGACAGTTTCACTATGCCATAGCTTGTGACTAATACTTTTTCTTTGTTATTTATATTTCACCACATCCCTACAAACCTGCATGACATTAAACACACCTGCGAATTCAAAGGCGACCCTGATGCTATTGTCAGTTCTCATGATTTCACAGCACATGTCATAATATTTGCTGTTTTTCATAAAGTCCAACCCCTGAGGTGCTGGGATTATGTGAGAATCTTGGGTTTTGTTGAAATGTGTAAATTTCTAGCCCTCCTGGTTGTGAAGAACACCTGGAAAACTTGATCTCCAAAAGGTCAAACAACAGAAGTCAAATAAAAGCAAGCAAGATGCATAGTTTAAAAACAATCTCATGAATTCTTGAGTTAATCTTGGGATTTTGCAGGGGCTGCCTCATGAGTTTCGGATATTTTGGGTTAGCAGTGGAATCACTAAACAGAGCTGAGAGGACTTGGGAGCTGAGTTGTCAATATAAAGAGTCAGGGGGTAGGAATACAGAGTTTGGGTATTTTTCCCAATTTTATTCAGAAGTAACTTTTTTTTTTCTAAAATAGAAAAAAAGTAGCATTTGCCCTAAGAATATTCCAGTGTCCTACTGCACTTGAAGTCACTGTGCATTGTCTACCTGTGGCCTCAGAGAAGGTCTCCCACTTTCTTACTGCATGGCTGCTACAGTTGCTTCTGATTTCGGGAGGGTCTTTGATGTGGCTGGGCTGTGACTAGCACTGCATTTCAGCAACTGGAGCATTAATGACATCTGCCCCGCTGCAGAGTGATCGCTGCGTATGTCGGTGTCTCTTCTCTCTGGGGCGGTGGATGCTTTAAGATAAAAGACAGTAATGTTACTTTTCTCCTAAGCCAACTTAAGACCGGAGAAATGAAGCCATAAAATGCTCCTCTGACAGCACTGCTGTATGTACATCACGAGCAGTTCTAATGGGCATTTAGGCTGGGAAACACCATTGGCCTCACTTCCTACATCAACCCCTCTGAGCCATGCAGCTCAGATTTCCCCCTCTCCAGCCTTTGTCTGGCCCTTTTTTGCCCTCCAGCTGGAAAGAGCTTTTGGGCAGAGTGCTGGCTGGAAAGAGGCTTGGAGCTGGGAATCAAAGAAAGTGATGTTATGTAAATAAATGGGGTTGCATCTCTGAACATACCTGTCTCTGTCATCACTTTCACCTCTCAGTTTTACTATGCACAAGACCTATATTATTGGCTAATAATTTAGGTCAAAGAAGAACCAATATGTATAATATTGAGAGGGATAAAACAGCTTCGGAATTCATGAGTCACAAAAAATCTCTTGCATCCAACGAAGTGGGTATTCACCCACGAAAGGTCGTGCTGCAAAACGTCTGTTAGTCTATTAGGTGCCACAGGACTCTTTGCTGCTTTTAAAAAATCTCTGCAAGTAGTACCCTGTGCTAGAGTGAATTACTAAAAACTCAAAGGGATAAATCGGCATTTGTTAGCATAGAATCATAGAAGACTAGGGTTGGAAGAGACCTCAGAAGGTCATCCAGTCCAACCCCCTGCTCAAAGCAGGACCAATCCCCAACTAAAACATCCCACCCAGGGCTTTGTCAAGCCGGGCCTTAAAAACTGCTAAGGATGGAGATTCCACCACCTTCGTAGGTAATACATTCCAGTGCTTCACCACCTTCCTAGTGAAATAGTGTTTCCTAATATCCAACCTAGACCTCCCCCACTGCAACTTGAGATCATTGTTCCTTGTTCTGTCATCTGCCACCACTGAGAATAGCCTAGTTCTATCCTTTTCGGAACCCCCCCCTTGAAGTAGCTGAAGGCTGCTATCAAATCCCCCTTTACTCTTCTTTTCTGCAGACTAAAAAAGCCCAGTTCCATCTTCTGCTCATAAGTCATATGCCCCAGCCTCCTAATAACTTTCATTGCCCTCTTCTGGACTCTGTAATTTCTTCACATCCTTTTAGGGAGGGTGGCGAAAACTGGACACAGTACTCCAAATGTGGCCTCACCAGTGCTGAATAGAGGGGAATAATCACTTCCCTTGATCTGCTGGCAATATTCCTACTAATGCAGCTCAATATGCCATTAGCCGTCTTGGCAACAAGGGCACACTGTTGACTCATATCTAGCTTCTCATCCACTGTAATTCCCAGGTCCTTTTCTGCAGAACTGCTGCTTAGCCAGTTGGTCCCCAGCCTGTAGCAGTGCATGGGATTCTTCTGTCCTAAGTGCAGGACTCTGCACTTCTCCTTGTTGAACCTTATCAGATTTTTATTGACCCAATCCTCCAATTTGTCTAAGTCCCTCTGGACCCCATCCCTACCTTCCAGCATATCTACCTCTCACCCCAGCTCAGTGTCATCCCACAGATTTGCAGAGGGTGCAATCCATCCCATCATCCAGATCATTAATGCATAAGAACAGCCAAAGTAATTCTAGGAAAATCTCTGGAAAGTGAATGAAACTCCCTCTCTCTGAGATCACTGGAATTGTTTGCCCCAAACTTTCAGGACAAGATCTACATAGTGATGAGACGTGGTAATTAAATTTCATACTCTCTGGAATGGGTTTGTGGAGGTGTGTGTGACAATAAGAGCAATGACAGGATGCTAACTTCAACCTTAACTCTGAGGAGACCAGCTACCCCTCCATGATAACAGCGCACAGCTCCTCCCTTTGTAACACTGCTTTAAACACTCAATAAAATGTTACATATTAAAAATAATAATAATAATACTAGGACAGAACTTCAGTGACCCAAACTCCTCCCATGCATCTTTAGAGGAGGAGAAATAAAAATCCAAATTCTTTGCCAGTATCAGCTGGAATGTGGACAAATAATTATCGTAAGGAAGCAATTGGGGGACAGAAGCTCTTTCCCTGCCACTAACATGGTACCAGAGTGTGAGCACCACCGCACAGCCGCTGCTGGCAGTTTGAGACCGTGCACACCCCACTGACACCTACAGCGCATGGAGACCCATTGGGGGAAATCCTGCCCCCATTGAAGTCAATGGAAAACTCCCAGGATTTCACTCCTTGCCTGTCCTTCTTCCCCTGTGGGAGGCCCATGGTAGGGAGGGTTACCAGAAAATGGTGCTGGTGCATCATTAATAGGATCCATTTCACTAGACCCGATTCCCACTTGGGTAACATTTTGGAGGTTTTCAAACCTGCCTGAGGAATTTGACTATCCAGTTCCCAGGAGTTTGAATGGGAATTTTGAAACCTTTAAACATCCCTGCCTTGGTTATTTGTTTTTTGTTTGACTGCAGAGGCTGGTAGGGAACGCCCTTCTGTATCTGGATAGATTTTCAGGCCCCGGGGGATTCTGCCCTATCACTGTGGTGTGGAGTTTGGGAAGGATATTTTCATCTTGCCTGGATGCTGGTCTGTGGTGGGCAAGGCCTGACTGTCCAGGCTAACAGCAGATGTGGGAGGCAGGTACCCACTCCTGCATGGAGATCTGGGGTAGCAGCGGTGAGACCAGGGTAACAGACACAACCAGAAGACTGGGAATTCTGAGTAAATCCATGTTCCAAGCCCAGGGGTCACTGCTGAGCTGGAACAGGCAAACAAATCACCCTTTTCTATCACTTCACTTTGTCGTTAATAAAAGCTGAGACTCACCCTGGAGCTTCGCACCCAATTCACGGAGGCATCTGGGGAGAGAATGACAGTTACATATGGTCACTGAGGTGTAAATGCCCTTAAGGGAAGGCAACTCGCTGAGCACAAACTATAACCCCCGAGCTCCTACCTCTCCCCCAGCCAGGGCAGGGCTCCCCTGTGGGCAGCACTGAGCACAATGGAGCCTGATCCTGATTAGGGTCGCTAGGTGATACTGAAGCAGAAGGATTTAATGCGGCTGTTGAAGATGTTCAATGGAAACTGTCTGTCTGGGTTTTCAACAGAGCTGTTTTGTCAGAAACAGCATCAGTTTTTGGCAGAAAAATTCAACATTTTTTTCAAAAAAGGAGTGCCCAAAACTGAAATATTTTGGCCAAAAGCAGAAATATTCTGATTCAAATACCACCTGGGTGACACGTGGGACTTGTAGTTCAATTGCCTCATGCTGATATTCTCCTCTATAGGTTGAGCTGGCTGGCTGGACCTCATCTCCCATGATACACTGCAACCAGGGATTCCCATGATGTACTACTTCCCATCACCAAGAGGGGAGAAAGTGGGAGAGCCAGAGAGCCCAGCTCAAAGAGACCAGGAGCATGAGACACCTGAACTACAGCTCCCATGCGGCACTGTTGTACCCGGCTCCCAGGGAAGGGGCTGGAACACTTTCCAAGGGGAGCTTTGCCCAGGATGTGTCCTTTCCATGAAGGACGGGAAGTGGTAGCACTTTAGCTCAGTCCCCTAAGCCATGGCAATCCAGTACAGGGGATAACGGGCTAAGGATGGGACAAAGCCCGCTTTTATAACAGGAAGTTTGTTATTTTAACTCTTGGCCTGACAGTCTGATCCGGGATCTGTGCAGCCACCACCAATTAACACATTTACCCCAACCCCCGCCTTTCTCTCTCATGTGCATGTGACCCCAGTAACCCCAATACTCTACAAAAGCTCTTACATTCAATATGATCTTCAGGAGTGTTGCTGGTGTCGTGCTGAGCTCGTTCCCTGTGGGGAGTAATAAGGACAGGGGGTATCAGTGACGCTATGTGCTCTCTCTCTGTCACCTTGGTGCCACTGAGTCTGTTTTCAGAGGTCCAGCTGTGAGGAGATTTCTTCCCATGACTGGTTCTGCTGTTAGGACCTTACATCTTCATTCAGCTAACACTCAGTGAAAAGGCAGCAAATCCAACTTCTGGATAATCAGTGAAAATGGTGGCTTCACCATTTATGTAGGGAAAGTCTAATAAAACTGAGACTTGAACATCCTGTTCTACTTCAGCAAAATGGTCAAGAAACCAACTAACCAAAACCCCACTAGGTCAGCACAGAGTTAAGCTTGAGGGGAACTGAAAATCCCTGACATTTCAGAACAGAAGTTGAAGAGAACTCGGTTGTTTTCACAAAGTTAGAACTGGATGACATATTTCCACAGAATTTTTTTCATGAATAATAGTTTAACCAAAATCAAATATTTGGCCAAAACTATATTTAATGAAATTTTCAATGAAAAAGGCTTAAACAAAATGCTCATTTTGTTTTCTTTTGACTGAATATTTTTGTTTTGTTTCACTTTCAATTATTTTGTCAGAAAAAAACATTTTTTGTAAAAAAATTGAAGAAAATTGTTTATTTGAATTTTTTTCATTCAAATAAAACTAGAATTTTGGCCCAGGGCTGCTCACAATGTAGAAAGACAGAATGTTCATCATTAAGGCTCAGCTCTGCACAGTGTGGAAATGCAGCTTTAGATCCCCACTTCTGGCCCAGTCAGCTAACTAGCTCCCACGTCCCAGAAGGGCATGGTGGGGGTGTTTGGGGGCAGAGATTGGTCATACGGGAGGAGGAGGGAGGGAGGGAATATTTGGGGAAAGGCAGCTAAGGAGCCCTATGGATGGGGTGCAGGAGGCAGGCAGGGAACATACACTGTTGGGAGTCGGGGTGAAGGCTCCCAGTACCAAGGGTCTGTGTGTCATGTCCTCTGTTCCCCCACCAGTTTTATTGGCAGAGTTGCTGCACTGGGAATCCAGGCTAGGCTGAACACTGGCAGAGCCTGGAAACTGTCCTTAGTCTCCCCATGCACCTTTTCCTCTCTGTGTGCATCTGGTCACCCCATGGACTCCCTGGACTCCCACCTGGCTCTCTCTGCCCCACCCACAGGGCTGGCTTCTCTCCGTATCATATCTGGCTGGGCCGGGGCCAATTAGATTTGCTGGAGTCCCTCTTGGGGCAATGTGCAACTCTGGGGCTGTGAGGCCGGCATGGGCCAGGCAGAGTTTAGAACAAGTGCATGGGCCTGTGGCCCTCAGAAGGGCAGCAGTGGGCCCGGCGGGCTGCAGAAGGTGACTGGGAAGTGGGGGGGAGAGGAGAAGGAGTTTGGGAGAGCCCTGAGTGGCAGGTGCTGGCTGCAGAGCAGTGGGGAAGAACCCTTAGACACTGTATGAGGGGTCCCTGCAGAGTCTGTGTGTGTGGCGGGTGGGGGAGGGTTCCCTCAAAACCCCCTGACAGGGTGGTGGGCAGACAGAGAGTCAGCAGCACTTAGCAGCTCCAATGAAACTGTGGGCAGCCTGGGGCCCAATGAGCTGGTCCCCCTGGGCCATGCTGCAAAGGCAACTGGCTCAGAGTCCCTTCTGCACAGTGTGTTGTTCACATGGAGAGCGTGCTCTGAATCCCCATGGGAGTCCCTGCTGCCCGGCTCTCCCCAGCAGGTGGGGGAGCGCTACGACTACCCCATCCATAGACCTGCATAGAAATCACAGATTCTGTGAGGGAAGTCACTGTGGGTGTTTCGGGGCGTGTCATGTGTGGATGCGCCGAGACTGGCACTAAACCAGATGTAGCCGATGGAGCTAACATTGGGTGATACCCACTGCAGCTGGATGGAATGGAGACCCTTGGTTCCCAGCCAGGCCTGGCCATTCCCAGCTTTGCCCCAGAAGAACAGACCCAGTTATAGCGAACTGGATGGTTCAGTCGGTGTTCCTTTGTTGCCAACCAGCTCCAACATCCCCTGAGTGTGAAGCAGGGTCACTTTCATTCTTTCAAACATCTTGGGGTGATTTTCGAACACACTCACTCTGCTGTCAGTGATTTTGATGGGAATATGTCACTTTGGCACACCTCTTCCTTAAAGTGTCTTCTCCTAACCCCCAGATACCATCCCAACTAGGGAGTTCATCCTTCCTTGGCCTTTTAAAAAATTCCTCCAGAACAGACTGAAACCCTCTGCATCAGGAGAGCTGAGCTACTCAGCTGCCAGCCCTTCGGTGAGGCAGAGAGAAGGGACCCAGAAAGAAAACGAGATGGGAGAGGGAATAATCTCCTCCTACCTTTGATCACTTGGTAGAGATGCAACTGGAAGCAGTAAGACAATGTGATCAGATATGAGGACGCGTTTTCTCGTGGGCAGAGAAAGAGAGAGAGAGAGACAGAAAATGAGTGACATGGCCCAAATTCATCATCACATTAATGCAGAGCCCCATCCCCATGGCCCAACCCAGCGCTCTCCTCAATGAGCCCCACTGATTGCCCCTGGGAGCGGTGTGGCCAAGTCTGAAAATGTTAATGGCAATCTCATGGCATTTCATGTTCTATGTAAATTCCTAGATCTGAGAGTCAGGGGCTTCAGTGAGAATCTTGGCTTTCATTTAAAAAAAAAAGGTAAATTTTTAAGCCTCATGTTTGGGGAGAAAAGCCTGAAAATGTGTCTGAGAGACCCCACAAAGATCAAATCCCCCAGGCAAATACAAAGAACCCACACTGGTGACTTGTTGGAAATCCCATGAGTTTTAAGCCAGTCTCGAGATTGTTGGGGTGATTCAAGTGCTGTGAAAGCTTGGAGCTGGGGACACTGTGTGAGGAAAGGTTGACAGGGCAGATCTGTGTCCAAAGCTCTATTTTCAGAGTTGTTAGATCCTGATTCAGGAAACCACTTACACTTGGGCACATGTGTAAGGGCCTTTCTTGACTAGAGGATGCCTTCCTAAATTTCAGCCTTAGTTACCAGCGTTTCGATATTTCATTCATACACTTGCTCCTGGCTGACTCCTAGATTATAACCATCTATGGGGCAGAGGCTGTCCCGTTCATTACTGATCTGTGCAGCACCTGGCACAGTGAAGGCCTGATTCCTGGTTAAGGCTCCAGGGAACTACAGTAACATACTTAATATATAATGTACAGCACCTACCACAGTGGGGCTCTGATCCCTTACTGGGGCTCCAGGGTTCTATTGTAATACAAAAGCAGCAAAGAATCCTGTGGCACCTTATAGACTAACAGACGTTTTGCAGCATGAGCTTTCGTGGGTGAATACCCACTTCATCGGATCCAAGTAGTGGAAATTTCCAGGGGCAGGTATATATATGCAAGCAAGAAGCAAGCTAGAGATAACGAGGTTAGATCAATCAGGGAGGATGAGGCCCTGTTCTAGCAGTTGAGGTGTGAAAACTAAGGGAGGAGAAACTGGTTCTTAGTTGGCAAGCCATTCACAGTCTTCGTTTAATCCTGAGCTGATGGTGTCAAATTTGCAGATGAACTGAAGCTCAGCAGTTTCTCTTTGAAATCTGGTCCTAAAGTTTTTTTGCTGCAGGATGGCCACCTTAAGATCTGCTATTGTGTGGCCAGGGAGGTTGAAGTGTTCTCCTACAGGTTTTTGTATATTGCCATTCCTAATATCTGATTTGTGTCCATTTATCCTTTTCCTTAGAGACTGTCCAGTTTGAGCAATGTACATAGCAGAGGGGTACTGCTGGCATATGATGGCATATATTACATTGGTGGATGTGCAGGTGAATGAACCGGTTCATTAATGATCTGGAGGATGGTGTGGACTGCACCCTCAGCAAGTTTGCAGATGACACTAAACTGGGAGGAGTGGTTGATACGCTGGAGGGTAGGGATAGGATACAGAGGGACCTAGACAAATTAGAGGATTGGGCCAAAAGAAATATGATGAGGTTCAACAAGGACAAGTGCAGAGTCCTGCACTTAGGATGGAAGAATCCCATGCACTGCTACAGACTAGGGACCGAATGGCTGGGCAGCAGTTCTGCAGAAAAGGACCTAGGGGTTATGGTGGACAAAAAGCTGAATATGAGTCAACAGTGTGCCCTTGTTGCCAAGAAGGCTAATGGCATTTTGAGTTGTATAAGTAGGGGCAATTCCAGCAGATCAAGGGATGTGATCAATCCCCTCTATTCAGCACTGGTGAGGCCTCATTTGGAGTACTGTGTCCAGTTTTGGGCCCCAAACTACAAGAAGGATGTGGATAAATTGGAGAGAGTCCAGCGGAGGGCAACAAAAATGATTAGGGGGCTGGAGCACATGACTTATGAGGAGAGGCTGAGGGAACTGGGATTGTTTAGCCTGCAGAAGAGAAGAATGAGGGGGGATTTGATAGCTGCTTTCAACTACCTGAAAGGGGGTTCCAAGGATGATGGATCTAGACTGTTCTCAGTGGTAGAAGATGACAGAACAAGGAGTAATGGTCTCAAGTTGCAGAGGGGGAGGTTTAGGTTGGACATTAGGAAAAACTTTTTCACTGGTAGGGTGGTGAGGAACTGGAATGCGTTACCTAGGGAGGTGGTGGAATCTCCTTCCTTAGAGGTCTTTAAGGTCAGGCTTGACAAAGCCCTGGCTGGGATGATTTAGTTGGGTTTGGTCCTGCTTTGAGCAGGGGGTTGGACTAGATGACCTCCTGAGGTCCCTTCCAACCCTGAGATTCTATGATTCTATGATTCTATGACATCGGCCAAACTGGACAGTCTCTAAGGAAAAGGATAAATGGACACAAATCAGATATTAGGAATGGCAATATACAAAAACCTGTAGGAGAACACGTCAACCTCCCTGGCCACACAATAGCAGATCTTAAGGTGGCCATCCTGCAGCAAAAAAACTTTAGGACCAGATTTCAAAGAGAAACTGCTGAGCTTCAGTTCATCTGCAAATTTGACACCATCAGCTCAGGATTAAACAAAGACTGTGAATGGCTTGCCAACTACAGAACCAGTTTCTCCTCCCTTGGTTTTCACACCTCAGATGCTAGAACAGGGCCTCATCCTCCCTGATTGATCTAACCTCGTTATCTCTAGCTTGCTTCTTGCTTGCTTATATATACCTGCCCCTGGAAATTTCCACTACTTGCATCCGACGAAATGGGCATTCACCCACAAAAGCTCAAGCTGCAAAATGTCTGTTAGTCTATAAGGTGCCACAGGATTCTTTGCTGCTTTTACAGAACCAGACTAACACGGCTACCCCTCTGATGATTGTAATACAAATAATTAATCACAATGATAATTCCTTTCATCATCTCTTTGATTTGTCTCTCCAGCCAACCTCCCAAAAACACAATTTCACTGTGTCTTTCATCATCTCTCTCCTCCATCCCAGCAGACAGGTACAGGGGATCTAAGGGGTTGTCTCTGCCACATCTGTCTGTACATTTGCTGACATGGCTTGGCCTTACTGTCATACCCACCTTTCTTTCCCAGCAGATAAAGCACCACAGCCAGAACCAGGATGGCAGGGATTGTCATTCCCAATAGCAGATTTAGATCCAGCCCTAGGAAAGAACCTCTATGTGAATGGCCTCTCCAAGCAGCCACCGGCAAGTCCCCACTGGATGGAGCTGGCTGAGTCCCATGGTAAGTGACTTCTAAAGTCCTCATGAACATACCTGGAAGCTCACCCCACGGTTATCTGCAGGGCAATATTCTTGGCTATTCTTTGAGAGCAAAGCTCACTGAAGTTTTTCCACATTTTTTTTGCCAAACTTTTTTTAATCCAAACACAGTATAACCAAAATCAAAATCTTTCTCCCAAACAATTCACTTGCAAGGGCCTTCTTAGGCTTTCCACAAAAATAATTTTGAAATTAATTAATTTTTTTTGTTTTATTTTGCATTGATAGTTTTGTTTCATATTGGTTTTCAAAACCTAGAAATGGAAGGAAAATGTCCATTGTCTGTGAAACTGAACAAAGCAAAGCTATTTGTGTTTCTGACATTTTTGTCGCCTTTTGGTTGTGAAAACCCAAAATAAATGAAAATGTCTAGTTGAAATGAGGCCAAATGAATTTTTTTTGTTGTTTCATGAATATTTTTTCATGAAACATTGAAATTTTCCATAATAAGTTCTGAATTAAATGGTTTTGTTCACAATTGCTTGTGGAAATATACCTGGATTCTCCCCAGCTCTAAGGGTGAGCATCTCAAGGCAGGAAACATGCCTGTGGGATCTGCCCTGCTTCAGGGAAATATCACTTTTCAGGACAGGGATCTGGGGCAAAAAATGGTCCTGCTAGTGAAGGCAGGGGGCTGGACTCGATGACCTTTCGAGGTCCCTTCCAGTTCTAGGAGATTTGTATATCTCCAATTATTACAGCACCCAGGTACAAAATTAACTTCAAACAACCATTTTAGTTCCAGCAATGGGACTGTAGCAGGTGCTTAAAGTTAAGCATATACATAGATGCTGTCTTAAATAGGGATGGTCTTGAAAACATGCTTTAGAGCATTCCTGAGTCAAGGCCCGTATGGCATGCAGAGTTCTGTGAAGAGCCAGTCTACAAATACCCAGTGGAAGAGTTTTCCATCATAAAATGCTGTTTCTTTAAAATCAAAACCTTTTGACATGGCTCTTTGGTGTTTTGGAATCTAAATGTTGCTATATTTCTGTTCCTTGCAATATCTAAAAATTTGACTTTTCATCCTGATTCAGGATAAAAATAAAATGTGAAAGGTCAGAATTTCTTGCGGAATCCAAGTAGGAAAGCTGGCTAGATCGTTGGGCTCAACGGGTAGTGATCAATGGCTCCATGTCTAGTTGGCAGCCGGTATCAAGCGGAGTGCCCCAAGGGTCGATCCCGGGGCTGGTTTTGTTCAATATTTTCATTAATGATCTGGAGGATGGCATGGATTGCACTCTCAGCAAGTTTGCAGTTGGCACTAAATTGGGAGGAGTGGTAAATACGCTGTAGGGTAGGGATAGGATACAGAGGGACCTAGAAAAATTAGAGGATTGGGCCAAAAGAAATCTGATGAGGTTCAACAAGGACAAGTGCAGAGTCCTGCACTTAGGACAGAAGAATCCCATGCACTTCTATAGACTAGGGACCGAGTGGCTAGGTAGCAGTGCTGCAGAAAAGGACCTAGGGGTTACAGTGGACGAGAAGCTGGATATGAGTCGACAGTGTGCCCTTGTTGCCAAGAAGGATAATGGCATTTTGGGCTGTATATGAAGGAGCATTGCCATCAGATTGAGGGACGTGATCATTGCCTTCTATTCGGCATTGGTGAGGCCTCATCTGGAGTACTGTGTCCAGTTTTGGGCCCCCCACTACAAGAAGGATGTGGAAAAAATGGAAAGAGTCCAGCGGAGGGCAACAAAAATGATTAGGGGTCTGGAACACATGACTTATAAGGAGAGGTTGAGGAAACTGGGATTATTTAATCCACAGAAGAGAAGAATGGGGGAGGGGGATTTGATAGCTGCTTTCAGCTATCTGAAAGGGGGTTCCAAAGAGGATGGATCTAGACTGTTCTCAGTGGTAGCAGATGACAGAAGAAGGATTAATCATCTCAAGTTGCAGTTGGGGGAGTTTAGGTTGGATATTAGGAAAAACTTTTTCACTAGGAGGGTGATGAAGCAATGGAATGGGTTACCTAGGGAGGTGGTGGAATCTCCTTTCTTAGAAATTGTTAAGGTCAGGCTTGACAAAGCCCTTGCTGAAAGGATTTAGTTGGTGTTTAGGTCTTGGTTTGAGCAGGGGCTGGAGTAGATAACCTCTTGAGGTCCCTTCCAACCCTGATATTCTATGATTCTATGATTTCCCCTCAAGTTCTGGAGGCACATATATAATTAGTGTTGCTCTGGTAGGAGTCAGTAGGTGGCGCTGTTACACAAAGTCTGACACCATCTTTTCCTAGCCCGGGGAGTGCTGCACACAGCCATTGCCAGCATATTGTTAGGGGCTGGTTTGCTGATGCAGACACTTTGAGGGGAGCTGGGTAGGGTTACCAGATGTCCCTATTTTATAGGGACAGTCCTGATATTTGAGGCTTTTTCTTACATAGGATCCTATTACCCCCCACCCCCTGTCACACTTGCTATCTGATCACCCTAGAACTGGGGAAACTGCCAGGTTTGGGCTCAGCTATGGTCATTTCCCAGGGCTCAGTTGCTGCCTGGGAATTGAGCACTGGTGCTGGGCTGAAATAAATTCCTGAAACGGGTGTGCCCACATGCTGTGTGTGACACTTTTGTTCCAGGACTGGAGCACAGAGCATAAATAACTAATTATCCGGGGAGAATTACAGTACTTGTGAGCCCAGGCATGATGATGCATCTGGTGCTTCCTTCCAGAACAACAATACAGTGAGTGCAGAGGGAAGAAATAATTCACTGACTGCCAGTTTAGCAGAGGGGGTCAGGGAACTCCAGATGAAACTCTCACCCATCGGAAGGGTTTGGGATTCCCCCTTCGAAAGAGCCATTTCCCTGCCCTACAAAGATGTTGCCCAGCTCAGCAATGCTGGTGAAAGCCTGGGAGTGCTGCAGGGAGAACGTGCTGCATTGTATTAGCCTGTCGCCCTGTTCTGTGATTGTGTGTTTCCTCTACATCCATAGTTATGGCGATCACACTCATACTGGGGGTTGCCCAGCCCAGGACCCATCTTTCCCTAAATAGAGTCCTCAGATTAAAGAAACGATTCAGAAGCATTTTCCTTGGGAGAACGAACCCCCGACACTGCCGCTGTCAGAGTCAACACCTAGGCAATAAATACATAAGAAACATCATCACAACGATCACACTTGACTGGTGGTTGCCCAGCCTAGGACCCACTTTTCTCTAAATACAGTTCCCAGAATAAAGAAATGCTTCAGAATCATTTACCTTGGGTGGGGGAACCCTCAACGTTGCTGCTGCTGGAGTCATTACCTAGGCAATAAATACACAAGAGATCAGAGCAGAGCATGTGGGAGGTAGGAATGGATGTTTGTTTGTGTTGTGTGCTGTCTTGACTGATTTCCTTCCTGCTGTCCCTGGTGTGTAAAGACAGAGGCATTTTTTAATCTCTTGGTATTGTTGTTAGTGCTGAAGTTGTGGGCCCTATAGGGCTAGTGAAGCTCTGGAACAGGCTTCCAAGGGAGGTTGTGGAATCCCTGTCACTGGAGGGTTTTGAAAACAGGTTGGACAAACTCCTATCAGGGATGGTTCAGGTTTACTAGGTCTTGCCTCAGCAGGGGGCTGGACTTGATGACATCTTGAGGTCCCTTTCAGCCCAATATTTCTATGATGTCCCCATACCCCACTTGCCAGGGCTGAGTGAACATCAGGGGTGTTCCCTGTGTCAAATTTTGAACGAAGATGTTTTGTTAGAAATTTTTCATTTTGGATGTTAATGAATTTCAATATTTGGATTTTCAGGGGGTTGTTATTTAACTGTGGTTCTTGCTCTGCCATTCATCTCTCCCCCCTTTGTGTGATGTTGAGTTGCTCGCCAGGGCTGAGCTGGGACACAGACACACATATAGACACTTATCCCTTACCAGTGACTCTGAGGTGCTGGGCAGGGCTGAGCTGGGATCTGTTCACCCGGTTGTCACTGTCCTTGATCTCGTACCCACAGGTGTAATTCCTGGAGCTGCCCCCGGACACCACATAGTGATAGTCATAGATGGTCTTCTCTTCCGAACCCCGCTGGGATGAAACCTCCTCCCCGTCCTTGCAGAAGATGACGCGGGTGGCCAGGTGCTGGGAGAACATGAAGCACTTGAGCCACACGGAGTCCCCTGGCTGGGCAGATGTCTGGCCCAGGTAGAGGGTGGGGGCAGGGAGAGCACCTGGGAAGGGGAATGGGGCACAGCTGTCAGTGGGGCGTTGGCAGTGCCCAGCGCTGTCAATTGGGCAGGAGGTAAATGGTGGGTGGATCTGTGCCATGTCTCAGATGGAGGCTCTGATTCCAGCCCAGCTGTGCAGATGGAGGCATGAGCTCTCTCTTGTGACCGGAAGCTTTATTAAGTGGGATTGTTTGGGTTGCTAAAGAGCTGGAGGTTCAGCCAGGTTTGGGCTCCCATTGTCGGGCTCTGCTCACTCTCCTAGAACAAGGGGTCCCGATGCAGGCACCCCGCTGACCCAGCTGGGGCAGTACAGCTGGGAGAGAGGTGACCTCCCAGCATGGCAGGCCCCTGGCCATTGAAGGCTGTCTAGGGCCTGGCCAATACCTTGGTCTGCCCCTGCAGACCATGCAACGAAGGCCAGTTGCTGCCCCAAGGAGCTCGGCAGCCGACAGCCAAGGAGCTGTGTCCAGTCCCTAACCCCTCTGGCGTCTGCTCTAACATCCTCCCTGTCCTTGTTCCCCTCCCCCCCCGCCAGGTCCCATCTGGCAGTGGAGGCACAGGAGTCAATTCCAGGCCCAGGCTAAGGGAAGGTCCTGGAGCAGCAGCAGGGACCAGGTCTCCCTTTCCCAGGAATTGCCAGAGCGATGGGACCCAGCTCTGAACTCACAGGGGAATTGCTGCTGCTGCTGAGCAGGTCAATATCTGCCTGCCACCTTCCCCACACCCTTGGTGTCCTCCGCTGCTGCCGTGACCAGGCAGCCAGCAAAGAAATGGCTCTTCCAGCCCCTCCTGGGCTGGGCACAGGATCGTTGGACGTGGCTTTTTGGCCTGGGTCATATGGGAGCTCCGCCTGGGTTATATAATGGTCCCTTTTGGCTGCACCCTCTTGAATGCCACCTGCCCACCCAGGGCTGGCTATTAAATGAGCTGCTGACATTTAAGAATGAGGTGCAGGCTGAGTCTATATGGGTTGTGAGCTCCAGGGGAGAGACCTGTGACCACAAGGTGCTGGGAGCTGGTGCCATGAGAAGGTAAATACCTTGTGGTCGGAGCCATGGCATTCTCTGCTTCCCAGGACCAGTGACATGGGGGTGGGATGGGTTGTGGACATGGCTCTCTGCATGTCACACTGGCCTTGGGTCAGAGCAGAGCTTAGAGGCAGCAGTACAGGGAGGGGTCAGCTGGATCCCCGCTCATATCACACACAACCAGTTCACCTTCCCGTGCCATCATCGCTGGCACCTCACTGAGCAGGGAACGTACCAAGAAGTGATGGCTGGGCAACTGGAAGGGCAGGGGTAAATGCCAGGACAGATTGGGGATGGACAGACAGAGGGACTCACCGGGTACTGAACATATCTCCTGGCTGCTGGGACTCAGCACTGGGAACAGAAAGGTGATGTGTGGTTAGTGCTGGAGATAAAAAGGTCCCTCTTCAGGGACAAATCTGCCTTAATAGATATGGAAATGCATTCCTGATTTGTGTGTTGGTGAAGATCAAATCAGGGCATAGCAGGTTCCTCACCCACACAGACCTTGGCTAAGCTGGGACCAATTTTCCCTTCAGCTCTCTAGAAGGCCAGATCCTCTGCTGGCATAAACCGGCATTGATTTCAATGGAGCTACACTGATTTACACCAGCTGGGGATCAGGCCCATTAGCTCTCACACTCAGTGTTTACACTGGTTCCCATTTCTCTCCCACTAAAGAAGATTTCCTGACAGGCTGAGCTAGGGGCTGCTCTCAGTTCTGTTTCCTTCCAACCTGATATAAAATTCGAACAGGATTCCCGCATACTCACTGGGCAGCAAGAGGCACAGAGACAGGATCATCAGGGCAGTCGGGGGAGCCGATCGGGATGGAAACAGCCCAGTGGCTTCTGCTTCTCAGTGGGGTAGGGAGGGGACAATCCACAGTCGCTCCCTGCTCTGATCTGCCCCCACTGCCCTGTCTGACTTCAGGAGAAGTCTCTCTCTCTGCTCCGATGTGCCCCGTCTGCTCCGTAGGGTTGGATTCTCCAGACAGCACCTCTCCTTGCTCCCAGGTCCCCTGGGGTCTATAGGGCTCAGGCAGCAGAGACCACAGCCACTGTCTGACCTGCTCTGTCCCCTCCTCAGGTCTGATATTCGTCACCGCTTCCCGTTTCCTGCCCCGCGCCGCCCCCGTTCCCTGCCCTGGCCACAGCATCTCTATTTAGGGCTGCAAGATTGAGAACCGAAGGGGCCTGGTTTACTTGTTTTAATCTAAACATATCATTGAGGAAACGCCTCCCATCCCATCTTACTGCCTGGGGACTGAGACAGCCCCCTGGCTAAAGGCACAGCTGGGCCGGGGTGAAAGGTCACTGGGTGACTGAGGGGCCTGGGGTGTTGGAGGAGCTGGAACCTTTTGCTTCCACCCTGGTCTCCAGTCCTGGTGAGAAGGACCCAGCTCCCCCAAGGGGAAATTCACCCTGCTGCCCATTCTGGGTTCCTGAGGAATCTGCTGTCCCTGCTGAGAGGTTGGTACAGAACACTGCCAGGTGGGGAAGAATACAAGGCAGTGGAGAAAAAGCATCCAGAAGTGACTTCTGAGCAAGTAGGGAACCCGAATCAGTGTGACTAAGGAAGTGGAGAAACCCGGGCAAAAGGTCAAAGAAACATGTGGGAAAGAAAGTCTCCTGAACAGACCTTAACACCTCTGTGGGAAGCCGAGAAGTAAAAGGGGGGAGGGATGCTCTGTGAGATCAATTAAATCTCTTTTCCCACCTCAAGGGAAATCTTTCAGGAGAACAAGGCAGAGCAGTTTTGCAGAGCAACTTTGCAGAGTAATTGATGCAGAAGTGGCTTGTCCTGGGATGGTGGCTGGGCACATTTCACCTCTGGGATGGAGTCAGCTCTGCAGAACAGCTGGACAGGGGATGTTTAGGGGAGCTCAAATGCTCAGGTGAGAGTCAGAGGAGCACAGTTTGAGACTCTCTGTTATAAGCAGTGCCCAGAAGCCGACAGAGTGAAAAGGGGTAAATATTTGTTGAAATTAATAAAAAAAATTGTTTAAAAACCTTATGTGAAAAATATTGTTTCCCCATTTTCCCCTCTTGTGGTGGCAAAATGGTAAAAAGGGATGGAAGGGAAACCAAAACCTGAAAACTTTTCAAAAGTTATCTGAAAAAGTGAGTTTTTTAAATGTACATTTTCATTTTCTCTTCTAATTTTCCAGTTTTGTTTACACAAAACCCCCAAAACAGTTTTATTTTTTTTCTTTGTAAAAATGGAAACTTTGGAAAAACTTAAAATGTTTGACAAAAACTTTCACTTTGAAAAAATCTGTCACTCTTAGATCATAACATTCTGGTGGCTCTAGCCCAGAGTGACACCCGGGGCTGTGGGTCAGGCTGAGCTGCAGCACTGTTGGGTGGCAGCTGGGCTCTGTTTGTAGCTCAGACAATGTTGCCCAGAAGGGACCTGATCCAAAGCCTTTTGGTGTCAATGGAAAGACTCCCCTGACTTCACTGGCCTAGATCAAAAAGGAATTATTTTTGGGGAGTTTTCTGGCTTGTGTTATACAGGAGGTCAAGCTAGATGATCACAATGGTCTCTTCTGGCTTTAAAATCAATCCATAAACCTGATAAAGACTCTGATTCCACAATAAGAGTGTCCCTGTGGGAGTTACACCAGCAAAGCTAGAGCAGTTTAATTACACTGGTAAATTTCTTGTCTGTAGAGAAGCCCTGAGATAAACAGCTTTTCCCATCAATGCTTTGCCTGTCCTACATGCCCTGTCACTGAAGTATCTGAGCCTGTCACAATCATTAATGGGATTTCTCCTCAGACACTCCTGAAGTTCATCCTCATATCACAGATGGGGACATTGCGGCACAGAAAGAGACTAAGTGACTGAGCCCAGGACACACAGGAGTCTGCAGCTGAGTCAGGGGTTGAACCCAGGGCTCTTGAGAATTAGACCACTGCCTTAGGCATAAGATGGTTCTTCTTTCACGTAACCCCCAGCCCTCCCAAAAGCCTGGGTGACAATGACGAACCTGGTACCTGCTTGGAAGGCCAATGAGCCTGGGCTATTTCATCCAAAGAGCGGAAGAGCCTGGATGGGACGGGACTGGGAATGAGGGAAAACATCAGAGACACAAGGTGGGAAAAGAGATTTAATTGATCTCACAGAGCATCCCTCCCCCCTTTTACTTCTGGGCTAGATCCTGCCTTTCTTCCCCTGGCCCAAACCCAGGGCAGCCTGGGCAGAATTAGACCCGTCTCCCCAGCCCTGCAGGGGATATTGATGGAGTCTGATGCTGCAGGACTATAGAGCAACCAGCTGCTGCTCAGAAGAGGGAAGAGAGAGAAGAATCGGTTCTGTGAGCAGCAGCTCCTGCTCAGCGACTCTCTGCACATCCAGTCCAGCTGCTCCGTGCACCAGCACAGGGTGGGAACCACAGGAAGATCTGACAGCACCCTGTGCATCTGCAGAGTCTCCTGTGCAGACACCTCTTCCCCCTCCTAGCAGTGAGGTCTCCTCAGGCCTGACCCCGAGCTAGCAGCCCAGCAGGACGGGGGTGTATCACATGCTGTGATGTGGGATTGAATAACCCACTCATACAATGTTATTTTTGTCCTCACACGCTAACCTGTCTCATTCTCACTCTCTCTGTTCTCATGAGGTTTCCAGGGGAGTTTATTTTCATAGTTGTGCATTTAAAGGTCAGAAGGGACCAATGAGACCATCTAGTCTGAGCGTCTGCACAGCCCAGGCCAGAGAGCCTCCCCCAGGGATCCCTCCATTGAGCTGCTAACTTCTAGCTGAGCTAGAGCCTGTTTGGTAGAAAGAGACGTCCCCTCTGTTTACAGACTCCAGACCGGCTTCCATTTCTAAACACTAAGGTGACTGTGGCTAATCAGTGCAAGAGAGGAACAGGTATAAGGGAGATTCTGGACTGGGACAGAGCAACTGGAGATGGGCCCTGAGGTTTAGCAGCAGCTGTGAGTCCTAATCTGACCTTCCCCAGAGTTTAGGGGTGTGGATTTGGGGTTCAGGTTTAGGCTTATGATAGACACAGTCCCAGGCAGGGGCGACTCCAGGCCCCAGCATGTCAAGCGCATGCTTGGGGTGGCAAGCCGCAGGGGGGTGCTCTGCCGGCACCGTGAGGGCAGCAGGCAGGCTGCTTTCGGCGGCTTGTCTGCGGAGGGTCCGCTGGTCCTGCCTCTTCGGAGGACCTCCCTGCAGGCGTGCCTGCGGAGGGTCCGCTGGTCCCGCAGCTTCGGAGGACATCCCGCAGCCGTGGGACCAGCGGACCCTCTGCAGGCAAGCCGCCGAAGGCAGCCTGCCTGCCGTGCTTGGGGCGGCAAAATGTCTAGAGCCGCCCCTGGTCCCAGGCCACACAGTTCGGATCTAAACTCCCCCAACACCCAGATTTGGGGACTGTCCCTCTAAGACCAAAACTGCAATAGGTAGCAGAGATGATGAGTCAGAGTCTGACCGAGGAGGGGAAGAAGATTCTCTATCTGGGGTGGCTGAGCCACCTACCAGTGAACGGTCAACAGGGACAAGGTGGAGCTGATGGTCTTGACATAGATTTCAGGAAGCTCAATGGAGCATACAAATCTGGTGTGTACCCACAGCCTGACACTGACAGACTGATTGAGTTGCTAGACCAGGCCATAGACCTATCCAGGATCTTTAGCAAGGACGCTGGGAGTTTTTAATGCTCCAGTTCAGAGAATAAACCATGGCAGATTGTCAGGGAAAGGACTATGCTGTATGATACCCGACAGTACAGCAACATGCAAACCAATGGCACTGAGGAAACAACATTATCATAATGACAATTGCACCAAGGCCGACTGAGAATTTGACATCAAAACATTTTCAATAGAAAGCTAGATTTGTGACTAAATAATTTTCTGATTTTGCTTATTTAGATATTTGTGGAGTCTCTGCTTTCTTTGAAATTTTTGATTTTTTTTTTGCATCAGCCCCAAAATATTTCAGTTTTTTTAAGGTTTTCAGCTGAATATTTTCAATTCTCTGTTGCCAAAACTGGTATTTCACCCTCATTTTTCAGGTTTTCAGTTTTGACAGTGAAAAGTTAAAATTTTAGTGCTTAAAATTTCAAGGGAAATTCATCTGAATTTTCCACAGAGAACAAAATTCCATTTTACGTTCTGCTCCAGTGTGCACCATGTTTAAGCCCTCACTGGTTGCAGGTGAAATCTGGTAATGTTCTGTTTTGCCCTATGACTTCCCTATGATCTCTTAGAGCAGGGGTAGGCAACCTATGGCACATGTGCCGAAGGCGGCATGCGAGCTGATTGTCAGTGGCACTCACACTGCCCGGGTCCTGGCCACTGGTCCGGGGGGCTCTGTATTTTAATTTAATTTTAAATGAAGCTTCTTAAAATTTTTAGAAACCTTATTTACTTTACATACAACAATAGTTTAGTTATATATTATAGACTTATAGAAAGAGACCTTCTAAAAATGTTGCATTTTCAATGCTAATACTGTCCTTCAGAGTGTTTGCAAACCCTCCCTGCTTGGTGTCATCTGCAACTTTTGTAAACATACTTTCCACTTCATTATTCAAGTAATTGATGATAACATTGAATAATAGTAAACCCAGGACACACCTTTGTGGGACCTCACTAGATACACCCTCCCCACTTGACAGACAATTTGAGTACTATCTTTCAACCAGTTGTGAACCGACCTTAAAATATTTTCATCTGTGTCACATTTCCCTAGTCTGTTTATCGGAATGCCATGTGGGATTGTGTCAAAAGTCTTACTAAAATCCAGATGTATCACGTCTACCGTTTCCCTTCCATCCACTAGGCCAGTAACTCTGTCAGAAAAGGAAAATTAGGTTGGTTTGGCATAATTTCTTCTTGACAAATCCATGCTGGCTATTCCTTATAACCCTGTTGTCCTCCAGATGCGTATCAACTGATAGTTTAATAATTTGTTCTAGTATCTTTCCAGGTATCTGAGTTATGTTGAATGGTCTATAATTCCCTGGGTCCTGTTTCCCCATTTTAAAGCTAGGTGCTATGTTTGCCCTCCTCCAGTGTTCGCGACATGCAGGAAAAGAACAAGCACATCTGCCAGTTGCTCTTGGTACCCTTTGAACCCAGGCATGCAGAGCACAATGAATTAGCAATGCAGTGCCGTCAACACTCAGTCACTTTAGCTGCCAAATAGGCCCTTTTGACTCTAGCTGGTCAGTCAAGGCCAGGCACTTAAGACAGTGTAGATAAATCACAGCAGGGGAGGCCTGCAAGCAGACTATTGGTGTAGAGACTTTATCTATAAGTCACATTATTGAAGGCTGAGTTTGAATCCTAGCTGGTGTAGGAAGTGCTCTGGCACCCAATTTGTGGGGAGCTTTTCTTCTTTTCGGGAGTGGATGGAAGAGGCATGGGAGAAGGAGCCAGTAGGTGCCTCCACCAAAAGGAGAACAGATGGCCAACAACTAAGGTTATTCAAACACACGTGTGCAGCACACAAGAAATTATCACACAACCTTAGCCACTCAACCATAATGCATGGTACAGATGTGAGCTTGGTATCCTGGCAGGCCAGGCCTATGTTTTGTTCTCCACATTCACTTGGGTGCCTAGACTCTGTTGAGTAAATGACAGCTGATATGAAAGAAACCCCAGAGAGTGAAGAGGCAGCCAAGGTGTTAAGGCTGATCCCTTGTATTCTGCTTGAATACCTTTCAGTCCCAGTTTTGCTAATAACCAGACTTTCCTTTCACAGTGTCCGCAACAGGCTTTTTCCTCTTCAGGCCCTCACTACACCATCATGTCTTATTGTAATAAGAATGGTTATTTGCAGTGAGAGGTGTCTCTCTCACCAGCAGAGGTTAGTCCAATAGAAGGTTTGATCTCACTCGCCTTGTCTGGCTAACAAAAAACAGTTACACCCAAGAAACTCGAGGCCCTAGCAGTTCTTGGGTCAGCTGGACTCCAGGCCGGCTCACAAAGGTGGGAATTTTGCCTGGTGCCTCTCCAGCGCTGGCACCTCAGCAGGCAGAGCCTGTCTCTTCCCCACGCTCACTCAGGCGTCTGACCGCGGCTGAGCAATGCCAGCGTAACCCCGTGTTTGCATTTCAGGGTGCGGTGACGTCATTAAGGGAGCAAACAGTCAGGGGCTACATGACCCTTTGCTCTGTGGGCTGGAGACTTGCTGTAGCTTGGCGGGGCCCTGCTGGGACAGGCTGAACCCTCCAGCCCTGGGTGTGGCGAGCTCGGGGGATGGGCTGGAGCCGCCTGCAGCGACTTAGCAAATTGACTGTTGGGGGAGGGGCCTGGCGAGTAGAGTCAGTGACGGGACCGTCAAGGGAGGAACGGCCAACTGTCACCTGGGGGGATGGGGGGAGCCCAACTGTCACCTGGGGGGGAAAGGGGAAACCCAACTGTCACCTGGGGGAGGATGTCACTAGGCTGGGGAGTGGGGGATTGTCAGAAAAAGCCCTCAGATAAGATGAGGCCAGTGAGATGGATGGAGGGGATGGGGTTGGGCAGAGGGAACCAGGGTAGAAATGGGGAGGGGAAGGAGAAGAAAAGGGGGTGGAAATAGGGAGGGGCAGAAGAAGGGAAGGGGATGGAGATGGGGAGGGATAGAAACAGGATGGGGAGGGGAGGAGCAGGATAGAAACAGGGCGATGGGAGCCCAGACAGGGCCCAGGGGAGTCACCGTTTTTGTCCCTGGGTGACTGTGAGTGTCCCACACACTCACACATAATTCATGCCCCTGTCTTTCCCAGCTCTCCCTGTTGTGAGACAGGGATCCACTGACAGGGAAGGTGCGGCTCTATCAGGTGATCCCTCATGTCTCACGGGATATGCTGGGACCCCAAAGGAACTCAAGAGGCCAGGGGAAGCCACTGGGAGCCATACGGCAGAGACCCCTCCTCACCCACACCCCACTCTGCCTTCAGAGGAAGTGACCCGCACCCGAAGGCTGTAGGGCAGGAGCTGAGCGGCCGCGCTGGGGTCAGTGTCTGCGGTTTCATCTGTTTCTGATTGGTGTATTTTGCAGATGTTGGTGCTGGGTTTACAGGCTTCTGCGAAGTCGCTGCATCTGTGTGTTATTGCAGGTCACTTGTGGGTAGAGCTGGGTGAATAACTGATGTTTGGTCTAGTAGCAAACTGAAAACTCAAAGCAGGTATTCGGGTCTGTTCCAAACGGTTTTTGGAATTTGTCAATAAATCAGGAAAGTCTGTTTCAGGTGGTAGAAAACTTTTCACTCAGGGCAGCTTCCTAATAGTGTCTGCCCCTCCCAACCTGTCTCTGGGGTGAGGGAACTTGCCAGGGATGTGGGACACCCATATTTGCACCTCCATTTTGGAGCAGAGTCTTGAACTCAGTGTGAGCATCCTCACTCCCAGGGCACAGGCCATTCTGGGCTGGGCTGCTCTCCTGTAGTTTTTTGTTTTTTTTTCCCCAAGGTTTGTGACTACTGGAGTTCCATTTTGATTTATTTTTGTAGATTCCTCCATGAGCACTCCTGGGATATTTTCCATGTGGGATTGTTATTGTAGGGTTGTTAATAAGTACTGAGACTACTCATATATTGGGACTGCAGGCTTACTGGTTCGTTATCATTGGGTCTTTTTTGTGAGCTCTGGGAACCACTTCTGCTGCTTAGTTATTGTAGGGTTGCTTGTGAGCACTGGGGCTGGGGTCACACTTGATTATTATTGTATAGTTGCTCATGAATGTTGGGATTGTTGTTAATAATAAAACGAGTGAAGTGGAATGAGAATCCCCATTTGTTTTCATATGTAAATTGCTGCCTTGTTCAGAGTGGAACTCCCAGGTGGGATGGGATCTGAGTTACTACAGAGAATTCTTTCCTGGGTGCTGGCTGGTGAGTCTTGCCCACATGCTCAGGGTTTAGCTGATTGCCATATTTGGGGACAGGAAGGAATTTTCCCCCAAGGTAGATTGGCAGAAGCCCTGAGGTTTTTTTGCCTTCCTTTGCAGCACGGGTCACGGGTCACTTGCTGGAGGAGTCTCTGTACCTTGAAGTCTTTAAACCATGATTTGAAGACTTAAACAGCTCAGACATAGGTTAGGGGGTTGTTACAGGAGTGGGTGAGTGAGATTCTGTGTCCTGCATTGGGCAGGAGGTCAGACTAGACGATCATAATGGTCCCTTCTGACCTTAAAGTCTATGAGTCTATGATTCTAAGTGGGGTGAGGCTGTTCTATGGGATGGGGGAGGTGACTTCACTGTTGAGGGGAGACATCCCTTATTTCTCTGCTTTGTTTTCCCAACTCTGTTCCAGAACAGAAACTCCTTGTCTCCCTCAAGTTCATCCCTCAGGGGGTTGATTTTTTTTAAATAAACCCCACTGGTGGGATAAGGTGCAGTCTGTGGGTTTGGGCCCTGCCCCCCAAAGGGCCCCCTGTTTCTCCAAGAGCAGAGTGAGTGAGAAGATCAAGTCACCTATAGTGGGGGAGGGAGCACTCCCATTGGGTGCCCTCTCACGTCAGGATCCCCACACTGTGACATGTGACTGAGGGGAGCAGGGGCAGTAACATCAATGGACACATCCTGAATGTGCTTCTGGAAAAAAGGAGGTGGCGCCCAATCCCAGAGTCTGTGTCCTGAGCAGAAGCCTGGACCCTTGAATGTCAGGGAATGTTGGGGAGTGGCAATCTAGACCCAGGAGCGGGAGCAGACTGGATTTTTAAATCAATTTTTCTATTGGTTTTACACTTGGTGTGTTTGGCAATGTCAGTGCTGGATTACAAATGTTTTCTTTTTTTCAATAATGTTGCTTCTTCTGTACACTGGCTTGTTTATATTGTGGGTGTCTTTCGGATGCTGGGGCTGCATGCACATGCTACTTTGTTATTGTAGGGTCAGACACTGGGTCTGTGCACACACTGATGTGTTGTCATTTTCATGTCTGCTTTCAGATTTGCCCTGGTTGCTAACACCCATATGGTATTTGTCCTGGCTTAGAAGGGCAAACTGAGGCACCCAGACAGGAGGGGACTTACCAAAGTTCACACAGTGAGTTAGTGCCACAGCTGGGAATGGAACCCAGGAATCCACCAAGCACTGGGTGTTAGTCCCAAGATCTTTCTCCCCACCATCTGCAATGGGAAGTCTCATGACTTGTCATTGCACTGAACGGACACTGTTGGCCATGGAAGCAAAACATAGCCCAGGTCTGGAATCTGTCTAGTTTATGTTTCAGTGGTAGTTACACCACAGCTAAGGTTGTGTTAAAGACATTTGTGTTTTGACAATAACAGGTGTCATAACTATAAAGGGAAGGGAACAGCCTTCCTGTGTACAATACTATAAAATCCCTCCTGGCCAGAGACACCAAAATCCTTTTACCTGTAAAGGGTTAAGAAGCTCAGGTAACCTGGCTGACACCTGACCCAAAGGACCAATAGGGGGACAAGATACTTTCAAATCTTGGTGGGGGGAAGGCTTTTGTTTGTGTGCTCTTTGTTTTGGGATGGTTCGCTCTTGGGACTAAGAGGGACCAGACATCAATCCATGCTCTCCAAATCTTTCTGAACAAGTCTCGCATATTTCAAACTTGTAAGTAACAGCCAGGCAAGGTGTGTTAGTTTTATCTTTGTTTTCTCAACTTGTAAATGTTCCTTTTTGCTAAGAGGATTTACCTCTGTTTGCTGTAACTTTGAACCTAAGGCTAGAGGGGGTTCCTCTAGGCTCTATGAATCTGATTACCCTGTAAAGTTATTTCCATCCTGATTTTACAGAGATGATTTTTACCTTTCTTTCTTTAATTAAAAGCCTTCTTTTTAAGAACCTGATTGATTTTTCCTTGTTTTAAGATCCAAGGGGATTGGATCTGGACTCACCAGGAATCGGTGGGAGAAAGGAGGGGGATGGTTAAATTCTCCTTGTGTTAAGATCCAAGGGGTTGGATCGGTGTTCGCCAGGAACTTGGTGAAGAAGTCTATCAAGACTATCCAGGGAAGGGAGTTAGTATTTGGGAGTGGTGGCAGCAAAACCAAATCTAAGCTGGTAATTCAGTTTAGGGGTTCACATGCAAGTCCTAATATCTGTACTCTGAAGTCCAGAGTGGAGAATGAATCTTAACAGAAGGGATGACACATATACTGTGGGTTTGGGTGAGATTTAATGAAACAAAACTTGGGTTATAATCTTTAGCTAGTGATGGACTGTTTTGGGTATTGATTGTACAATTTGTGTCTCATTCCATATCCCACTGGGCCAGTCAGTTCCCCCAACCTGGGACTGGATCAGACCCTGAGTCCCCTCTATTGGAAAGGCCCCATATCCCATTTCATTTCTGGCTGACACTGGAAGGTTGAAGCCCTGATCTCTGTTTTTAGCTGAAACTGACATAAGATTCCCCTCTGAGTTGGTGGGTGTCAGGACGGTGTCAGAACTGAGGGGAACAGAATCAGAGAGAGGGAGAGAAAAAATTTCCTGTTGAGAAACCAGCCTTTTCCTAACGCTGAATTTCCAGAAAAGCTGTAGTAGGGGTGGCCACAGGGATGTTATGTGGGTGCTAATGGCAGGGGAGGTGTCTGCTAGACAGTCTGTCTGTTACAGTCAGCTCCTCACGATGGAGAAGTTCATGAAACTCTGGTGTAGAGACAAAAAACATAACATTTCATAGTTGCAATTATAGCTTTGGTCAGTAGATGGCGGCATTAATGGGTGATAAACATAATAATAATAGTGAGCCAAGGTGGGGGAGGTAATATCTTTTATTGGACCAACACAGGTAAAATGGAGATTTCCACTTGGACTGGTGCGAAGTGCCATCTGGTGGATGGGAAAGTGCCTTCACCAGGACAAAGTTGCAGGGGTCAGAGATTAAATATTTCCAGGGATTTCTTGTTATCTCTGTTCCCCTACTTCAAAAATTGTACAGGCAATTGTTGCAGGCAAATGCATATCGCTGAAGACCTTGTATAGACGTGAGAAATCCAAGGAGACGTGTGCTCTTCCAGTGGTGGGAAACGCCCCCATGACCACCCACAGATTAGCCCCCCTCACTGTTCTCTGGCCTGTAATCCTGTAACTTCCCTGCAGGGGCGGCTCTACCAATTTCGCTGCCCAAGCACGGCGGCACGCCGCGGGGGGCGCTCTGGCGGTCACCGGTCCTGCGGCTCCGGTGGACCTCCTGCAGACGTGTCTGCGGAGGGTCCGCTGGTCCTCTGGCTCCAGTGGAGCATCTGCAGGCATGCCTGCGGGAGGTCCACCGGAGCCGCCTGCTGCCCTCCTGGCGACAGGCAGAGTGCCCCCCACGGCATGCCGCCCCAAGCAGACGATTGGCGCGCTGGGGTCTGGAGCCGGCCCTGCTTCCCTGTTGGAAATTTTACACTGATCTGAAAATAAAAACCAAGGAAACTAGCAAGAGAAACCCAAATAATTAACTGGAGATGGGACCTTTCACTCAGACATTCTGCACTGTTATGACGTAACATTTCTATTGGGTAGCACCTAGAGACCAGCTGGGCATTGTACGAAGAGAGCAAATGACAGTCCCACCCCTAAAGAGCTCACAGGCTAATATCTGAATCCCAAGCATTCACTGGAGACAGAAGAATACTCCAGTAGGATACTGTTGACCAATATATGCTGTCCAACATCTATATCTCTCATATTAATAACATGTATTATCCTCACTATATATATATATATATATATATATATATATATATATATATATATATATATATATATATATGCATTAGTATGCATTAAGAACAAATAATATTAAGCACAAATATTAGAGCAATTATGTAGCCTAAGTTGACCTACACCTTTATTATAGTCCTGTTCACTTGTGCCAAGTATCCGATCACATCTTGCATTTGCTGAAGGGAGCTTTGGCTTATAAACAGGAAAACTGTCAGGACCAGTATATACCAATGTTTTATCATAGCATCAGGCAGGGAGTTACTCTTACAGGTCTGTATTCAAATGTCAAAGGAAGGGGACAAGACATATGATTATTTCAGCCTAGTATAGACCTAGGAGGCTCTTTGGTACCATGTGCTCAGAACAAAGAAATAAGGGGTACACCATGGTACCAGAGAAACAATGTAGAAAACTGATTGGCTAAATATAGTGTCAGATGACATACACAGCACCTTGTACCTCTAAACAGATAGGGCAGTGGTCCCCAAGCTTTTTGTCTGGCAGGCCCCAGACGAAAGACCGTGGCAGTGGTCGAGCATCCGCCAAAATGCCGCCGAATTTTGGTGGCGATGCCTCTCGATGACGCCGCTTGTCAGAGGCAAGCGGCATTATCCAGAGGTGTCGCCGCCGAAATGCTTCTGAATTTCGGCCGCATTTCAGTGGATGCTCGACCGCCAGCCAGGATGTGAGCGCCCACGGGCACTGCATTGGGGACCCCTGAGGTAGGGTATAAAAAGAGGGCTTCAGGGGTGTAACTTGGGGAACACGCCTTTTGTATAAGGGGAATGTAACCACGCTGCACGAGATGGCTTCCCAGAGACTGGTATTGTATTGAACCTTTTCCCTATGTTTTATTGTTGTCTTAATGCAATAAACCTGACTGATAATGGCTATTTGGGCTCCTGAATACACTTCATAATGAATTAGAGTGTGGTCAAGCCACTGACTTTACAATTTATCCACAGGACAGAATATCAAATCAGAAACAGAGACCTTGTTCCTTAGCTGCTGTCCACAGAGCCCCCGACTGCAATCTCCTGTGACTATAAACGTTACAGCAGCCCCTGGAGAATCCAGCCAAGCACAGGGCCCCTTTGTGGTGGGTGCTGCACAGACACTAATGGCTTCTGCATGGGGAAATTGACCAGCAGAACTATGCTGGCCTAGCTAAACTGCTACCGCTATCCTGGGATAACCCCCGGTGGGGACTCTCTAAGGGTACGTCCATACTACGCGCCGGATTGGTGGGTAGCAATCGACTTCTCGGAGTTCGATATATCATGTCTCATTTAGACACGATATATCGAACTCCGAACGTGCTCCCGTCGACTCCGAAACGCCACCACCGCGAACGGCGGTGGCGGAGTCAACGGGGGAGCCGCGGACTTCGATCCCGCGGCGTGAGGACGGGTAAATAGTTCGAACTAAGGTAGTTCGACTTCAGCTACGCTATTCGCGTAGCTGAAGTTGCATACCTTAGTTTGACCCCCCCCCCCAGTGTAGACCAGGCCTTAGTATTACTGCAGTGTATGAGTAGCTTTTTCCAGTTTACCTCATGGTGAAAATTGTGTAAATTAACCCTGACCAAGGCTCTCTAATTCCAGAATAAGGGTGTCCCCACAGGGAGTTATCCGAAGATGACTGCAGTCAGTATTTACAACAGTGGTCCCCAACCTTTTTTGTCTGGCGGGCACCAAACAACGAGTCACGGAGGACTGTGGCAGCAGACGAGCATCTGTCGAAATTCCACCGACAAGTGGCAGTGTCAATAGGCATCGCTGTTGAAATGCTGCCGACAAGCAGCGTCATCCAGAGGCATCAGCACTAAAATACCGCCGAAAATCGATGGCATTTCGGCGGCGACGCCTATGGATGACGCAGCTTGTCAGCGGATGCTCATCCACCAGCGAATACATGGGTGCACTTAGACGCCCTGGCAGGCGCCATGACGCTCACTGGCACCATGTTGGGGACCCCTGATTTACAGTATAGTTTTGCTGGTCAATTTCCTTGTGCAGACAAACCCTTAGTGAGAGACAGTTCCGGAATGGAGGAGTTCACAGACTAGGGAAGAATTTTCAAAAGTACCTGAGGGCCTTGCAAGCACAAGGCAGTGGGTGCAGAGCACAGCCATGCATCTGTGCTCCTAATTCCCTGAGGGGCTTTGAAAATTCTCCCCTGAAACAAGGCAGAATTGTTGTACCCATTTCACAGATGGGGAGCTGAGGCCCAGAGAGAGGAAGTCACAGGCCCAAGGGTTCTATAGAAGAGCTGGGAATTGAACAAACTCTTAGGTGCCTTAACCTTGGTGCCTTAACCATTAGCTCATCCACTTCCTCTAAATTAATAGCCCCTCTGCAGGAGGGATTATTTTTACAGAAGGAAGAAGCTGGGCTGGGCTGTCTGATTGGGACAGTTCATGACAGGCCTAAACTCTGACAGAGCTCAGTGTGGCCCTGGCCTGGCTGGGAGTGAGCAGAGGGCTGCAGGCTGCAGGGAAGGGGATTGCCAATGCCAGGTGCTTGGTCCAGATTCTCCAGAATGTCCGGTAAAAAAGGGGATCTATCAGTGTCCAGCCAGGTGTACTGATCGGACCCTGAAGGTCCAGTTACTGAGAGAGGGGGCGAGGCGCCGGGTCATCAACCCACACCAGTCGCTGCTTAGTCTGGGCTGCCTCCTACCTGCAGAGAGGGTCTGTGTCAGGCTGCAGCAGCTCCCGTCCCAGCTCTGGAGCAGAGGGAACCCAGCAAGGCAGGAGACAATCCAGAGAGGAGGAATTGGTGGGAGAGCAGCAAGTGATGTGTGGGGGAGGTGAGGGAGAAGCAAGCACGGAACGGGGCCTGGGAAGAGGTGGCAAAGGGGCAGGGCCTTGGGGGAAGCGGTGGGCAGAGGCAAGGCCTCAGGAGTCCGGTTTTCAGCCAACAGAAAGTTGGCAACCCTAGTCAGTGACTGACAACGTCCCTGATTGGGAAAGAAAGGGGACTGAAGGAGTCTGGAGGAGTTACCTGGGCAAAAATTGTTCCCACAGGGGCCTATTCTGCAGCAGTGATCAATGGTGTCTCCCCAACACTCACTCAGAGTTGGTCACTGGTATCTCCCCAGCCCCCTCCTCACCCTCCCTACTGCTCACAGTTGGTCAATGGGGATCCCCCATTACCTACCCCTGCAAAATGCTCATGCTCCCCCCATGAGTGTCATCTAGCCCTGCAGGCTGGAGCAGGTCCTGTTTCTCCAGCATGAAGGTGATGACGGGCGCAGACACTAGGAGGAGAAAAACCAGGGTGCAGCGAGTGGCCCAGATGGTGATGGACAACATGTCTGGCCCTGCAACATGGAAAGCGACATGGTGAAGGTCGTGTGCAAAGCAGCATCTGAGACTGCAGTGCTAGCACTAGACACAGAGCAGCAGCTCTGTAACAGGGACCCCGTGTGAGCACCCAGAGGCCTAGATCTAAAGGGGGGATCATGCTGCAGGGGGGCATGTTCCCTTGATGGGAGGCCTAAAAAATGGAGATTGTTGGGGAGGCTCCTCCCTTTCCCCCAGCACAGGGTCACTCTTGCCCCAGTTTGTTCAGGCGGCACCAGGATTCTGTGCAAAGGCCTCACAAGAGGCAGCAACAGACGCAGCAGCCCAGACCCTATCGCCCCTCCCCAGTGTGGCTGGCAGTTCATCACGGGGGTGATCCTGCCCTGGGCAGAGGGTAGCATGAGGCCTTGGCACCAACTGTACTTAGGACAGGATGGGTTGGTTTGCTGATGCAAATGCTTTGGGGAAGATGAGGCAAAGAGTCAGGTTTGGGCTCTGCCAAAGTCAGTTCCTGGGGCATGGTTGTTCCCTGGGAACCACTCAGCTGGACTGAGATTCCTGAACAAGGGGTTTGCCCACATGCTGTTTGTGACATCTCTGTTCTAAGACTGGAGCATGGAGCATGATGATGCCTCTTGTGCCTCCTTTCAGAACAACACCAAATACAGTGAGTGCAGAGGGAGGAAATAATTCACTGACTGCCAGTTTAACAGAGGGGGTGATTGATCTCCAGATGAAAGTCTTGCCCATCAGAAGGGTTTGGGATTCCCCCATTGACAGAGCCATTTTCCCTCCCTGAAAAGATGTTGCCCAGCTCAGCAATGCTGGTTAAAGCCTGAGAGAGCTGCATGGAGAAAGTGCCACATTGGACTAGCCTGTCACTCTGTTGTGTCATTGTGTGGTTCCTCAACATCCATCGTCAAGGCGATCACACTCAGATTGGGGGATCCCCAGCCCAGGACCCACCTTTCCCTAAATAAAGTCCCCCAAATAAAGAAACACTTCACAAGCATTTACCTTGTGGGGAGGAACCCCCGACACCACTGCTGCTGGAGTCATCGCCTAGGCAATAAATACACAAGAGATCAGAGCAGAGCATGGCCCCACTCGAGGCCCATATGCTGCCCTAGCACAACTACACCATGGGCAATACCTGGCTGGTGGCTGTGCTGCTGAAAGGGGCCTGGGGTTCGAGTGGGTCACACACTGAATCTGAGTCAGTAGTGCGAGGTAGGTGTGAAAAGGGCTAAGTTGTATGTAAGACACGGGAGGTCATTGTCCTGCTCTGCTCGGCACTGGTGAGGCCTCAGGTGGAGTACAGGGTCCAGTTCTGGGTGTGATACTTTAGGAAAGTTGTGGACAAATTCGGGAGAGTCCAAAGAAGAGCAACAAAAATGATCAAAGATTTTTAGAGAACCTGACCTGGAAGGAAAGGTTAAAAACACTGGGCATGTTTAGTCTTGAGAAAAGAAGCCTGAGGGGGAACCTGATAACAATCTCCAAATATGTTCAGGGCTGTTATAAAGAGGACGATGATCAATTGTTCTCAGTCCCACTGAAGGTAGAACAAGCAGTAATGGGCTTAATCTACAGCAAGGGAGGATTAGGTTAGATAGTAGGAAAAGCTTTCTAATCATAGGCCTGGTGAAGTTCTGGAGTAGGCTTCCAAGGAAGGTTGTGGAATCCCTGTCATTGGAGGTTTATAAAACAGATTGGACAAACTCCTATCAGGGATGGCCCAGATTTACTGGATCCTGCTTCAGTGCAGGGGGCTGGCTGGACTTGATGACATCTTGTGGTCCCTTCCAGCCCAACGTTTCTATGATGTCCCCATCTCCTATCTGTCAGGGTTGGGCTGTCTGAGCTGAGATGGGTGAAAATTGGGGGCAGGGTTCCCTATGTCAAATTTTAAACATAGATATTTTGTTAGAAATTTTTGTTTCAGATTTTGATGAAATTCATAATTTGGATTTTCAGGTGTTTATTATTTAATTATTGTTCTCGCTCTGCCATCCCCCCCCCCCACATTTTGTGTGATGCTGAATTACTGGGCAGGGCTGAGCTGGGATATAGCCTAACACACACATACACGCAAACATACATACGCTTTACCAGTTACGATGAGACGCTGGGCAGGGCTGAGCTGGGATCTTGTCACCAGGTTGTCATAGTCCTTGATCTCATACCCACAGGTGTAATTCCCAGAGCTGACTCCAGACACCACATGGTCATAGTCGTAGGTGGGGTTCCTCTTTGTACCCCTCTGGGATGAAATCTCCTCCCCATCCTTGCAGAAGATAATGCGGGTGGCCAGGAACCGGGAGAACACGGAGCATTGGAACCGCATGGAGTCCCCTGGCTGGGCAGATGTCAAGCTCAGGTGGAGAATGGGGGCAGGGAGAGTGCCTGGGAAGGGGAATGGGTCAGAGCTGTCAGTGAGGTGTTGGTGGCATGCAGTGCTGTCATTGGGGCAGGAGGTAAATGGTGGGTGGGTCTGTGCCACATCTCAGATGGAGGCTCTGATTCCAGCCCAGCTGGGCAGACTGGGGAACAAGCTCTATCTGGAGACCAGAAGTTTTATTCCCTGGGATCATTTGGGTTATGGAAGAGCCTGGAGGCCCAGCTGGGCTTGGTTCCCACTGTCTCGCACTTCGCTGACCCAGATAGAGCAGTAAGGCCAGGAGTGAAGTGACCCCTCAGTGAGGCCAGCCTCTGGCCATTGAGGGCTGTCTAGGGAACGGCCAGCAACTTGGCCTGCGGCCATGGTCCATGCATTGAAACACAGTCGCTATCCCAAGGAGCTCAGCAGCCGACTGCCATGGAGCTGTGTCAAGTCCTTAAGCCCTCTGGGGTCTTCTCTAGCAGCCTCCCCATCCTTGTGTCCCTCCCACCCCCCAGTCCCCAGCTGGCACAGGGGTAACCGGGAGCAATTCTGGGCCCAGGCTAAGGGAAGGCCCTGGAGCAGCAGCAGGGAGTGGATCCCCCTTTCCCGGGAATCACCAGGGAGATGGGTCCCAGCTCTAAACTTGCAGGGGAATTGCTGCTCCCACTGGCTAAGTCAATATCTACCCATCACCTTCCCCACCTCAGTGGTGCCCCCTGCTGCTGCCTTCTGCACGCAGCCAGCAAAGAAACAGCTCTGCCAGCCCTTGCTGGGCTGGGCACAGGGTCACTAGATGCGGCTCCCTGGCACGGGTCATAGGGGAGCTCAGTCTGGATTATACAATGGTCCTTTCTGGCTGTACCTATTCAAATGCCATCTGTCCTCCCAGGGCTGACTATTAACGGTGCTGCTGATTCTCTCCTCCCCAGGGGGTGGGACAGTGTGGATGTGACTCTTTGACCCCCGTGTCACAGTGGTCCTGGGTCAGAGTGGAGCTGAGACACAGCAGGTCAGGGAAGGGCCAGCCAGATCCCTGCTCAGATCCCACACAGCCCATTTGCCTTCCTGTGCCATTGCCGCTGGCACCACACTGGGCAGAGAGCATCCCAAGGGGTGGTGGCTGGACAACTGGAGAGGGAGGGGTAAATGCCATGAGTAGGTTGAGGACAGACAGACAGACTCACTCACCGGGAGCTGAGCAGATATCCTGGCTGCTGGGACTCAGTGCTGGGAACAGAAAGGTGCCGTGTGGTTAATGCTGGAGATAAAATCTCCCTATTAGGTCCTGCTTCAGGGTCAAAAGCTGCCTTTAATAGGAAAAAAAATCCTGATTTCTGTTTTGATGTAGAAGCGAACCAGGCAGGACGTTAAATCTGGGGCAGGGCAGGTTCCTCGAGCACAGAGATCTTGGCTGAGCTGGGACCAACTTTCCCTTCAACTGTCTAGAGGTCCAGATCCTCAAATGGTGTAAATCAGCATTCACTCCAATGGAGCGACACTGATTTACACCAACTGGGGATCTGGCCCAGTAACTCTCACACTCAGTGTTTACACTGGTTCCCATTTCTCTCCCACTAAACAAGATTTGCCAACAGTCTGGGCCAGGGGCTGCTCTGGGTTCTTTTCCTTCCAACCTGCTACAAATTAGCGCAGGATTCCCAGATACTCACTGGGAAGCAAGAGGCACAGAGACAGGATCATCGAGGTGGTGGCAGGAACAGATCAGGATGGAAATAGCCCAGCGGCTTCTGCTCCTGGATGGGGTCGGGAAGGGACAATCCTCAGTCGCTCTCTGCTCCCGCCTGCCCCACTGCCCTGTCTGACTTCAGCAGAAGGGAAGCTCCAGTCTCTCTCTGCTCTGATTCGCCTTTATCTGCTCTGCAGGGTTGGATTGTCCAGACAGCCCCTCTCCCTGCTCCCAGGCCCCTGGGGTCTGCAGGGCTCAGACAGCAGAGACACTGCAGCCTCTCTCTGATCTGCTCTGTCCCCTTCTCAGGTTTGATATTCATCATTGCTTCCCGTTTCCTTCCCCACACCATCCCCCTTCCCCACCCTGGCCACAGCGTCTCTATTTAAGGCTACACGATTGAGAACCAAAGGGGCCTTGTTTGCTTGTTTTAGTCTAAACATATCACTGCGGAAACACCCCTGTTGCATCTCACTGCCTGGGGACCTAGACAGCTCCCTGGCTAAAGGCACAACTTGACCAGGATGAAATGTGACTAGGTGATTGGTGGGCCTGGGATGTAGGATGAATCTGAACCTTTTGCCTCCACCCTGCTGAGTCCCTGGTGAGAAGGACCCAGCTCCCCCAGGGGCAAGTTCACCCTCTTGGCTTGAGAGGGAAATACCCTGGGCCTCATGTGGGACCCTCTACACAGGGCTGAATTTCACCCCCAGAGAACAGTAACCACAGGACTGCACTGGCTTCCCCAGCTGCTTAGTCTCCCCCTGCCATATCCTTGAAACCCAGCTCCAGCCACTTTTGCACGCCCTGCACTGACTGCCTCCATTCTCCATTCTGGGCTCCTGAGGAGTCTGCTGTCCCTGCTGAGAGATGGGCACCGGGGCAATGCCAGATAGGGAAGAACACAAGGTAGTTGAGAAAGAGCATCCAGAAGTGACCTCTGAGCAGGTGGGGCGCTGGAATCAGTGTGACTAAGAAAGTGGGGGAACCAGGGCAAAAGATCAGAGAGCATGTGGGAAAGAAAAAAAGTCTTGTGAACAGATATTAACATCTCTGTAGGAAGCCAAACAATTGAGGTCCTCAAGGGAAATCTGTCAGGAGCAAGAGACAAAGCAGTTTTGCAGAGCAACTTTGCAGAGTAATTGATGCAGAAGTGGATTGTCCTGAGATGGTGGCTGGGCACATTTCACCACTGGGATAGAGTCAGCTCAGCAGAGTAACTGGACGGGAGATGTTTTGGGGAAGCTCAGATGTTCAGGTGAGAATCAGAGGAGCACAGTGTGAGACTCCCTGTTATAAGCAGTGCCCAGAAGCCAACAGAGTTAAAAGGAGTAAATATTTGTTGCAATTAATAAAAAAATATTGTTTAAAAACCTTATGTGAAAAATATTGTTTCCCCATTTTTTTCCCCTCTTGTGGTGGCAAAATGGTAAAAAGGGAGGGAGGGGAAACCAAAACCTGAAAACTATTAAAAAATTGTCTGAAAAAATGGGGTTTTTAAATGTACATTTTCTTTTTTTTCTTTTAATTTTCCAGTTTTGTTTTTACAAAACCCCCAAAAAAGTTTTAATCTTTTTTTTTTAAATGGAAACTTTGGAAAAAAGTGAAAATGTTTGACAAAAACTGTCACTTTGAAAAATGTGTCATTTTTAGATCACAGCATTGTGGTGGCTCAGCCCAAAGTGACTCCCAGGGCTGTGGGTCAGGCTGAGCTGCTGGCACCCTTGGATGGCAGCTGGGCCCTGCTTGTAGCTCAGACAGTGCTGCCCAGAAAGGGCCTGGTCCAAAGCCCCTTGATGTCAATGGAAAGACTCCACTGACTTCACTAGTCTAGTTCAAACAGGGATTATTTGGGGCAGTTCTCTGGCCTGTGTTATACAGGAGGTCAGATTAGATGATCACAGTGGTCCCTTCTGGCCTAAGAATCTATGAATGAACCTGACAAAGGCTCTGATTCCACAATAAGAGTGTCCTGTGGGAGTTATACCAGCAAAGCTAGAGACTCCAAACTGGCTTCCATTTCTAAACACTAAGGTGACTGTGGCTGATCAGTGAAAGAGGTGACCAGGGGGAAGGGAGATGCTGGACTGGGGCAGAGCAACTGGAGACAGGGGCGGCTCCAGGCCCCAGAACGCCAAGCGCATGCTTGGGGCGGCATGCCGCAGGGGGCGCTCTGCCGGTCGCCGGGAGGGCGGCAGGCAGGCCACCTTTGGTGGCTTGCCTGCAAAGGGTCCGCTGGTCCCGCGGCTCCGGTGGACCTCCTACAGGCGTGCCTGCAGAGGGTCCGCTGGTCCCGCGGTAAATTTCTGTCTATAGAGAAACCCGGAGATAAAACAGGTATTCCCATCATTGCTCTCCCTCTCCTTCTACATCCCCTGTCATTGGAGTATCGGAGCCTCTCACAGTCATTTTATCCTCACACACACCTGAGAGCTAGGGAACTTCATTCTCATTTCACAGATGAGACACAGAAAGAGACTCAGTGACTGACCCCAGGGCACACAGGAGTCTACAGCTGGGTCAGGGATTGAAGCCTGGGATGTTGAGCACCAGTCCACTGCCCTTGCCACACGATTGTCCTTCCTCCCTGCTGCCCCCAGCCCAAAAGCCTGGGTGACAATGACCAACCTGGTACCTGCCTGGAAGGCCAATGAGCCTGGGCTATTTCATTCAAAGAGTGGAAGAGCCTGGATGGGACAGGAGTGGGAGTGAGGGAAAACACCAGAGACACAATATATAGGGGCGGCTCCAGGCACCAGCGCACCAAGAGCATGCCTTGGGCGGCAAGCCACGGGGGGCGACCTGCTGGCTGCTGTGAGGGTGGCATTCAGGCTGCCTTCAGCGGCATGCCTGCATGAGGTCCGCCAGTCCCGTAGCTTCAGCAGAAATTCAGCGGTGGGTACGCTGAAGCCACAGGATCGGCGGACCTCCCGCAGGCATGCCGACAAATCCACGTTACCAGCAGACCTCCCGCAGGCATGCCACCGAAGGCTGCCTGACTGCCGTGCTTGGGGTGGCAAAATACATAGAGACTTCCCTGACAATATGGGAAATACGCCACAGGGAATTTAATGTATCTCACAGAGTGTCCCACCCCCTATTGATTCTGGGCTAGATCCTGCTTCTCTCCCACCAGCGCAAACCCCAGGGCAGCCTGGGCAGAATGAAACCCTTCTCCCAGCCCTTCAGGGGACATTGATGGAGTCAGATACTGCAGGAAGAGAGAGTGATTGGCTGCTGCTCAGAAGAGGGAAGGGAGAGGAGTGTAGGTGCCATCAGGGCCAAAAACAAAAACAAACCGCTGGGAGTGCAATTGCCAAAGCAAAAAAATAAAAAAAAAGGTGGCCAGAATGCCGCCCCTGAAATTGTACCGCCCCAAGCACGTGCTTGGTTTGCTGGTGCCTAGAGCCAGCCCTGGGTGCCATGAGCATTAGCTCCTTCTCAGCAACCTTCTGCACACACAGTCCAGCTGCTCCATGCATCAGTGCAGGGAGGGAACCACAGGACAAGCTGACAGCACCCTGAGACTCTGGAGAGTCTCTTGTGCAGACACCTCTTCCTCTGCCTAGCAGTGAGCTCTCCAGGGCCTGATCCCCAGTTAGCAGCCCAGCAGGGTGAGGGTGTACCACACCCTAGATGTGG